>NC_140602.1:20205451-20782951 GCF_057381915.1 Diplotaxodon limnothrissa
TACCAAAGAGATGGACTATATTTAAGTGCTATTAACCTAGGGAGAAGTTGATTGGACTAGACCAGTGATGACACAAACAGTTTGACAGTGTGGGAAAGTGGAAGTGATAAGCTTAGATTAAGCTGACAGCACCTGGGAGCGGACAAATGTGAGGCCATAGATCTATCTGAACTTGCGCATGAGCTTCATTAGTTTACTTGTTACTGGACACTTTATTAGCCACAGCTTCCGACTACCCGGCTGGACTAGTTGGACCCATCTCCCTTGGCTTAATTCTACAACATGCAGATTCAATAAGGTGTTTGAAACATTCCTTAGAGATTTTGATCCATATTAACACTCACCAGACCAGGCAATACTTTTACATTGTCCACTCTCTTCTATTGTAGAATTTGATGAGCTCTTGTGATTTGCACCCTTAGTTTATTGCTCTTAGCTGACAGAAGGGGTTTTCTGCCGCTGATGTGATTAAGGTTCAACGTGTTATGTATTCAAAGATGCTCTTTTGCATACCTTTGTTGTAACAAGGAGTTAACAAGTTCCTGTTTCCTTCCCATCAACTTAAAGTGTGGCCATTTTTCACGTTTTTCACAACGCACAAACAGCAAATGGAGATTTTCTCTTTTTCAGATAATTTTCTAAATTGTAGAAGTGGTTGCATGGGAAAAATCACAGTAAATCAGCAGTAATACAAGATCTTTTGGCATTAAGAACCATGCCAAGTTCAAAGCCACTCAAATCACCTCTGTTCCTTACTCTGATGCTAGGCTTGAACTTTGTGTTGACCGTGTCTACATGCAATGAATTGCTGCCATACATTTGGTTGAGGGTGTGTGTTGGATATGTCTCAGATAGAGCAAAGATAGCAGTCCCTCTCCCAAGCTAAGCTAACTATTTCCTCATCTCATATTGTAGAATTTGGTGAGCCCTTGTGGTTTGCGCTGCTATAACACTGTCGGACTAACACTGTACAGTTTCTTTGGAAAGAAGCGCCGTCTCTCAAAGCGAATCAGGCATTCTGTCATTTTAATTTCATGACCTGTGCCGTCGACCAAGTTTGGTCAGAAATTATATTATGCTGTGCTAGTAGTAGCTAACAGGTCAGTAACTGCTTACTGTAATGACATTGCAGTTCTCAGTAACAATATTAAGCTATTATATTACAGTTAAAATGATGTTGTTACTTGCATTACAAATGTCCTTCAGTTATCTGAACTAGTGCTACAGTCAATTTCATTTTGGGTGCAGGAGGTCAAAATGGTGGAGTAGTCTACAACTTTGAGGAGTGGAGATATGAACATGGATTTTATTTTTATTTCAAGAAAGGATAAGAGCATTAGGGACATGCAAACTGAGTTCAGGACAGAAACAGCAGCAAAAATATTGATACAAGAACTTCAGGTCTTTGCAACCTGCTGCAGACCGGATGTTAACACAAAGCTAGCAAAAAAAAAAAAACCCAGCAGGATGTTAAAGACTTCTTTCTACCTGTTCATGTTTCTAAAACAGACTCGCTTCGGGGATCGCTCTGAAGTGTCCTTTGGGCTGGTTTTCAACTTTGCTTTCTGTTGTTGTATCTCGGTCCTTATTAGGATTGGTGTTGGTGTGTTTGTGTTAGTGTGCGGTTTATATTGTTAACTTGTCGTTATGTTGCAACATGCGTCATGTCATTTTACAAAGAATTAGGAGAGTAATGTAACGACTAGTGTAACACATTACTTCCTACAGCAAGGACTAGGCAACATAAAAGTAATGCAGCTTTAAGGAAAGGTTATGTGTAATGTATTGCATTAGTTACAACTCCAACACCGGCAGTGGTAGTCTCCAAGATCTGTACAAAGTCGTTGAAGGAGTTCCCTTTTAAATGTGGCCAGCAGCCATGCTGGTGTCCCCTAAATTTCAGTCTTTATGCCAGCCTAAGCTAAAGGACTCTTGGGTCTTTTTCATTGATTCAACTTCTAATATATCATGAAGAAACCCATTTTTACTGTTGTTTTTTCCCAATTGCACAACTGTTGTCGTTGTTTTGTTTTTTTATCTGGCATACCAAGAACATTTCATTCGCTTAAGACAAGCAGCATCAAATCAGAGAAAAAATATTGACTCATCACATCTCACATTTACTCATCTGTTTACATCACGGTTAATAAAATGATAGTTAATCAAAACCAACATCAGTATACTAATAAATCCAACATTAGTGTTACTTTCTCTTATTGGCCCACAGTCTTTAGTGTCCTAGCTGCGATGGCAGATTTCGCAACACTCCAGACAAAACTCGAGACACTCGGTTGGCTCGCAGCAGGACTTGAACAAGACGGAGTGGCAGTGGGCGTGGCAGGTGAGCTCCTCCATGGGAACCTCCTGAACGGCTGAACAGCAGCGGGTGCACGCGTGGCAGCAGGAGGAGCAGAGGGCGTGAAGGCATGATGAGCAAGCCTCCAGGAGACCCAGGAGCAGCACGGAGCAGTGGCACCACAGGCACGCCAGCAGCAGGTGAAAGCACGTGTCTGCAAAGAACACACGCAAAATCAGACACAAAACAGATTCAGCAACGTTCATCACGTGAGGTCAAACATGTTGTGTTCTAAGAGCTTGCCGCATCCCATCACAAACTGGGATTAACGACTCTATTAACCCTAAATTAATCTCTCACATGTTTGTTTGCAGTGGCAGCTGAAAGTTGAAAGATAAACTATTGTGCTGCAATGATCAAGTGTGATTGTGTTTACTTAATCACAGAGCTTTGTTCAGTCCTCATGGGAAAATAAAAAAGGCCGCAGAGGGCTTCCAGTGATGAACAACAACTAGGAAGGAGCTGTCACATGATAATTGTGCCGCTTCCTAAATTAGGTGCAGATGAAATTGCATACATTAACCCCACCAGTGGGTTACAGGGCGTCTCTCGCGATCCCAACAGTTGTATTGTTACGAAGCTAATGTTTTCATCCTCACACGGACTGGATAGCATGTGATATCATGCAAATCAAGCTGTTTTATCCTGTTTACTGAAGGAAATAAATGAAAAGGAGGCGGCAGAATTCCCTGGGGAGTGGGGTTGAGCGTTTTCCTGCTTAGCCGCCCGAATTATACACCCCCCACCTATAACTCACGGTAATACTTGTGCGTAGATGAAAACGGAGCATTATCTGTGGCTACTGTATTGATTTAATGAGTAACTTCATAGAGATAACAACATGAACACAATGATAAACAAGGAGTGGCCCATTGCACACTTGGAGAAAACAAGAGAAAGTGCAGCTTCAAAGCCTTTCAGCAAAACTTGAAACAGCTAAATTTGTATAGAAAGAGTCACTTTTATCTTCTTTGGTAACTCATTTGAATGTAAGCTATATTGCCAAAAGTATTCACTCAGCTGCCTTCACACACATATGAACCTGACTGCCATCCCTTTCTTCAACCATAGGGTTTAATGTGATGTAGGCCCACCCTTTGCAGCTATAACAGCTTCAACTCCACTGGGAAGGCTGTCCACAAGGTTTAGGAGAGGGTTTATGGGAATTTTGGGCCATTCTTTCGTTCTTCACTGTATTTGTGAGGTCAGACACTGATGCTGGATGAGAAGGCCTGGCTCCACTCTTAAATCATCCCAAACAAAGGTGCTTAAACATTAAGAGCTTCTTAGAGCGAGCCATTCTTTCACAAATGTTTGTAGACGCAGTCTGCATACCTAGCTATTTGACTTTATACACCTGTGACCAGAGACTGGGAGTCTGATTACTTTTTTCAAGTAATGAGCAAAGTATTATTATTGCAAAAAACTAATTAGATTACTCTTACTTATGTAAGCAAAAATGCTTTTGTCAAAAAAATGACAAAAACATTATCGTCGGCTGTACACGTGGGAAGAAAACCTCTTTCTGCAGCGAAAAATTAAACTTCAAATCTGAGCAAGCACCTAGCACGCTGAATGTGAAATTCATAGAGAAAGCCCCGGATCCTCCCACTGACATGACTGTTGTAGCACATGGCAAACCTCCACTGGCCCCACTCCTGCTAAACAGGTGAAAATAGACTTAGTGCTGCTGAATCTTTGATTTTATTTATTTTTTGGTGTGTTTTACTTGCATCTATTTGAAAGAATGAGTGTAAACACAAAAAATTATTTTATTTTAGATGCTGGAATATACAGAAAATAGGTTTAAATGTTAAACAAGTTTCTTCCAGTCAAAGGATGTTTTGTATAATTTAATTTTTGCTTGATGTAATATGCATAAAGTTAAAAGATTAAAACTAATAAAACAAGTTTTAAAAACAGACTTTTTCATTTGATTACATTTTATATGATGGATTATGCAGAAACAAATAGAACTGGACTGAAAGGTCTATAAAGTATTCAGGTTGCGTATCATGTTTTTAAAAAGTAACTGAGTAATAAAGTAACTAATTACTTTAGAAAATAAGTAATCAGTAAAGTAAGGGGATCACTTTCTGGGAGAAGTAATCAGTAACTAATTACTATTTTCAAGTAACTTGACCAACACTTCCTGTGACCATGGAGGGTTACAGGTGAATTTAATCATTTGGATGGGTGAGTGAATACTCACTTGGTAATAGTAAGTAGGTAAGTAAATAAAGTTTATATACAGGGTGGGCCATTTATATGGATACACCGTAATAACATGGGAATGGTTGGTGATATTAAAGTCCTGTTTGTGGCACATTAGTATATGTGAGGGGGCAAACTCCTCAAGATGGGTGGTGACCATGGTGGCCATTTAGAAGCCGGCTATCTTGGAAACAACTTTTGTTTTTTCAATAAGAAGAGGGCCATGTGACACATCAAACCTATTGGTAATGTCACAAGAAAAACAATGGTGCGCTCGGTTTCAATGTAACTTTATTCTTTCATGAGTTATTTACAAGTTTCTCTTTGTTCGCAGCCATTGACATGTCGAAGAGGTTAACACGTGAGGAGCGGATCGAAATTGTGTTGATATCTGGTGAACGCAGTAACCGGGTCATTGCAGCAGATTTCAATGCAAGACACCCTACGAGACCACCCATCTCCCATGCTACAGTTAGCAAACTGCTTGCTAAGTTTCGTGAAACTGGTTCAGTGTTGGATTTGCCAAAATGTGGACACAAGAAAACTGTCACTAATGAAGAAACATCAGTGGCTGTCCTTGCTTCATTCAGCAAGAGCCCACAGCGTAGCACTTGCCGCATGTCACTGAGAGTGGCATTAGTCGAACATCCCTTCGGCGGATATTAGCTACTCACAAATGGCACCCTTACAAACTCCAGCTACTGCAGCATCTCAACGAGGATGACCCAGATCGGCGCACAGAATTTGCAGAATGGGCAAAACAAAAATTGGAACAGGACCCTCAGTTCACGCAGAAGATTTTGTTCAGTGATGAGGCAAACTTTTATGTGAATGGTGAAGTTAACAAACAAAACCACCGCTATTGATCTGACACTAACCCACATTGGATGGATCCCTCCAAGACTGTTGGAACAACAAAAGTGATGGTTTGGTGTGGTATATGGGGTACAACGATAGTGGGTCCATTCTTCATCAATGGAAGCCTAAAGGCCACTGGATATTTGAAATTGCTACATGATGATGTGTTTCCCTCTTTATGCACTGAAGCTGGCATGTTCCCTGAGTTTTTCCAGCAAGATGATGCACCACCACATTATGGGTGCCAGGTCCGAGCATTCCTAGATGAACAGTTTCCTGGAAAGTGGATTGGTCGTCGTGGGTCAGTTGAATGGCCCCCAAGGTCTCCCGATCTGACCTCCTTAGACTTTTATCTTTGGGGTCATCTGAAGGCAATTGTCTATGGTGTGAAGATACGAGACGTGCAGCACCTGAAACTACGGATACTGGATGCCTGTGCTGGCATTTCTCCTGCGGTGTTGCTATCGGTGTGTGAAGAGTGGGAGAAGAGGGTTGCATTGACAATCCAACACAATGGGCAGCACATTGAACACATTTTATAAGTGGTCAGAAACTTGTAAATAACTCATGAAAGAATAAAGTTACGTTGAAACCAAGCACACCATTGTTTTTCTTGTGACATTACCAATAAGTTTGATGTGTCACATGGCCCTCTCCCTATTGAAAAAACAAAAGTTGTATCCAAGATGGCCGACTTCTAAATGGGCACCATGGTCACCACCCATCTTGAGGAGTTTGCCCCCTCACATATACTAATGTGCCACAAACAGGACTTTAATATCACCAACCATTCCCATGTTATTACGGTGTATCCATAAATGGCCCACCCTGTATATTGTGTCTATCAAACTCTTCCTGACTTAACTGTATGTTCTCAGTTTATTAGCTTAATCAATTCCTCAGATTAAAAGTGAGAACAGACAGATGTCACAATATAACCATATAGAAGCAGTAATATAGAAAAAAAAAAGAATATTTTTACTGTGTAATAACTTTTGATATTGTGTATGTTAATATCACAGTTATTATTGTCTTAGTCCCGAAATACAGAACTTGCCTTGTCTTGGAAAGGAACATTGATCTGCTAGCGTATTAAAATTGCTTACTGTGTGCATCAAAATAAACGTTACAGTTTGTACTTTCTGTTCACATCGTCATTGTTCTTTACATTATGTAAATCAAGTCATACTGTAGAACTTACCAGCAGGTGTAGCCGCAGTTTGGTGTGATCCAGCCGCAGCACCTGTCTCCTTTCTCCTTTTACTGCTCCTGCTGCCGCTGTGCACTGACAACCTGGAGCCCGGCAGTCTGTCATCTGGAGCTGTGAGGCCACACCGTGGACACTCGGGCTTCTGCTGGTGGTCATATGTACGTTTCTTAAATGCTGCTGCCTCCTGTGAGGCCTCTGCTGGTGGAGAAACAGCAGGCAGAGGCTGAGCTGGAAATGGAAGGATCAGCTCGTGAGATTGTTGCAACTAAATGCCGGATGAAACAGTTTTCTGGCACATGTTGTTATATGTCTGTCTTTATCATTAGTTATAATTTGATTAAGTATTTCAATGATTAATTACAATGTGAATTAAAGAGGAAATTTCTTAGTTTACACCTTCTAAATAACCTGATCAGTCAGAGTAACAATAATTTTTTGTAACTGTATTAATAATGCTTCGCAGGTCTCTTTGTTTCCACTTACAGCTGATAAGATCAGTGGTGATGGTATTTCCTCTGCTAACAGGGTCACCCACTGAAAGGATTTCCTGGGCTGATTTTAGAGACGTGCTACCTTGAGACACAAAAAGAAAGACAAGTTAGATGTTGAGTTGGTAAAAAGGCAAGAAGCTCTATCGTGAATGCACTCAGCTCTTATATATTTGCCAGAATATTGCGATATTTAACAAATATAATGGAAACCTCTTAAGTTGCGAGCTCTTATTGCTGTCCCATGTTGCTTTATTGTGTCCAAAAAGCTTTTGACCCTTTGCCCATTTTGTTGTGGAGAAACACTAAAACCTTTAAATACGGAAAAATAGAAATCCTTACAAATAGTGAACAGAGGAACCAAATGTTGGTCCTTGTTTCTGTATTGGTTGAGAAAACCTATAAAATCTTGCACCTCCACCCTCACACCCACCCATTTCTCGTGATTTCTTAAAAATGACACCATTGTTTACATATGCTAATTAGGAAAAAGAGCGAGACTTTTGTCAATGTCCATCAAATAATCCGTCCTTAATCCTATTAACATAACTCTAAGTTACTGGAATTATTTGTTTTTACATCACATCATCTGCACTTACCTTTAGTCTGGCTTGTTTTTTGCTCCTCCCCATCCACAGATAAGTGCTCTCCTGGTAACATGTCTGGTGTACATGACTGCTCAGGATCCTTCTTACGCTTTGTTCACTCGATCTCCTCCTTCACCCTCTGGCTTCTGTCCACACCAAAGGGTCAGGAAACCTCCACCAACACCCAACATGCCGACATGAGTCACCGCTCAGGAGGCTTTTAGCTGTGCTCTTTGTGTGTGTGTTTTGTTGTGAGTTAATAACAATCCCCTTCCCAACAGAGCGGCTGTGCCAAACATTGCTGATCACAGAGCACAAAGAAGGCCGAGGCCTTGCTGAGTGACTTCAAGTTGCTTTCTCTGTTCTGCTTTTAGTCACCTAACACAATGGAGACACATACCCCATGAGTGTGTCAGCTGAATATTGTGTATGTTCTCTTCCCTCTTTCTCACACAAGCCAAACCGATAAAAGTTGTCTGCTGTCTAGCTTTTAGTATGCATAACATAGTAATATTTCCCATGTGAGATGAGAAGATGCCACTAATTTCAAGAAAAGTCATATTTTTATGTGTGCCATAAAGCAGGATATTTTCCTGTTTTGTGCATTACTCTGTTTGCCTTTCACAATTGTTCAAATACCTTAAAATGTAAAAAGAACAGAGTAAAAAGTCAACATTTGTCATTGACGAGCCAACATTCAGTCCTGAGCCTGACATGCTTGTTTTAATCCTAAGAGCTTCTGTGGAGAAACAGAGCGTTAAAGCTGCCAGCTTTGTTTTTCTTTTTTAATCTCGAATCATTCATTTCATCAGGACCAGGGGTTTTAATAATTACCAATAAGGTGGTTAAGCCAAGAACCTGCTCAGAACATTTTTATGACGTTAAGTTTCTTTTTAATGACTTTAGATGCAATCAGTGTGTAAAATCAGTGTGTAAATGTCTGGCATCATTTCTGAATGGTGATTTTTTTTTCAGCTGTTTAACTTATTTGTTAAGAGATGGTTAATTAGATTCATTTTGAGAATATCCTTTTACTTTTTCTTTTCACACCAAAAGAAAACTTTTTAAAATTCAGACATTCCAAAGATTTTACATTTCTGGCTCACAAGATCAATTTAGACTAAAATAAAAACAAATTGCTTAAACTTGACTTGAAAATTGAGCTTGACAGTTTCTGGTATGTAAAGATTTGCCACATCATTGCATCGTTGGATTTAAAAGATGAAATCAGTAATAAGTAGTTTAAATACATTTAAATCTTTGCATGTGGAGATATTGTTTTTCCCGCAGAAGAGAACGTCGCGAACAGAACGAGCACATGTGCGGCAGCATCATTATTACCCACTGATGAGAAGATGAACAGAGACCGGCTTTTTTGGAGGGGCTGTTGATTAAGTGCTGTCAAAAGTGCTACATTAAAAAACATGCTGACTGGCCCGCCTCGCAGTGAGTATATGGCACATCAAAGCAACACATAAGTGAAGCTGTTGAAGTTGTCTAGCACCATGCTAACTTTCAGTCAGTACGCACACGGCACGGAGGCAATCAGAAGAAAATGTCATCTAATAGGCTGACAGCAAATCAAAGCAAGACCTGAGAAGGAACAGCAAACCTAAAGCTAACATGTTATCAGCAAAGACAATTACTGACAATAGTCAAAACAGGGAGCTGAAAAACCTTTTGTTCTGTGTTTGGTTGTGAAGTCTACAGTCACAGCTTCACTTCAGGGTGTGTATCAGTTGATGACACAATGTTGGGAGTGTTTATTTTATTATTTTAATTTCTAATAATTTAACAGGGATTGTAGCTGAGACCTCTTATCGGTGATCTTTAGAAATATAATATAATATATTCATATAGTAATATAGAAAACACTTATTTCAGGGTATGGTAGCATGATGAAAGTGAATGCAGAAGTTATTTTACTGTCTTTATGGAAATTTAATTAGCTTTATCTAATTTTGAAACAGTTAGCAGTACTGTGAAATTTATGTAAAAATTAAAGTGTAATGTTAAAATGTTATGATTGTACTGACAGGGGCTGCAGCCATTTTTTGAAACAATGGTTTGGAGAAACCTCACAGTGTTTAGGTTACAAGTACATGCACCATGTCAAACAAATCCAAACATGACACTACAAATTTGCCTTTTTTTAAACTTTGTATAAATCAGCATTAAAAATACCCGACGCATGGGTGTTACATTTTTAAGTATGCAAGTTGATAACTGAAGGAAAAAGCATAATGTTGCACAGCCTTATAAATACAACATTAAACTATTATATATATTTTTATTGTTAAATGTTGGACACAAGCCTACAGACTGACACATCTTTACACACATTATACAGACCGTGTTCTCAATAACAAAAACAGAACCTTTATTTCAGTATACAGACCCTCATTTAAAAAAAAAAACTGACCTGTGAAAATCCCATATTTTCTATCAATAATCACAACAGAGAAAACAGAAGAAACAGTGCACAACGAATGCTTTTCAGTTATTTAAAAGTGTCTTTGAGACACAAACTATTAACAAACATTATCAACAAACATTTTCTATCATCATAAATAATTAATACAAAAGCGTACGGGTTGCTTTTGGTGAAAAATCACAAATTGTTCTAAATTGTTGCCATTTTCTTGGCAAGATGTCCGTTAGAAAGTCAAACAAAACAAACAAACAAACAAAAAATACTATTATCCTAAGAAATGCGACTAATCTCGGTCACCTTTAAATGCTCAACTTGTTACATGTCTGTTTGATATTTGAATAATAACTGTTATTAAGATATATAGTCCAATATTTAAATATTTGATAAAAGTATTCCCAGCACAGAGACCACAAGTGGCACTATATTCTGCTTTCTTTTGCTGTTTGACTGAAATTGAGGAGAAATTGAGGCTGCTATAATCTGTCTCAAAGCTAAATTTACTTTATTACATTTGCTGATGAATAGAAAATATTCTAAATTGTTTTAATGCTGATTTTACTGCTTTTCTTAACAATAAAAGAGTCATTCAAGGTCAAACAAATGCCCTCCATCATTTTCACTCATGTCTGGCTGCAGGCTGACTGGTTTCACTGTCTGTATCAGACATCCTTGGTCATTCACCTTCAGCTCTTTGTCTTCAAGGAAAAGCGGCCTGTAAGAGGTTAAATAGAAAAGACATCAAACTTCAGAGTTATATCGCTAAATTTTTTTGGAGCGAATTTTATATCAAAGCTAAACTCACGTCTGGACACGAGGAGAGAAGTTTTGGTTTCTGTGGCTGTCAGCCATGCTGCTCCTTTGTATTTCACTCTTTGAATTTCCTCTTACGTTGTCTTTCTTGAGTCCTGGCAGTGACGCCTCTGCCAGTGCGGTCTGAAAAGAAAAGTGAGCATAAATGAAAGAGTGGCCACGCCCCCAACCTGTAAGCACTCCTGCGTTGAGAATGCATTGGCTCACCTGCAAGCCAGAATTCATTAGGGTTCCATAACCTGCACTGGAGGAAATACTTTTCATCAGTGATGGATTTCTGCAGATAATAGAAAATAACAGATAACAGCAATGAAAATTCATAATGTATTTAACAAATGAATAAGAGTAAAGGGCCTCTACTGAATGGAATTTTGAATTTTCCAACCACGTTTATCCATATTCTAAAGATTTTTGAGAATTTTTTCAAAGTCAACATCGTCGGATTTGAGTGATATAGGAGAGCGATCAGATTGGAATTTATGGATTGATTTCAACTTAAATTTCAAAGCCGTGATTCCTGGAAATGCTAAAAATGTAACTTTTGTCTCCATTAATATTGCGCCTTATATTTCACAGCAATTTTCAGCTGTTTTAAATAAATCACCTGCAGAGATGTCTGTCTTTAAAATAAGGAAACTAAACCTTTCCTTTTGGTTTTTATAATATAGATGATACTTAGCACTGTAGACCATAAGGTTGAATATAAATTTGTGAATTTACAAACAGCAGAAGTTTGTGGTTACTCATGCTAAAGCTGTGTTTTGTGATTAAAATGTGATATTTTGATTATTGTGTAATTAATTATCATTATATTTATGAAATATGTACAGATACCCTGATGGCGGCACTGCAATAAACTAGGAGGATCTACTGTACCCTGTGATCTTCTGGGATCGCCTCCTCTGGTATTCCACCTCATCCACAGTCCACACCGCACCTTTCACATTCTCCACGCGCACGAAACACTTGTGCAGGCTCAAGTTGTGTCGAACCGCATTCTGATCCAGATGAAATCAGAGTGAGGAAGATATTTCTGAATGCATGCAGCATGCATCGGGTATGACACACAGTGGGATACAGAGTTAATCATCTGCAGGTGGAATACCTTCCAAGTGGCGGCGTTGCGTCGGAAATAAGCAAATGTCCTTGTGAACCAGTTGTATATCTCGTTGAGGGTTAGTTGCATGTCTGATGTTTCCATGATAGCCTGTAGATGGAAAGGAAATAATACACTGTAGCACAATACAGGATCAAATTAAAGCCTTCACTAGTTTATCGAAGGCAAGGAACAAAGATACGGCTTTTGTGTTTGTTTAAATTTAAGGAATCGCCAATTCTGCAAAAATAATGCTATAGTAGAAACAGATGCATGTTTTTCTATCAAGATTCACGCTTTAATGCTACGAAAATGTTAAAAAAAAATCAATTACAGATATTTCACAACCCTGCAGGTGAGCATGTATCTGGACCAGAAGGAGACTCCTGACATTTACTGCTTCCAGATGTTTTTGAAGCACCCTGTGATCTATTAGATGTCTCACGTGGTTACAAAGTATGAGCTTGTATGACTGCTCGGATTCTCTGGCATGAGTCTGTTAGTTGCTCCAAAGCGCAGGACGCAATGCCTTTGGTGAGGGAACTTTTACACTCCAAGCTCCAAACAGAAATGTAAAACCGACCTTTAATTGGACTCTTAATTGAAGTAGGCAATTACTTCCTTCTTTTTATTTACTTACTTTATTGTATTTTTTATTGTGCTTAATCATTTCTATCCTGTTTTTTTTACTCAGTTAATGATTCTTCTTCACACTTATTTTATCGACGTAGTTAAAGTGTACTTGCACAGTTTTTACATTTTGTGCAACAGCAAAACAACATATAACACACTGTGACTCCACACGAGACATCAAAAATGTAAATGCATTGGTTAACTACATACACATATATGACATTTAATATACAAACATCAACCTAATACAATCTTTTACACACACACACAAACAAACAAAACAAAATTTCTAAACTTACATATACAAACCGAGGTTAAATATATAAAAGATATAAAAAGAAAAAACACAAACAAGCACATTTTTTTGATGTCAGGTGGATAAAAATATTGAAAATTAAATGTTTTATTCTGTTTTATAACATTATTCTGTCTTACAGTTAACTAGTGAGTCATGTGTAAACTATTTTTACTTATTAATCAGTTGTAAAAAGACCTCATGTCAGTTTTTCCATATTCACGCTCTAAAACCAGCTGACTACTAAAACAACAGGAAAACATGCATATTTAACTTGATAAAAACTTCAAACACGGATTGAAAATTGTATCACTTGAATCAAGTTATTCAAATCAATATGCAACATAGAGATTCCATGAAAACGTTGTTTATCCATTAATACGGGACCAGCAAATACAAAATAAAAGAAGGCGAATAGAAAGTTTAAAAAAACCTGTCATACCTGTCGAATCAGTGTGGCATAGGTGAAAGGTGGTCTGAGATCAGTGTTTTTGTAAAGCTCATATTCATTTTCTGAAACAAGAAAAAAAGCAGAATAAAGAAAAAGCAAAGTGAAAAATCTGGAATGAGCTGCTGTGTGTCAAGTGGCCAGGTTACACGTCACCTGAAGACAGCGAGTAGACCAGAGGGTGATTACGACGTCTGATTGGCCCAACGCCTGACGTGTGAGAGGGGAACTCTTTCTCACACCCCTGGGATGGAGTGCCAACAGGATCTAGAGGTCGAGGGGACACCTGGGCTGGGTCTGATGGTCTCAGCGAGGGCAAGCTGTTGGTGACTGAAGTGAGCTGAGAGTGACAAAAGCATGAAGTTAACAAAGGATCGAGAGCAGCGAACACTCTGACAGGGAAACAAAACAGAGTGGGAGATTCATAACAGGGCGTAACGGAGCGATTGGATTTGCCTCTTCAGAGGTGATTCCTCTAATGTCACAATAAGGAGGAAGCCAATTATTGTTAATTATAGGGTGAAATTGTTTGGTGGGTGTTGTGATTATGGCGCAATATTTGCAAGATTAACAAATGATTAGCTCCCACATTATCACAGCACGTCTGTGCCAACAGCTGGACACAGAGAGGAGAGGAAGCGCTCTGTACATTTAGCGTCCTCGCTTTGAAAAAGCACCGAGGGCTCCGCAAAGTAAAAGAGCAAAGATCAAATTAGAGCCATAGTCAAAAGGTGCTTTGTAAACTTTTTCAAAAAATGAATTTGTGTTTCAATTTGATAAAATATTTCTTACCAGGACCCTCATCACACATAGCATTGCCTCAGTGCTGTGTTTTGGGGATTTTTTTGTTCCTAAGGAAATGTCAGCTTGCTTTTGCAACTCATTCAACTGTAAAAGTTCAACAAGTCAATTACAGCCTGGCAGTATCTTCATCAGCGCTAGAAGAGATGAGGGTGAAGCCAGATGTGCTGTTTTCTCCACATATTTGGAGTTTCCCCCCCGTAACGCCGTAAATATCACGGCTCATTTACTCGACCTGTGTTGTTCGCGCAGCTATTACTGAACGCTGCCTACCTGCGGGCTGCACGGGTCAGCAGCCGTGTCGGACTGTGGCGACTGTGCAGGCGCCGAGAGCGATTGAGCTTCTAAAGATGGCAGATGCAGGTGAGCCATCATTGCCTGCAGACGCTGCCGTTCTTTGCAGAGCTGTAAGTGGAGATGAAGAAAGGAAGCGGAAATTGTAGTGGATGGTGTCACATTGTAATCACCAGACAGAGGTTATTGAAATGGAAGGCTGTGAACCTGACAGATCTCTGGAAGAAAGCATTCGTTCTGTGTCAAACACCAGGAAAAGCACAGCAGGGGCTGAATGTTGCATGAGGATTTAGCATAAACAGAAAGGTTTCTAGATAGTCGAGCATTGGAGAAATTAATCAAGTGTTTCTTGTTTGAAGTGACTGCAGACAAGCCTTGCTCCAAATATAAACTTTTTTTTTCTTGGTTGGGTTGGGCATATATAAAGTATACAGAAAAATCCTCTTATCTCATGCATAATATCAGGTATCACCCATGTTTTAAATTATGACTGTATCATCATCTCAGTTCATCATTCAGTCTATAGAATATTACACATTTTGATGACGTAGCAACTAATCCCCCACATGATCCATAACAATTTAGAGGTTATTGTAACGTGCGAAGCACCGAAAGAACGCTATGAAAGTCAAGTCAAAGTTTATTCCTACAGCACATTTTAAAAGAACTCAGCTCACCAAAGTGCACAGGTTATACAAAATGCACATTTATCCGTAACAGTCACCAAATACATACTAAAAACCATCAAATACAATCAATTAAGTATAAAAGCTAGGGTTCTCTGCTCAACTAGAACTGAAAGCAAGAATAAGTAGTTTCAATAAGTTTCAACAGAGACGTGGGCAGCTGAAACACTGCTGAAAAGGCTCTAGCTCCTCTACTTTAAGTCTGGATTTATGAACACTCGTGCTTCTGGTTTGTAGACCTCAGTTGGAAATTGCACATAAAATGATAAAATCAATGTTGACCTTGAGAACATCTTAACACTGTGCAAGTTTCAATAAATCGGACATAATTCAAGCATCGCTGCTTCCTTTTCTGTCAGTGATACTTATAAGTTAAGAGTCCCTACCTGAAGGTCAAGCTGCTGAACCACCTGCATCTGGACTCTGCACTGGGCTGTACTTCTGTCATCCAGAGTGTGTTCACTGCTTATGTGCCTGAAACAAATAGAGCAAATATGTTAGGAGATTTTTTTTAAATGTAGAAGTAGAGGAAGAATCTTTTATCTCTTATCAAATACTGTGGATAAAACAACATTTAGACCCACACTGATGATGAAGTGAATGTTAAGGGCTATAACAACAACAGTAAGTATCTAAACAAAAATAAATCAAACTCAAATCAGCTGTGTGGTTATGAAGTAAAGGATTTTACAATATTTGCAGAAAGAAAGTTTAAGTTTATTTATATTGTTATTCTCATGTCTCAATGTTCGTTTTGGTTTTGAGTGAACAGTAAACAAACAAACAAGCAACACAAACAATAAAATCGTGTTAATTTCTAATTTTAGTTTTAAATAACCAGATTTTTTGTTTTTCACAAAGTAACATAACTAACATAATATTTAACATATTTAACTGTAAGCTGATCAATATCATCATTTTAAAATTGTAAAGTTTGAAAGAAGTAATCAAAATGAAAAAAGCAAATCCATAACAGTGGAGCTATTACCTAATTATGTCTTTTCAAATGTAATCCATTTCATTAAAAAAAATGTGATTACATAATTCACATATTATCCATTAGTATCTGAAGATGAGGTTAAGAGATGTCAGTTATTCTGCTGCTTTGTTTTCACTGCTATATGTCAAAAATTAAAAGTGTGAAGATTGTTTAAACCTACTTGATAAACTGGCTGAAGTTTTCACAGACTGACTCACAACCGGGCCAATTACACACGCCGTGACCGAAGAGGGCGTGTTTGGCAGCGTGATCACCTTTAACAGTGCTGATCGAGAGAGAGAGAGAGAAGGGCCTGTCAAGATTAAAGAAACCACAGCAGGCAAACAACAAAACAGCAATAAAACAGATATAAGAGTGTTTTGTTTTCTTTTCAGGTAGCAGAAATGACAGGAGAGAGGTGGCAGGGAGCACTGACAAAAAAAAAGCACAAAAAACAGGATAACTATTTACTTTTGATTCGGGACGTGTACTGCAGTTACGTAAACTTTTTCTTTGCTGATCCACTTCAGGTGGCAGAACACAAAGCAAACAAACAATACAAAATACATTGTCCCCAAGGGGAATTAAAAGTGAAGTCTCAAAAGCAAACATCTCCTCACCCGCACCTTGAGAGAAAAAAAAAATGTCTACCGATGACAAGTCTTTGATGTTAACAGAAAAAAGGCAGTGTCACCTGAGCCCTCCTGCTGCTTACAGCGAGAACAGACGGCTCTTACCTCTCAGCTCTGTGAGGACAGGCAGACTGCTGGTCATCGGCTTGTCTCCCTGGGACTTTTGCTGACATTATTTTGCCAGCGGAAGATTCTCGATTCTCTTTTATTGTGGTTTTATCTTCAGTCATTCCAATTGTGAGCTCTTTCCATACTTGCTGCATCTTTGCAGGGCTGAGACAAGCTAAAAGATGATTGAAAACACAAAGTCTATCAATACTGCTGCAAATAGCAAAGTAGCTGTGGTGTATTTTTCTAGCGATGTAGCATTTGTTATTCAGTGTACATTAATTATACAGAGCCCCTGCTGTTCCTTCAATCTCGAAATGATGACTTAAAACACATAGTATGCACAAAATGAAAGAGTTGATTTGAAGAAACTTTTTTTTAATGTATAACTTTTGGAAATAGATGTAAAGAGGAGTGACCTGGAGAGAGAGCGGGAGAGGACAGCGCTGGTCTGTGCGCCCGGAGGAGCTGCTGCTGTTGCTGCTGCTGGAGTTGGATGAGCTGCTGGAAGACGAGCTGGGGAGAGGAGAGCTGGAGGATGGGGAAAGAAAGCATTTCTACTGAGGTAGTAAACACTGCCCTCACTCTCTTTTGCCATACCAGAGTGAGACCAGTCAGTCCATTAAGGGTCACATCTGGTAGATGTTTAGATATCGATTCTGGGCTTTTAAGGCTGGAAGAGCGTAATTTTAAGTCAGGTGATATCACCATTTAATGATAACGTTTAATGACTTTATCAGTTGCTGAAATGATTTTAAAATAAAAGGCCAAATCCACATACTATTTCTGTTCAAGCTCAGATGTCAAAATTCTTTTAAAATAAAAGCCCAAATCCATTCATTATTTCACTTTAATCTCTACAACCAGAGAAAGGAAAAGTAATAAATATTTATTTTTGATATGTGTATCAATCTTCAACAATAGGATATCCTCCAAAAATATATAGGTGTGTAATATTGTAGCCTGAGACTCTTACCTCTTTGATTTTCTTACTGGACTGTTGCTGAAGCAGCTGAATCTGTTGTTGCTGCTTCTTGTAGAACTCTTTCAGGTGATGCTATCAAAAAATGTAGCATTATCACGATCATTTAGACACTTATAACTGCTACTGGCAGAAATGTTTGTTTGTTTTATTTATTTTAGGCTGCGTCATGGTTGCCAATCTTAGGTGTGTGGTACAATTTCAGTATTTGGTATATTACAGAAGGTGGAAACAATGACAAAAAGTTTTTTTTTACTGAAGATAGAGATTTACAGACACACTAGCTGGGTATAGGCTGTCTGATATTAAACCTGTTCAAAGACTGCGTGCTTAAGCATTAAAACACTTTAACCCAGGCAAACTCTTTATAAAAATCATGATTCTTTGTTGTTTCCCTGCTACAAGAGGAGAATAAATAACAACAAAGCAACAACAACAGAAACCACAGAAGAAAGGGGTCATAGGCTAACATTGCCATTTTAAATACTGACATCTTGGTGATATGATGGTACTAAGCCAAAATTAATACATTCTCTTTAATGAGATGGAGTTAAACCTTAGTGGAGAAAGTCTAGGTAAGTGAAAAGGTTGAGTTAAAATCCAGAAGCGTTTTTAATAATTATACCTTTTGGTTCTCCTAGTATAAGTCATAATGTGCTAGCACTAGCACTTTTGCACTTTATCTAATGTTAAATATAACATTTAGTAAGCTGCTGTGTTATTGTATTATTATTATTATTATTATTATTATTATCATTATTATTATTATTATTATTATACATATTGGTTGATTGGTTGACTTTGAAACACCAGTTTGCTTTGGAATGACTAGCTTACAAATTAGCTCACCTTGATAGCATTAAGCTCATGTTAATCACGGCCTCAGTCTAAATCATTTTGCAGTAACATTAACTCAAATATCTAACCTTATAACCACAATGTATTCTCATTGTCATAAATTCCCATTGATAAGAGTTTTGTTGTTTTTTAACGCTTGCTAGCTAAGTCACTTCTCTTAGCTAGTAAACTAGGCTAAGTTAACAACAATCATAATAATTATATGTATATGCAAATAATAAATAAACAAATATAGTAGCCAATTTACAAACTTTGCTGTGTTATGTAAGTCATGTTTATCAAACACCACCACCCTGACATGTATATATGTTAACTGTGCAAATACCTGATGAAGCAGTAGGGCTTGCTGCTTCTGGTGGATCAGAGCCTGCAGCTGGCTGGGAGCCAGAAACTGCTGAATCTGCTGAGGGGCCATCATAGCAAGAAAGACCTCAAAGAAGAAGAGGAAGGACAACATTTTAAAGGACAGTCAGGAGTGCAGTCAAAACAATAACTGAGACAGAGTGTCAGGTGATAAACAGTAATAACCATCAAATGGGAATCTTTCCAATTACACAACAGTGTTGTCAACCTTTTGTGAACATCATCATGCTGGATTGTGTCACTGACCCAAAATGAGACTGGAGATAGGCTGACCAGTTAATTAGCAACACAATTTCAAGCTTGTTGTGGCTCCTAATAGAAGTGTATGGGTATTAATAAAGGCAAACACTCCCAGAATAATAACTGATCTGCGCTGTCACTGATAGGGTGACAAATAACAAGGCTATTGTCTCCCTTTGTAGTCACACAGAGCCTACAGCAATTACCATGACTGCATTAAGAAACAACAACATGCATATTCCACATGTTGTATTACAAACAACACATAAAAAAGGTGCTACTAAATGATTGTTGGGGAAAATATAATTTATTTGAATTTTGCAGTATGTGGTTTCCTTATCTATATATAAAACATCAACCGTTATATAAAGACTAAAGCTGTTCTTTGGGTTTGGTAAAGCTGTCATATTGAAGTAATATCTCAGCAGCCTGCAGGATGTAATGAAAGAATGCACCAAGGACTTCAAGTTTGTAATTTTTCCACCCATCAGTCCATTGAGATGTTGCCCCCTGTGTTCAACCAGACTGAGAAAGTTAAGAGCAATAGGCATTACATGAAGAACAAGGAAGGAAGGAGGTGCAGTGGTCTTATTTAGTGCTGAAACAGCTGGCCTTTTAATTTACTGGTTGATTGGCAGAAGTTAAATCAACCATCAAGATTATGTAGACATACTTTCTCAAAAACCAGGGGGAGGACAAAGACGCTTTACCAAAATTAGCAAAGAAAAAAATAAGCTTTAAAAAAGTTCAACTACCACACCCCAAAAAAACACAAACCACACGGTGGTTATGCCACGTTTTTAAAAATATAAAAGTTTAAGACAAGACTGACAAATATATGTGTCAAACTTTTTTTGTTCTCCCCGAATGTTCTTTTGCATGTAGGTGCAGCTGGCTTCATTATCGCACTTTACAAATCACCGTGCATCCATTTGCTGCGTGCAGCCTGGATACAGGTAAGAAAGAAATGCATTGAAGATGAAGGTCCCTGCCTTTTATTATCAAAGGAAAAAAAACAGTTTTCTACATGAATAGTCCTTATTTGTAATATTTTTAGGGTTTTCAGATTGAAAAAAAAAAAATTCATATCACAAGTCATTATTAAATTCTGAAGACCAGAATCTGGGTAAAGGGTAAAGTTATTATGTCAGCTGAAAATACCCCCCCCCCCCCCCACCAAAAAATAGGATCTTTAAATATTAACACCATGCAGTTGAAGTCCAGATTTAGAAAGTGAATTAGGAGAATAGAACAGAACAAAAGTGACAAGATGACAGGACGGACTGGAGGAAGCGCTGTTGCTGGCCGCTAATTATCTCAGTTGTTTCATTGATCCCTTAGATTAAGATTACCAGGGATGGAATTGCAAGAGACAACCATAAAATTGTGTTGGGCCATGCTTATTTGCCGTTCACTTGCATCTGTTTGACCTAGGTCTGTGCACAATTATTCCTCCCTGGCTCTGACTCACAAGCTAATAATGAAGGACAAACAAGAATTCTGTGTGTCAACTCCCCGCTCCCCTCAGATCTCATATGAAATCTTTGTCACTGTCAACAGAGCCGTGAGCTCTGGGTTTCGTGTCCTGCCAGAGGATATCCAATATGAGGCCATGGGGTATTTCTCTCTTGACATCTGTTTGAGGAAGAGTGTTCTGTTTTCCACTTATGAAGGAGAGGAAAGAGCTGAAGGATGAAGAAAAGGAGGATGAGGGGCACGATGAAGGAGTAGCAGGACACACACGTACCTGTTTATGCTGAAGAGTCTGCCAGTCGTCGCCACTCAGAGTGCCAGCGTTCCCATTAGCGACTCTTTCCCCTCCACTACTGTCTGTGTGACTGAGGAGGCTGCTGGCTGGGTTTTGACGGGCTGTTGTGGGACTGAGAGGGGACTCTGGCATCTCAGCTAACATCATAAAAGAAGCTGGTTATCAAAGATGTAAGCTGCAAACTTCTACTGCTATTTGAAAAAAAGAAAATCTCAAAGACAGGACAAAGAAAATCTAATTAAAAAATATTCTTACAACCAAAACAAAAATAAAATGTTTCAAGGAAGGCCTAAAATAGGCTGAAATATGCTGCAGATAATATTTAGAGGACTGCTGACAAAAAAAATATAGATACATTTTTGACTTTCAAGTAAAGATTTCAACAATTTTAATGAATGCCAATCATAAAAAACATCAGTGCATGCTTTTTTTGACCTGTTATTGACTTCCTAACATTTAAACGATAATACCCTGTAAGATTTAATCATTTAATACCATCAAAAGTCAGAATGATTGATTGTAACCGGATGTATCCAGAAAATCGATCTATAGATTATAACATGTATAGGCATTAAAGAAAATTAGTCAACATATCTTACCACTGCACAAAGGCAAAGCTAATAAAAAGCTCCCTAACAATAGTTTAAACACATATCCTGTTACATAAAACATGACTTTAAGTTTTCATATAAAGTCCTGAAATGCACAGGAAGTACAATCTAAGCTCTCCTACTGAAAACGAACAAAAGCTTCGTACCGTTAAGGTGAACAGCTGAATTCAGAGCAGCCAAGAAGAGTTGGTGTCTTCAACTAGGCAGTTTGGAGTGTGGATGAGAGATAACTGATGGAGTTGTGTGACTACCTCGAGGGGAGGAGTCACAGCACTGTGAGCAGGAAAAACAATATTATAAAATCAGCCGGCGCTACAAATATATTTAAAACATAAAAGTGCCGGCAAAAGTCTCCTGCAATGTAAAAAATCTCCTCTTAAAATTTGAATTGATTAATGTCATTTACATTGTAAGAATACAAACATTTATAGAACATGTATTATTCACATTAGTGCATACAGCACACACAGCGTTGTGCTTCCCAGCTACCTGTTTTTTTTTAATCCTGACACTATTTTTCTTTGAGATATTCATAGATGTGCACAGTGCAATAAGCAAAACGCCCCCTAACACACATCATTTATTGCCTTAAATGAAAAACAAAGAGTCCTTTTTACATTTCTTAGAGAAGACAAGTATAGTTTTACTTTATTTAGATAATCAGTATCTAAGACGTCTGAAAAAAGGGCTCTCTAACCACACAACTGTCAAACTCTTATCAAAGAGCTATTTACAGTTGCATCTGCACATTTGAAATTTAAAAAAAACAAAACAAAACACAGCAGTACATAAAAACAAATAGAAGTGTTTAATTTAGCCTGCTGATGAATGCAGTATACCCTAGAGTGCAGACACGCAGCTGACAAACTGACAAATAACACTTTGAATAACTCTCGACATGTCTGAGACAAAATAAACTTTGTGGAAGACAGTTCTGCACAATCATTATGGATTTATTTTAAAAAAATGTTTACTCTCAGCGTGCCACCTTTATCATATAAACGTCCTCGACGAGGGTGAGGACTAAAGGCCAGACAGCCACGTCCTTGTAATTTATCTCTTGTTGGTATGAGGGATCGCAAGGAAAGGCTCAGAAACCTTTAGTTTCCCCTCAAATAATCCAGACAAAGAATTAATGTGTTAGCTTAAAAAATATTTATAGCAATAATGCACAATAAAACGTGTTAAAAAGAAGCCTTTTACATCGTGTATATTCACAGAAGTAACAGCTGAGGGAAATGGACTTGTACATCTTCACAAAAAGTACAAGATTAGACTTCATAGCAGGTAATGACTGACTTGTGTATATTGTTACCAAGGTAACTTTCTGCCACCTACTGGATTAATATTTACCTGCCTTCCAATTTGGATGAAAAAGGTAATAATGTGTTTTTTATATATAGGCACCTTTCAAGACACTCAAGGACACCTTACAAGCAATTAAGTATCAAAATCACAATATGGATATAATAACAGTTGGAAAACACCATGGAATTAAAAGTCAATACATCATTAAATACTACTAGTGTCGTGTGTATTCACATCTTATATTTGTTCTGCCTCCAGCTTGTTCTGTTTCATTATAAAATCATTTAGGGATTTGAAACGAGTTCTTTTATTTGTTTTTGTTTTTCTAAACTCTTTTACTGTTTCACTCTTTCACAACTGGAGACTGGAAACCTAAAGGGTGGTGGTGTCCTAGCCTTGATTGTGTGTGACTCTCTTTCAGTTCAGCAACCAACCCACTGTGATGCACTAAGGCTCATAATGTGATGAGGTCCCCTCATTTTATTCCTCTACGTGTCCTGCAGACGGCATTGTGGCTCCACCTGAGCCAAGGACTCGCTTCACAAACCAGTCGTTGTGCTCGTTGCTGTTCCTCCAAACAAGACCGGGGTTCCTGAGATAGAGAAACCTCAAGTTGATTTTCTGGGAGAGGGAAGACAGGATGACTTTGGCAATCAGAGCAACACCACAGAGTAAGAGCTTAGACAAGGTCTGTGTGTCCTCAGAAGATTTAGGAAGAGTTAGTAAGGATGCTGGAAAAGGTTCTAACAGCATTCGTTGCAGTTATTACTGCCGCCAAGGAGGTTATACACCAAATAGAGCTCGAAAAGGTTTGAATGAATTTTGAGTGGGGTCATATTAATAACCCATTAAAATTTCACTTCCATCCACCAAGGTCTTTAAAATGGACAAAAAGCCTTATAAATTAGAAACTACGATTCTTATAAGTGTAATGTGTATTATCAGCATATAGAAAGTACCTTGTAAAGATGAAAATAAATAATAATAATAGATAATAAAATAAAAAATAAAAATGTGAGAAACTATGTTTTCTAAATATTCCCTATATGCCTATATTGACTACATATAAGCATATAGGGAATGATATATGGGAATTCTAAATATCGCTTTACTGGGGACGTCTGGCCTCTTCTTCAGAGTCAAATAAGGTCAAAGTTTCATAACTTTTATCTTTAAAACTGCACTTAAAATTCTACTGCCTTTGTATTGGTGACATTTAGGAAATGATGCTGCTATATGAGGACGCTAAATATCACACTATAGTCTGCACTGAAATATCATGTGATGCTTGACCTCTGACCTCATTACTTTTCTCATCTGCCTTTCTTTCAAGTTGACCTCAAAAAGATTTCTAGCTATTAAAAAAAGTATGATCAAGAGAAAGAGCATGAGCTGCCTAGTTATTTTGAAATATAATGTAGTATAATATTATCTACATTCATTTACAAATCACTACCTATTATCCATTACCTACTGATACATAATGTTTACAGTAAACATCTGTCGGGCTGCCCTTATCGGATGTTTACTGAGTTACAAATTCTTAGAACATGTTTAAAAGGAACAAAGAAAAATAAATGAATGCATACAAAATACAATACTTGTCTTAAAAGTAAATACTGCTTCATGTTTTGTTCTATAATGATGCTGCTCTCCTCTGTCTCAGGTACATGGTTAAAATCACTTCCTGCTTTTTTCTTCTATATTGTAAAAAGTGTCAATAATATGTAGCATGACGCTTCCTTCCTCTGTATTCATGGTTTATTTTCACCCTACCTTCCACGACTGAGCACTGCAATAAAGGTATTCTGTCTGCATCACATCCTCTAACAGCCTGGACAAAAGCCTTGTCTCATACGAATCAATCAAGTGCTTACCATTCATTCTTATTCATTGTTAAACAATATGTTTTACTCACTAATACTAAGCGCTCACCACTTTTTTGGCAATTATGCAAATTTGTCACCTATAAGATAAATACAGGAAATATTACACACTAGAGCCATAAACTGTATCATGGTATCTGCCAATGTGATAGGTGGATAATAGATAAATCTAATGTGGAATGACTGTTTCTCACCTTGAGACTTTCACAGCTATTAAATTATCAGATATTCACAGATTTGAAATGATTTTAAACAGGATGCAAGTGCAATGGAGCCCGTTGTGGGCCAGAAGTAACAAAACATAAATAGTTTCCATGGTAAATCCCATGTGGCTGTAAAAATAACATTATAACTCCTTTGGGAGTCATGGATTCTACAAAGATGTCCACAAAATATTTAGACTTTGGGGTGGTTTTGTAATAAGAAACTTAGATGATTATCAACTTATAGTTTAGATTAGGTCATACAAGCCCTCAAAAAACAAAAAAACAAATACGGCACTGGGTCATACATTCTCTTCAGGAGAAGACTTAGACTACTGCACATAGTTTAAGTCCCTTCTGGCCTATTTATAGTGTTGGCCCTCGCAACAATGTCATCTGTAATTTGACTCCATCTGTTAAGTCAGAGCATGAATGTCAGTTGCCAGAAGCAGCGCAGTTCATTTTCACGCTGAGTCTCTCACAGAGAGCTTCATGGATTTTTGGGGGCAGCCAAGAGGGTCTGGGGCCTGTAACTTCTTAGGAGTCCCAGTCCTCAGCTCCTGGGACGTGGACGATGATGAGGGCGAGGTGGTCATCGGCCTCAGGCCTAAATCCTCTCCTCTCCCACGGAGAAAGAGCTCTGTGTCTGATGAGGACTCGGAGCCTGAGCCTCCCATGTGTGGCTCCAGGAGAGTTTCCTTCGCAGATGCCAAAGGCCTCAATTTGGTTCAAGTGAAGGAGTTCGACACGTGGGACGTGCCCAAACTGCCAGGATACGACACATCTGATGGGGAAGGCAATGATGAAGATGAATACATTCTTTCACCTCTTAATTTTTCCCTCCCGTTATTAACCGAGGAGCTACTGACCAAGGTCCAGAAGCAGAAAGTAGAGCTGGAAAAAATTGAGTTACTTCCAGGGACCACAATAGTAAAAGCGGTGGTGCGCGTCCTCAACATCTCCTTCACTAAGGCGATATATGTTCGAACAACTTTGGACTGCTGGTCCAGCCACTTTGACCTCCTGGCTGAGTACATCCCTGGTTCCAGCGATGGGCTGACGGACTGTTTCTCATTCACGCTCACTTTGTGGCCTCCATTTCGGGAAGAGGGGGCCAGAGTTGACTTTTGTCTGCGGTATGAAACACCTGTGGGGACGTTCTGGGCCAACAACGCCAACAAGAACTACGTGCTGTCATGTTTCCGCAGAACAAAGGAAAACGATCAGCCACAGAAGGAAAACGTGAACAAGAAAAGCTGCCTCAAGACAGCCAGGTGAGAATACAAAGTGATTTCATAAAACATTTTTAGGCACATTTTTTAGGTTTATTTAATTATAGGAATTGTGCATGGTCAGGGGAATGTCCATTATGCTTGTTATGGAAGATTGTAAAGGCCATTTCCTGCCTTGAATTAAATATCGACTATTCATTAAAAATGTCCTTTGCTAGTTAGTTTTGTAACTTAAGTTTTTTTGGTGATGACTATGTGAGGTCTATAATTTGAATAACTCATATAAATAGAAGAAATATGCTTCTTCTTCTTTTCTTTCTTTTTTTTTTTTTTTTACATTATAACCAATCTAGACTTTGTGAAATGGACAACAGTCACAGTTAGAAAATACACAATTTCACATCTCACACATATAAATACTTACAAGTTTTTAACAATTTAACACTTTTTAATCAAAACAATTTGTGTATCTCAGCACTGTCACCTTACGTGGTTTGTTGATTGACGATAATCACCTGAAGCTACGTGAAAAAGAAAAGCGAATTAACCCTGACTGATCGCATTTTTAATTAATTAACTTATTACAGTTCGAACTCCAGCGTGGAAAACAGTTCAGGAAAGGAGTCGTCAACACAGGGAAATATTGCAGCAGGTGAAAATTTTCCTTTTCCCCACTGTGAAATGAAGAAATGACCTGAAATTGAAGAAAACTGCGTTGATAGCCCAGCAGGATCATAGATAAAATGTTTCTTGTCTCCAGATGTGGCCAACAGTGGACTAGAGGGTGACACTTTGAAATCTAAGAATGATCAGTCAGGAATGTCAGAGGAACATGGACAGAAATTACTGGTGAGTGGAAAAAAAATGTTGCCGATATGACTGATGACGCAACAGTTCCAGTTCTGTCCTGACATTGTAAATCCTCACATGCAAAATGTTGTAAAGCAGGGGTGTCAAACATAAGTCCCAGGGGCCACAATCGGCCCAGCAAAGACTCCTATCCTTTTATTGTAATTCTGAACATTCGTTACAACCCAAAGAGTAGTGCTGACAGATTCTTTTCATTTTACAGCAACGTTTCTTTATCATGTAGAAAAAAATGAGATGTATTATTAATATTGTACCTTTTTTTTAATAATATCTCAGGGATTAAACATGTAGTTCACTGGTCAGGCCCACGAAACACTGAAGTGGGCCATAATGTAAGATGAGTTTGACATCCCTGCGTTAGGGTTAGGGTTAAGTTTTCTACATATATGATGTATTATTAGCAGTGTAAAGGCATTTAAAGGATCGGTATGACTGTGAGGTGCAGGAGGAGCAGAGAGCTTAACATGACCCTGGTGCACTTTTTCAGAGAGGGTCACATAACTGGAGTTGGGTACCACCAGTATAACATAATGTGCTGTGCACCTAAAAAAAATAAATAAGAAGTGATACTTGCAGTTTGTGCTTTCTCACAGTTTCAATTACATTTAGTCAGGCATGCTTTGTTTTTTTTAATGTCTTCTTGTTGTGAGAAATGCAGCTTTAAATTTTACCTCACTTGGTTTTCTTTAAGGGGCATGTTGTTGAAATGAATCTATCTGTGTTGGTGGACAGATTGAGAGTGGAGTAAACGACAGCCAAAGGAGTCGCAGAAAGGCTGCACGGATGGCCCGGGTGAGGGACTACTTTGCTCAAAGAAACGGAGACGCCAACAACGCAGATAGAGACGAATCACCTCCAGGGGTACCACAGGCAGCTCGAGAAGAAACCCCAAAGGAAAGCCATACAGATGTGCAACTGTTTGCTGAGAGCAACCGCAAACCAGAAGGTTCCCAAGCAAAGTGCAGCAAACCCCTCCTCAGTGTTTCACATGTTTTGTCACCAGCACTTGACCGAACATCTGAGAACGAGCCAGAGAAATCTGAGAGCATTGCTTTGGCTGCCTCAGTCACATTAGCAGAAGGTGAGAGTGCCACGGACATCCAAGATGACCTGTTTGATAATTTTGCTCAAGCAGAACAGCAACATACCAAATCTCAGGACAGTAGTCAGGAGGCAGACATGGGTCATGAATACATTAGCAGAACAGCAGTGAGAAATGAAAGCCTTGTTGGCCAGACCAGCAGCTTCACATTTGGCACTGTGGTGGCTCCGCTGTATCACCAGGTGTTTGGCAGAGTGGGAAGTGAAAGTCAGAGAGGAGCTGGCTGGGAAAATCCTGCACGGGCTACACTGAATATTGGAGGCTTACATCCTCACACTGGCATGAGACAGATTAGTTGCACTGTTTCAACAGATATTAAAAGTAACAATAGTAAAGCACTTCGAAATGTGATTAATAACCAGAAATCAAACCAGGAATGCACAGACATAGCACCATGCAATAATCGTGTTGAAGAAGAAGAAGAAGAAGAAGAAGAAGAAGAAGAAGCAAGTTTAAGTCTGACATTAAATGCAGAGACTCTGCAGGTTCTGGCTGGGACTGAAAATACAGACCGGAGATGCACAAGCACACTTAAGGGTTCACAAACTTGTTTAGAAGACACATTAAGCTGTCCTGAGACTGTAAACATTTTATCGCAAGCAGATTTGTTGAATCCACAAATACCGGCTGAGAGTTTACATCCCTGGGGAGAAGCACAGGAAGACAGTGTAACACATGACCCCCAAGGCCAAATTACAGCAGAAACAACACAGTGTCCACTCCCAGAGAATCCATGTACACATGATAAAACTAATCTGGATGAAACGCACGCAAAAAGCGATACACATGAAGTCAGGACCAGTCCGCAAACATCATTTGTAAAACTTGAAAGCTCTGGGGACCTGCTGGGACATGTTAATGAAGAACCTGACCAACAGAGCGCCGACTTAGAAGAAAAACGCCATGAATGTGAGTTAATCAAAGCTCTGTGTCCTGGTAACGCATCTTTTAGTGAGGTTAAACCATGTGAAGACTTGCATAAGTTGAATTTGCACCACAATGACAATTCAGTTACAAAAGCAACTGTTCCTGACTGCAAACTTGTGGAGAAATCAGATTTCACAACACCCGAGACACTTCTGGAAGCTCGAGGAGAAACTAACAACATGGGAGAAGGCAGTAAAATGACACACGGCTCACTCAAAGATGAATCAAAATCCTCTGGTGAAACTGAGGTAACAGGGGAGTTGGCTGAATGCGTGACTACAGAGACACAGGAAAAAACAGAGCATTGCAAAATCAAAGCTAAGGAGGAGGCTCTCTGTTTAGGAGAAATCACTGAAGTGAAGGACTGGGAAATGATGGTTAAAGAAGAAGAAAACAACATTTTAATACACGAAGAAGAAAGGGAGATAGTATATTTAAATCCGGGCGTCTGTGAAGTAAGAGAAAAAGAAATTGAAAATGAGGAATTTGTCAAGGGGAGGGCAGTGACAGGAGTAGAAGAGGACAGCGAAACAATCGGAGAGGCTGTCTCTGGAGAAGATGGTGCCAGTACTGAGGTAGAATGTGCTCAAGTCATAAAGATGAACAAAACAGGTGGAAGGGAAGAATTAACTGAGGAGAACCAAGTACAAGAAACAGAGGGACCAGTAGAGACAGAGCTGCACACAAAAAAACACTTTGCAGGAAAAGAGGTCAGTATTGAATGGGCACACATCCAAGAAAACGAGGAGATAAAGGGAGATGGGAAAATAAACTTGAATAAGGAAGGTGAAGGCGGAGCAGAGTGGGAGAAAGAACCAAAGGAGGGAAACGGAGAGGAGCTGGATCCACGTTACGAATTCCTAAATTACAGAGCAGTAGAGGCGGAGCTTGTAGAATCACATTCACGTGTGGCGAAACAGGAACAAAAAGATCCAGAACTGTGTTTGGAAGAGAAGTTAGAAATTACAGGAAGCAAGGATGGAGAGGTTTTATCTGCTCTGGTGCACAGTGGGCTGAAGGATGGCGACGAGAGCGTACCAGTGAAAGAAAGTATAGGAGAAGAGCAAAGTGCACACATTCAAACTGAAAAACAATGTCTTCACACCACAAAAGCTCAGTCAGAAGATGGAAATGGTTGTGCCGCTGCAGAGGGGGGCGCTTTAACGGATGAACCTGAAAGTGATCAAACAAGCCAGGACAGCGCTTCAGCAGAGTCGGACTCGGGCGATGAGGTGGAGCTGTACATGCACTGCCTGAGGGCCGTCGGCACAGGAGGATGGTCCCACGAAGACAAGAGCACTGTGAGCAAAAGGCCCCGTCTAAGCAGAACCAAACTGCTGTCTGCCACTATGCCGCCCATCACTGAATATCACGATGAAGAACAACACCTCAGTTGCCTTCAGGAGAAGCTTGAAGACAGCAATGCCGCTGTTTCCCCTGCAGAGGAGCGCATGGGTCAGAGTGTTTTGTCCTGGACAGACACGTTTTCCTGTAGCAATATTGCAAAATCACTGCTATATGCAACCCTGCTGGTGGTGTTTTTAGTTGTGGCATACCATTATGACTTTTTTGCCTGTTTGGGCCTCTACTTGATATCTCTGGTTTGGCTCTGCTGCCGAGAAGAGAAGTAACCAGTTAAAAATGACAACACAATGGGCTGAATTAAAATGTAATAATAATAATTAAAAAAAACAATATGTTTGATTTTAAAGGTTTTCAGAGTGTACATGGTACTGATGTGATACCCAATTCTTCTTCCAGTGATGACTAATGCATGATTTAGACTGATTTTTGCAGGAGATCTATGCTGTTACTTATACTGTAAACTCCTTTAACCCTGCACCATAACCTTCCGCGCAACCTGCTGCAAGCCCACCGAAATGTAACTACATGTCGGGGTGTCGCAGCATCGACTCGAACAGCGTGGATGGATGTGGCGTAGGGGGAAAAGGGGCTTCCGGTTACATCGTGAGTTAGGAAGTAGATTTCCAGCAGAAGTCCAAATTAAGCTCAAGAAGACACAGTTAGGCAGATATCACACACGTTTGCTGTCATAAGTCATTATTCTCAATGCTTCACTGTACATAAAACCTACATTACAATGGTTACATTGATCAGTTCTGCAGCTTTTTCAAGGTGAAATACACTACTCACTGAAGCTAATGAGAATGTTTAATTTTAATTTTAATTTTTCGATCATGCTTTAAAAAAATGAAATATTTTTCTGTTATACTACATTTATTTTTTAGTGTAGATGTCATGCGCATGTTTTTTGTTTTTAGGTGTAGCCTTAAAATCAGTATCCATGTGCAGGTTCATCCAGGTCAGGGTAGTCTTGAGAGACTAAGGAAAGGAAGGAAATTGGATTTCTTTGGGTTTGTGATGATGTTTTTCTAATCATCCAAGAGGCTTCTTCGGTTCTAAAAAATGGTAGAGGGTCCAAGTATTTAGACTCTGGTAAAAGGTATGAGTCATTACTGTTACCAGGGATTAAGGGCTGAAACCATTATGAGACCTTTCCCCAATCCATCATGTGACCGACTGAGGTCACCTGAGGTGAGGTAAATGGTTCTTAAATGGTGCTTTTCTGCTCAAGCTGTCAAAACACCGTATGCCACACCCATTCACACACACACATGAGTTACATCACTTTTTTCCTGCATCTAAGTGCTTTTTAACTAACATTTACAGTCCAGTGAACGCACCGGGAGCAACTCAGCGTTTAGTATCTTCTTTGGCCAGGTCACACTCACCCCAATGGTTTGAGTGGGGTCATTGAAGTTCCTGGGATGAATGAATAAACCCAGATAGAAATCAAGTCACTTGGACCCATAACTTTTGTTTTCAACTTTGACTTTTAGCTGTGCAAGCTGAACACAGCTGCTGTATGACTTCAGGGAAAAAAGGATTAGCGTTCCCTTTTAAAAAGAAACACCATAACATTTATAAGCCGGACACACAAAAGGTATAAACAGGGGCTTCTTTTTGATTTGAAGTGTTTCTAAATAAAGACAGGATGGTTCCGAGGTATCATGTGAAACACGTTGTAATGCTGTCTTTTGTCTGGAAGCTCACTGACTTTGTTTAGTTTGCAGCCATGAAACTACCCAGTTAGTTGACCTAAAAAGGTGTTTCTCTCAGAAGTAAACCCTTTAGAGCAATAGCAATGCAGTTTTATTAGCATGGCTGACATGTTGACTAAACCCTATACCTCTTGGATTGTTTAATAACTTTTACAAAGTGAAAGATAGTCAGGCAACTGTCGTCTTTGTCAGACTAACAGGTGCCTATCTGACCTCTTTTTAGGTGTTTTTACTTGGATACAATTTATAACTACAACAAAAGTTTAAATAAAGCTACAGTTGTCCTCACTTCATATGAAATCTGTGTTTAAACTGAAAATAAATAGACACCCTCTCCAGACACTTCATAAAGTACACTGTACTAAAATCAGGTTGGACTCCCCTTATCCCTTCAGAGCTGCCTCAATTCACAGATTCAACAAGGTGCTGGAAACACTGCTCAGATAGTTTGGTCCCTATTAACATAGCGTCACACAGTTAGTGTGGATTTGTTGGCTGCATATCTATGATGTGAATATTCTGTTGCACGCTCTATTGGACATAGATCTGGTAACTGTGGATGCCATCTGAGGTCAGTGAACTCACTGTCATGTTCAAGAAGCTGGTTTATAATTATTTGAGCTTTGAGCTCTATTATCCTGCTGGAAGCGTCCACTGGAAAATAGGAATACTGTGGTCATAAAGGGACGGACATGATCAGCCACACACAACAGGAAGGCATCTAAAATTTTATTCATGTTGTAGAATGTAGTCCCTGTGATAAAACTGTAGATTTCTAATATTTGTTATTACCTCGAGTCCATGTGGACATGGTTCTGCTGAACACAGATGTAATAAGTCCACTACCAATGTGGATTTAGTGACTATTTTATTTTCATTGGGGTTACACAGTGTCCACCGTAAGGCATTACCTCATATTCTGAAATGACTGAACATGCAGTTAATAATAGATGTTGTCCTGCAAACAGCATTGACATATATGGTATTTAACTTTTTCCCCTGTTGTTCAGACAGTGTCAGTTTGTTTTCATTAGCCAGAGTCAAATTACCATCTCAGACTATAATGCTCTCCATCAGGATTTTCCAAGCCAATTTCCAGAAACAATAACCATGGATTGGCATCACTTGTGGGTTTTCAAATTCTTAGCCTATTTTAGAAAACATTGCATCATCTTTTCAAAGGTTTAATATCTGTACAGCTTTAGAAATGATCCTTCTTACACTATCCCATTTAACAGGACAGAACATCCTCTCCAGTCACCCTGTCTTAAATCATGATGGGGGTTGGAGGCGGGGGACTAGATCCTATATATGGGTCTGTTATAATATAAAAATCGTTTGGCTTCATGCAAAGAAGGGAAATGATATATAAGGATGGCACGTTGAACTATGTTCACAGTGAGATATTTCTGGAAGTGCTCCTGAGCTTGTGCAGTGATTTACATGACAGTGCTGCCATAGGGCATCCAGTTTTGATTTTCAGCCTCTTCCCTTGCACACAGAGATTTCTCCAGAGTCTCATCACCTGTTGGTGATACTGTATATTGTGATAATGATGACGTTGATGTCATTTTGCATAATATACAGTGTCCCAACTTTTTCAGAACAAGGTTTGTATACATAATGCTAGCAAATTTATTTTACAGGAAGGGCTTCCAGTAGTTTCTTCAACACATGTCCAATATTTTAATTGGAGAACTAATAAAAGAAAGCAAACAACGACAAAAACACACAAAAAGTTATTCAGTTCAGTGGGATATTGTCTAAGAACATACATTTTTTGTAATATACTATCTTTGAATAGTTTTAGGGGTTAAACGAATAAATCAGTTGGCTAAAAAACAAAGTTTAGTTTTCTTTTGTAGATAAAAACTTTTGCAAAACACAAAACAACACTGTCTGATGTGTTGTTTACGATTTTTCAGCAATTTACAGATTTCCAAATGCACCTGAACGCTTCGCAGCACGCACGCCAGCTCAAGAATGCTTCCACGCCTGTGATTGGACGACGCGCTGTCAGTTTATGACGCGTGTATGCTCCAGGTAGCCAATCGGCTTCCCTGTTGTTGGCTCGTGCGCCGGTTCGCCGGTCGGGTTGCAGCCTGGAAAAGGGGAAACGACTGGCGGAGGGTAACATCGGTGGTGCGGTGCTATGGACCCCAGGGACAATGTCGAGACCGGGGAGACGGAAAACCAGTCGGAGCTATTCTACGTGCCAATTCCAAGTGAAGCACCGTGCAAGAAGGAGCAGGAGAAACTGTCGGGAGTCGTCAAAAACGTCCACAGAAAACTGCGTAGGAAATACAGGGAGGGTAAGCAGCCTCAGTGGGCCCCTCTGTTTCTCTGTGGCCCTGCAGCCTATGGGCTGATACTGTTAGTTATCTCACAAATGTTGAAGTAACGTTAAAAAGTTAGCGGTTAATCCGGTAATCACGGATTTGTAAGTTTTTTTTTTAATTTTTTACTTCTGATTAGCTGTTGTGGTGGCAGACTCCAGTCGACAGCAGCGGGTTGCACCAAGCAAGCGAGGCCTTGATTAAAGCTCCTTAGAAATAAATTGTGGCAGCTTACACAAGGCTCTTCTGCAAACAACATCTTATCTCTCGCTCTCAAACCTAGTCAACACACATGGGACATTTGACTGGTGAAAGAAAAAGAGTAACTTCCGATTGGCTCCCGGTTGTCAATAAAAGATAACTCTGTAGACTGAACAAACAGTTGCCGCAACTTATACAACCTAATTAGTGTTGTTTCTGAGATTTGCTACCGTTCAGAGCCAGACAGCGAAAATAATTTAATTAAAAGGCACATTGGGATAGGCCAGAACTCCCCCCCCCCCCCCCCTTTCTAGTGGAGGTTTAACTGTGTCTTGAAGGATAAAAGAGCCAAAGGAGATCTTCAACTGTGGAGCTGAGATTGGGGAAAAGAACCTCGTCTTACTTTTTGCCAGGAGAAAAACCACAAAGACGACACAGCAGGTTAAATCCTGTCTGTGGCTGTTGCTTCCTGCTGTTTCTTTGCACACACGTCATGTAAAGAAGGAAGTTTGTGCAAGTTTGTGGAAGGTGAATCATTCACTTTCTTTAAATTATTGGGGCCACTACATATGAGAGACAAGCATGAGTCTTCTCCTTTTTTATTTTTTGATAAATATTCTCATTTTGGTCACAAGGGAAAACACTGTCTCTTTGTTTACCACTCTGATGAGTTTTATTTCAGGCAATTTGCAATTTGGGGATGATTAAAGAAGCAACAAAGTGTCTGTTTAATAGCAGATTACTGTGATTTCTTTGATTTGTTAATTTGGTGGGTATTAATGTCTCTTTGTTTGGCAAGCCTTGAAACAACATACAAATAAAATGACCAAATCATTATTGGCCCTTTTTATGCAAAACACAATGCAACCACATGCTCTGATGTTTGTGTTCAAGTAGATGAAATGGGAGGAGGTAATGGATCTTTTAGTTGCAATCACTGTATCAGTTCATAAGCATCCAACCATCTGTCTTGCTTCAATTTAAAAAAAAAAAGAAAAAAAAAAAGGAAGTTTGGAAAACCCCGATCTCAGCTCATCAGCATGCATACGTAGCATCTGTTGTCTTATTTTACAGCCCAATCAGTGCGGTTAACTCCATGTTTGAGTTAGCAGTTGAAAGATATATTGATGAAAGATGTATTTTTTAACGTCCTCTGAATTTTAAATTTAACTACAAATCCTACAGAAGCTAGGATTTGTTCTGGTGATGACGTTGTGCTGTGCATAGTGAGGGAATCCATGTGGGAGGAGTGCACAAGAGGTAAATTTAAAATATCTAGAGGAAATAAATCTTTGGATGAGTCAATGGCCAGGACACAACGGTTTGCAAGATTTCTTTATATTTTCTTCTTCCAGTATAAACTAAGAATATGAATTAATCTCCTGCTTGAATGCATGGCTAGTTTGTTTCATTTGAACGGCTCTGAATCAAAATTATACAGTTGGCCATTTCACTGCTCAGAAATATGAAAGAAATCCTGGAAAGTTTTTTTTTTTTTTTTTGAATAGTTAAAATAGTGTCGTAGTAAAATGCAGGCATATTAAAATGTCAAGTCTTGGTGTTATTTGTGTATGCGCTGCCCTACTTTACCACCATAAAACACTGCATAACCCTGGTAGTGTATTTAAAATGAGCTTGGATTAATTTGTGGTTTGAATAAGACCTCAGCACTGGAGAGAGTAGCTGCTTGTTTTGGAGCCTAGAAGAGCATAAAGAAGTCATCCTGCGAGCAGATCTCATGATTGGTTAATAAGCGAAGCATGATCTGGTAGGCTTGGCATGGAATCACAGTGGTCATGTTTTGAAAGCACTGCTGTTTACCACCAACTCCTATATAGTTTTCTTTTCTCCCTTCTGGTCATGGGATTTTTCCCTTGTTGGCATGTTTGCTTGTGCTACTGGCTGTCAACGTCTGAGCAGCTGCAAATGGAAAATTTTGTGGACATAACTTTTATTGTGAAATGACTGTTTTGAGGGTGGGTTTGTTTTGTTTTATTTATTTATTATTTTTAGATGCACAATTCTGCTTCTGTGCAAGCAGAAACAAGTGAGACATAGGCAATATTGAAGTACCAGCAGTGACCTGAGATTTTTCAGCCGTTTTTTTCCCCCCCCTTTTTTCCAAGATCCGGTTTTGGTGATTTAGTGGATAACCAAAACTTGCAAGTAGGTTGTGAATGTTTTTCTGTCGTCATACAAGAGTAAGACTTGAAGTACTTGAAGCTGTTTTTTGCCATGTTTTGGATATTGCTGACCTTATTTTTAAGGGGGGTTTGATTTTCTCACTTAGTGGGCGACTTTGACAAGATCTGGCGTGAGCACTGCGAGGATGAGCAGACACTGAGTGAGTACGCCCTCGCCATGAAGAATCTTGCTGACAACCATTGGATCAAAAAGTGTGAAGGAGAGGGCCGGATTGAATGGTGTCGCAGGTATGAACGCCCCCAAAGGTCTTTGGGCATCTTTTAGGTTTTATAGAGCCTGGTGAAATCGGACTAATCTGAGCCTGTAAAATGAGCTTCTGTAAACGCAGTGTTTTGATGCCACTTCCACAGCGTCTGTCAAGAGTACTTTTTGGATGGTGGAATGAAAAGAGTGTTAGAGAAGGATCAGAAAAGTGCCACGCTTGCTATGGGTGTGGGTACAGCATCTACGAGTGCCCAGCCGTACAGCACCATCCCCAGGTAAGATGAAGTAAGAGTGTTATCTGTCATGAGTATGACAGATAACACTCTATATCATATATATCATAAAGTCTTTGTCCAAAAAACAAGAAAAATGAATTGCTACGACCTGCCCTCACTCTATAGTAATAATAATGTGCAATAAACATACACTGATTCTTCTTTTTATTACTTAAGTTACCGTGTTGTGTCGTGTTGTACGTAGTGCCGATGTGGGACAGTTTTCCAATTTCATTGTACTATTGTACTATGTATGACTGTGCAATTACAAAGAGTTATCTATAGTGTGTGTAATGCATATGATTTTGTGTATTATACTCATCAGGCATTGCATGTTGTTGTTTGTGCTACAGTTCGATTGCTCAGCTGGGGAAAATGCGCCTTCTTGATGTGGGAAGCTGCTTTAACCCTTTCTTGAAGTTTGACGAGTTCCTCACAGTCGGTATTGACATAGTGCCTGCGGTTGAGGTACGAGTGCATATTAATTCTGTTTTACATTTTAATTGACTATGTGCTTTTATACCATTTGTTTATTCACATGAAATGGATACAGTTTCCCACTTGGGTGTTTGCGTTATAAAGCAAAAACAACACCAGAAATGAGTCATGTCCTTTGCCAGTGCTGTGGTTAGACTATGTGAAGAAAATCAGCAGAACACAGAAAAAGTGACGCCCAACAGCTGCAAGTCATGAAAACAAACGAGCTGTGTAGAAATGTTTGCTGGCATAGATCAAGTTTGAACCCTGATTTCTGTTAAATTTGTGCTTTTTCAGAGTGTGTACAAGTGTGACTTCCTCAACCTCCAGCTTCAGCAGCCGCTCCAGCTGGCGGGTGATGCAGTCGAGGCTTTCCTCCGCCAGCTCCATAACCCCATCGATGCTCTGCCCGCTCAGCTTTTCCACGTGGTGGTCTTCTCCCTGCTTTTGTCCTACTTCCCCTCGCCATACCAGCGCTGGATCTGCTGCAAGAAGGCCCATGAGCTGCTGGAGCTGCATGGCCTGCTGCTCATCATCACGCCTGACTCTTCTCACCAAAACCGCCACGCCCTCATGATGCGCAGCTGGCGGGTCGCGGTAGAGTCGCTGGGCTTCAAGCGCTACAAATATGTCAAGTATTCTCACATGCATCTCATCGCCTTCCGAAAGGTGTCTCTGGCCACCACCAGTGACCTGGTGTCACACAACTACCCTGAGATGCTTTACATCCCTCAGGACTTTAATTCCAATGAGGAGGAAGATTGTGAAGACATCACAATGCAGGCGCGTTCCGAGTTTGAGGATGACCAGCTAGCTTGGGGCTTCACGGAGCTACCAGACACACCCTATGATTCCGATTCTGGGGAGAGCCAGAGCAGCTCCGTCCCCGGCTTTCATGAGTTAGAGGATCCCATCTTGCTCCAGAGCTAGGCTAAACCAGCAACCCTCCCGCCCTTTTCTCCACCTAAAGCCCCTTTCAGACATGGAAAGCATAACATCGCTGGCTTCAAAAGTCTGTAAAAGCGATGGAATTATATTTAGTTAATATTCCTAATGCTTTAAATCAAATATACCCCTGACAGTGAGAGAGAAGGCTACAGTACAAGCATGAGGTTTGACACACAGTATTATCAGTGTCAGCTTTTAGAAGTGTAACCACGCTTTTGAAAGTTTAATGCATCCTCTGGTCAGCTGAGCAGCTCACAATGAAGCACGGGACACATGCAGACTTGTGCCGTGCCCGCGCTAATGTTTCAAGGCTTGACCTAGAAAGATTGGCATTGCCGAAGAGCGACCAGGATGCTGATTGAGATGTGAAGCCGACACATTTCGATGCTGCCAGGTTACCGTAAATGGAGAGTGTGTCTGAAAAGGGCTTAATTGTCGTCTCCCCTCCAACTGCTGCGCTGCCAAATTTAACCAGCTGCATTCTTACCCCACTTCTACTCCTTCTCAAAACAATGCAGTTTGCACAGTGTGAAAGAAAAGTTTACAGATTATTCTCTCATATCCACACACACACACACACACACACACACACACACACACACACACACAAAAGATGGATATATTTTGATAAATAGTTAGGTTTTTTAAGAGTTGGAAATCGAATACCCGCAAGATCTCTGAACTCCCCGCTCCTCTTAATATCAAAAGTCAGCTTGTCTACATTCTGTACTCAGTCTCTGTTTGAAATAAGCTAGAGTCGCAGGCTGCTCTGTACAAAAAAGCCAAATACAGCAAACCTAAGCAGCGCGACGGGGGTTTGATTGCACTGGTGAGACAGAGATGGAATAAGTAGACGGGCGTGTTTGCTTCTGGCACATACAGCTCAACTTCCTGAAAACTTTTTTTTTTTTTTTTTGATGTTCATTTTAGTTTTCCAAGACATAAAAAAATTGTTTGGAAATAGATATCCATAGTCAAACAGTCAAACATTGGTGTTGTAAATTGTGGCAATGCCTTGGTAACTTGGCATTCTATGAATGATTTTGTGTATCTTTTACCAAAAAAAACAACAAAAAAATGGTATTTGTAGCATTTGAAACATTTTCAGAACCATACAGTAGTATTAGTAGGTTTACTAATGTGAAACGTTAAGTGTTTACTTATTGTGTTTAAAAAGGTACAAGTGCATAGTAGGTACAAGGTTTTTGTCTTGCTCTTCTCTTAAAGACTGACTTCATTCTGAATGATCTTTTTCCTGCTGTTGCATTTAATCTTTTTTTTTTTTTTGTCTTAAGCAGCAGATTGGTACAACACTGCATGTCAGTGACTTTACACCAGTTTCCTTTGACACAGTTTTACAACTTTGATGTGAAAATACAGCACTCCACAAAAGCAGATGCAGAGTTCCTTAGAAAAATCACAGAGAGAAATTTACACTCACTTTTGTAAAAAAGGTGAAATATTGTAAAATTTAGAAAGCGAGGTCGGATCTGAAAATGCTGTATGCTGCAGGGAGGTTTTAGCTAAGACACTACCAGGTGAAATGTTATTGTGTGTTCCTGCTGGTTCCTGAATAGACTAAATGTGTGGGTGTGGCTTAGACTGTGTGACTGAAGAAGTGAATTTCTAGTGTGTGGAATTTCTTTTGGTTGGTTTTTTGTTTTTGTCAGTGGCACTTTATCATTGATCCCAAAGGGTGTCACAAAATGTTGTTTCTTTTCACAATTTTACAACCAATGTGATAGGCCCACAAAACGATACCAATAATAACTATAAGGTGCCTTCTGTGTTTTTGTTTTGTCCATCATATTAGTGGATATGTGTTTATGTAATGCAGTGTGCTTTTGCCATTTCCATATCATTTTCTGGTTAATGCATATCTCTGCTGTTTTGTTTTTTCTTCCTGATTTTTAACAGGAGAAAAAAAATTCACAGTACATATTCAGACTTTAAAGGGGCGTGTTTTGTGATTTTTGTCTTCCAGTGTTTCTTTTGGCCTATTTGCATGATATGGATCATCTTCATTATCAGCATTTTCAACAGTGCAGAACAATGTGTCCTTACAGTACCATTGTATTTCTCTTTTATAAATGAATGTAAATATAAGGTGGCGGTGTGTGTTCCTTCTTTTGTGCTAAGATTTTTATATTTAAAAAAAAAAAAAAAAAAAATCAGTTGTTTACAACTTAGAACGTCCACGGCTCTCTTTTACAACTTGGTCAGAAGTTCTTCATCTTCCTCTGATAGTACTATACAGAAATAGTAGTTGTTGTTTGCTTTTTTTGTTTTAAAAAAAAAAAAACCATTCAAACCCCATGGCCGCAGAGTTTTTAATTAATAATATTAAAAAAGGAGTGTTAGTGTTTTTGTAAGGAAGGGATGTCATATTTATTTTACATTGTGGGCCCCGTACAGCCCACTTTGATGGGGCTAGACCGTCGAGTAGGCCAGAGCAGTGAAACTCCCCTTTCTGTCAGAGCAGACACATTTAACTAAACTTTTAATCCCTGAGATTATGATAATATAAGGAAAAAGTGCAATTTCATGATAGAATGTGTAAAATAACAAAAGGTTCTTGTAGCTTATTGCCCAGATTTATAAAATCTAAAATTATCAGGTTTATAAAATTTAACAACTTTATAAAGTCTCGTTTTGTTAATTCAGATTTTTTTTCAGACCCACTTTAGAAAAACTAAAATTTCTTCAGTAGATGGTGAAGAAATTGGTGATGTGATGGAATTTTTGGTAATTTCATTATTTAACTATTACATGCACCACACAAAGATGAACTCCTTCAAAGCCATCCAGTTATTGTCTTTGCCAGGCTGGTTCTGACCCTCGCACCGTATGTTTGACACCCCTGTAAAGTGATGGGAGACCTCTAATCTCTAAAGGGTTATCTAAACATATATGTGGTCAAAAGAGTGGCTGGTAGGGTCTCACATTGAGCCCACACAGAAATCAGAACAACTTAAGTGTGCTTTAAACAATGCTCATCCAAAGTCTCTAAAGTTGTAGTGGAGAGAAGCAGAAATGCAATTGTTCATCTGGTGTTTTAATAATAGTAGCAGAGTGCACTGACTGGGACGTTGGTCCAAAGTCTTCCATAAGCGTTCAACTAGGGTTAAAATTTTGGGAATATGAAGCTATGCAACTCACATAATTTTCATGCTCGTCAAACCATTTAGCGACCCCTCGTGCCCTGAGGATAGAAGTAAAATCATGGAAGAGACCGCTTCCATGTCCACAGGAAAAAGGCGATTACTAAAAAAAAAGTTAATTAAATTGTAAATATCTACAAGGGAAAATGTAGGCCTAAACCATGTCGGGGGAAAAACGGCAACAAACTGGATTTTCTAAATGCAGGGGTCAAATAATCGGATCTTCCTTGAATGTGTCATTTGTTAGTTCCTGCCAGCACGGAGAAAGTTTACTCTACTGTTTTGGCGGCGGGGGGTCTTATCTTAGTTTAACTGAGCGAACTCAATAAATAAATAAATAAATAAAAGAAAAAAAACTGCATCAACAATACGGTTTGGACGTTTGAACTTTTCAACACCAGTTCTGACCCTTTATGCTTACCGTAGTCTTAGCACAATCATGGCGACTGTCATCTGACTGAAAAGTTTTGATGTGAAACTTTTTGAACTGATGTCTTTCACAGTCCCGCTGGCTGGCGTCAGAATAACCCAACTGCGATCGTTTATAATCGTGCCAAACGTCAGATGGAAGAATACAAACAAGTGACATCCAAGATGTGAGTGTTTTGACCGCTGACACTAACCGTCCTGAAGATGTGCCGCTGAGGAGCTAACGCCAGCTAAGCTAGCTACTTTCAACAAGTTAGCCCGCTGGCTAAACCGAGTTTGAATGTCACAGCGGACAGCAGACCGGGTAATATCTGACTTAAATGCCATTTTTTAGTTTCAGGTCGTTGGTATTTAATTTAAAAGGAAAATGTGTCGTTTTCTACGTTACTGTGTCAGTCACTGCCTTCACGCAGCGATGACCCGGCTGGAGGAAGTCAACGGAGAGATGAGCATGTGGTCATCAGTCCGGTGGCTAGGCTACTTGTCCGGGCTTAACCTGCTCGTGGCCCTGTGCATAGGTCTCTATGTCCGGTGGGAAACAAGCGCGGAGTCCGCTCTTCTTGTCATTTTTGTTTTGGCCCTGGTTGTCCTTGGAATAGCCATTGGCCTCTACTACTTCAGTATGGAGAGGATGAGCCTCAACATCCTCCACCTGTGGTTCGGTTTTTTGCTGGGTCTCCTGTGTTTCCTCAACTCCCCCGCCCTGGACGTCGACGTCAGGGAGCAGGTTACCAACTACCTGCTGCTGGCCAGCGTGGCTCTGAGGACACTGTGGGCACTGCTGGAGAGACTGGTTGGATGTGCTAGGTATCGCCCTGCCTTCTTGACCTCCGCGGAGCGCCTGGAGCTAGCTGGCTTTGCGATCGCCAGCACCGCGCTGCTCATTCAGAAGTCCCTGAGCGTGATGGTGCTCGTGGTCGCTCTGGGCACGGTCATGGTTGCGCTGCGGATGAAGGCGCTCCTGGCGCTCGCCAACCTGGCCTGCTTCGCTGTCATCACTGCCGTGCTGTTCTTTAAGTCTCTGAACATTACCACCAACCCGTTCGCCCTCTCCTGCTTCTTCAGCCAGCTCATCTGCGACCCTCTGCTCGATGTCTACTTCAGCGGCCTCTCTGTGACCGAGCGCTGGCAACCGTTTCTGGTGTGGAGGGGGCTGTGGCGCCGGGTCTCCCTCCTGCCCCTGCTGGCGGTGGAGGTGAGCTTCATCGTCCTTTCTGCTGTGAGACTTTTAGACCAGGAACAGTGGTACCGCACGATCCCAGCCTTCGTGGTGTGTGCGCTCTTCTGGGGTATTTGCCACATGGTGTTTGTCATCACTGTGTGGGGTTTTCACTCTAAGCTCAGCGAATGCCAGAGGCTGTGCTGGTCGGAGGTCAGCGGCCTGGACAAGGTGATGGCCTCCAAAGGCATGCGACATTTCTGCCTCATCTCTGAACGCCTGGTGTTCTTTACTCTGGTGTCCACGGTAGCTGTGGGTGCTCTGTGCTGGCAGGTAGGTCTGTCTCAAAAATGCTTTACTGCTGCAGCACACGGGTTATTCTGTTTCCTGTTTCATTTTTTCCTTTACGTGACTCTTGTAAATTTGCTCAGCAGGCCAAAAACAGTTTGTTTGTGAGCACTTTCCTGCTCATTCTGCCCCTGGAGTCTCTGTTCCATGGACTCTTCCATGAGCTCGGGAACACCCTGGGAGGAACATGCGTGGGCTATGCAGTGGTCATTCCCACCAACTACTGCAGGTAGAGGACCAGCGTTGTATCTGAGAATTAGAAACCTCTCCAATTTAGACCACATTCAGATTCATGTTTGGATTTACATCATTGATATTCTGTGCGCACAAATGAAATGGAATTCTGAAAGTGGCATAATTCTCCTTCCTGTTACAGTCCTGACGGTCAGCCGATGCTGCTGCCTCCAGGCCAGGTGCACGAGTTGAACAGGCGCTCTACGGGTATGTTGAACAACGTGCAGCGCTTCTTTGCCCACCACCTGATTGAGACGTTTGGCTGTGACTATTCCACCAGCGGGGTAACCCTGGAGGCTCTGCAGTCCAAGATGAAATCCTTTCTGGACCTCCGTACCCCAGACGGCCCACGCCACGACACCTACGTAATCTTCTACAGTGGCCATACGCATCGCACTGGCGAGTGGGCGCTGGCAGGTGAGAGAGGCTTTAAGTTGAAGCAGTCATGATTGGGACTCGCTTTTTTCTAAACCTGCGTATGTATTTGAAGGGAAAAAAAGTTTGGCACTTTCCAAAAAGGAAACCTGGGTTGTTGTAAAAACATATATTTTTAACCAAGTATTGAATTGAAGTTTAATTTATTTGAGTATAAAATGCTGTTTTGTTTATTAAATAGCCAGAAATATTAGGAAAATGGATATTAATGCATACTACATCCTAAATGTACAATCAGTCATGCATATGTCTGTAGGTACTCCACCCAGAGGCCAATTTTTAACTAGCAAAAACCCTGGCAGTAGGATAATGCAAAAAAAGAAAGAAAAGAAATAGAGACCTCTCCCAGGCCTCTGGCAGAGGACCTGAGCTTGAAGGATTAACCGCCCCATTTTTTATTTTTATTTATTTATATATATATATATATATATATATATATATATATATATATATATATATATATATATATATATATATATATATATATATATATATATATATATATATATATATATAAATATATATAAATAAAAAAAAAAATCAGCTGTTTCATGCGCACATCTTTAGGTGGAGACACTCTACATCTGGATCACATCTTGGAGTGGTGGAGGGAAAAGAACACCAACTTCTGTTCCCGCCTTGTTGTGGTGCTCGACTGTGACAACTCTCTGCCATGGGTGAAGGCGGTTACGAAGGTGGAAAATCTGTATGTTGCCATCCAGGGAGCGACGCTCTCCAGAGCGGCGGACGTCGAGCTGCATGACCTGCCGCAGCTCGGAGACTTCACCTCCGAGTGGGTGGAGTACAACTGCAACTCAAACAGCAACATCCAGTGGTCAGAGAGGGGCAGGGCGGTTTCTGCTGCTTACGGCATCTCCAAACACTGGGGCGACTACACGCTGCACCTACCAACAGGAAGCGACGTCACCAATCACTGGAGCATGTACTTCCCCCGGGTTACCTATCCCGTGGTCCAGCTGGCGCTGTGGTGCGGCAGCCTGAACCTGCTGTGGACCTGCAGCGCCTGCCTGCGATGTCTCAAGAGACTCAAGCTCAACTGGTTTCCACCAGCAATACTGGACACGGGGCAGGGCTTCAAACTGGTCAGATCATAGAAATATGTGTGAACCTGTTTTTATTTGAAGAATATATTTCTAAAAAATATTTTCTAAAGTTTTTGTTTGTTGTTGTTAGGTTTGGGGGTTTGTTTGTTTTTTTTAAATTCTTTTTGTATCCCAAAGACGGGCAGCTGTTGGATTATAAGATTGTTAACCAGAATCCTTTCAAGTTACTTTAAAATAAGCCAGTTACTGATTGGGATGTTGATAGAGTTATTATTTAAAGTGTCTGAAAAGCAGTTCTGTTAATGTGTGACTGGATTCGAAGGTCTTATTCTTTCTTCCCCAGACATTAGACAAATACACAATGCAAGGTGAGACTGAACATGGACCCTATTTTGCACATTTTAGCACCGTATTGACTGTTAGATCTGAGCCACCTCAGTTTTCTGCACATTCACACAGGTGCCTTTTAGCTTCACCAAAACTCAGACTTGCTAGGCTGATTGTTTTTAACCTTAAACCAAAGAGTCGACGGTACGTTTTCAGAGGAGGATCTCAGGCATAAAAGCTGTTCTCTGCACTCTTCAGCTGCAGGTTTTGCTATTATTATTCTGTTATGATTAAATGATTCCTCGTACATTTTTCTGCACTCCTACAAATATTTTGTCACTCGTTGCTTACTGCATGCTTGAATGCACTGCTTTGTCTGTTCTAAAAAATATTTTAGAATGCCTTTTACCAGGTGATCTTTAAATCCACTCCTGCTGCTGCAGGGAGTCCTCGAAGACTTAATTGTACCAATGCACTACAAGCCAGGTACCGGAAGACCTGCAGTCTCTCTTGTAATGGACCACAGGAATTTGTTTTCTTCCTGGGGGTTTATTACAGTTCACTGAACTATGCAACTGTATGCCAATAGGCTGTGTGTGTGTGTGTATAGAAAGGGATTCATGGGAAGAAAACCTGTTGGAGCTATGCAATAAAAAGTCAAATATCACTCTAATGTATGAACTTGCTTATCTCCTTATATTATTTTTTAAAAAGGGGTATCATTTCATCCATCTCCTTAGTCTTGTCCAGTTCAAAGTTGCAGAGGTGCTGTTACTCATCAGTGCCATTGAGTCCGCTTGGATTCTGCTTATTTATCAGTTCTGATTACTGAGGTACCACTGTTGTTCTTTCCCAAAAGGAACCGATAGTCGTCAGGATATTTTATTCTGGTGGATTGGATAGTTTGGAACTGACAAATGTTGAAGACTTCTTTTTTGCATGCCCACTATCTTGTGATAATTTGGTAGCAGCGCAATGGTGATACTATTTGCAATGTTTATCTTGTGTAAAATCCATAATCACAAGTAACTTTATAGAAAACTGAGGAATCTGGAAAGCTGGCAACATTTCAAATTTCAGAAGAGAAAAAGTGTGTATGCCACAGATGTGTGACAAAGCATTTTAGTAGTTGCTTCCCAAGTTTTGTGGCAGTTTCCCCCTTGTAGACGCACATGTCCAGCACGTCTAACGAGTACATCAAGAGCAAAACAGATAAAGATTTGATGGAATTTGTTTCCATGGTGACACTGTATACAAACTTACCAAGCATAAACTTTCTGCCCTTACAACAAAAAAATAACAAAACTAAAACTCTGGAGTAGATATTACAAAGGACACAATACTTACCTATAGTATTACTGATGGGTGGTCACTAACTGCATTGAAGCACCAAAAGTTAATTCAATTTGAGGCAGTTATAACATCTGTCACCTGATTTATTCAGAAAAAAAGACTGTGCAAAGTTCAGTTTTTATTATTTTATTGAAAACATTATAAAAGTACGTGTTGCAGCAGCATATTCACTTTTTATGATCAACATCTTCACATTTACACAATCCAAGTTGAAAATGGCATTTACAGCAAGCAGTCAATGATCAATCTCCAGGAGACATGACTGCACAGGGCAGAGATAACGAGGCATCTACTGCCCCCATGAGGCTGCAAGTGAAACTAAACTGAACCGCAAACACTAAAGTTCCTGTTTTTGTTCTTTTGTTTTTTATCCCACTTTGATCCACACTGCTTCTACATGTTAAAGTTATTTTTTTTTATAATTCACTTGTTTCTAATGCAGAGCTGATGTGCAAATTCATAACTTGGGTTTAAGTTTTCATTTCAAACAAAAAACAGCTTTGACCAATTCGAGGCACGAACACAGGTACACAGTGGATACCCAGCCCGTGTCTGAAAGTATCTGATAGAGAAAAGGAAAGAAAAGAAAAAACCCTCAAGCAGCCGAATTAGCACAGCACAGGTTAAATAAGCACAAAATCTGAAATATCAGCTAAACATTAGTTTGAAATTCACACAGAAATCGCTGCAGTCAGAGCAAGAGCCACAACACTCAAACCACTGACAGGTGAAGTGATTAACATCGGTCACGTTACAAGGCAATTGTCTGCTGGGAAACCCTTGAGTCCATCCATAAGTAACTCCATCATGTACTTCCCAACTAAACATTTCCCCCATAAACAGGGGCCTCCCTCAGAAGGTCAAACTGGAGGACCCACAAGACCCAAAGAAGACCTTATTAGCATCCCAGTGGTTTAAATGTTGCGGCAGGAGGTGCAGCCTTGCAGAATCAATGTTCAGTTTAGTGTTTGTGACCCTCTAATCTGAACATCTGAATCTGCTGGATTACATTCACGAGAAAACGACTGCAGCCTCACTAAAAACAGACCAGAATTTGGATCTCATTTCACAGATATCATTTATGTAGCACAGAGTCACCGGGACACTGTGAGGAACACAGATTTAACTGAACCCCAATAGTCACAGGACACGCACGCAATGTTTTGGTAACAGTGAGAGTTTGGAGTGAAACTGGAACATGCTGATATTTCCAGCTTTTTCAGTTTGACCACCTAAATAATTTTAATGTAAAGCTTATTTTTTATTTTGAAACACTTTCATGTTTCACTAGAGCAGCAATTAACACTTGTGTTCATCATCAGATTAATCTGCTGATCATTTTAAGAAAATGTGTAAGCAAGTAGTGATGGGATGTTTTCAGGATGAATTCATTATCAGCTGACTAATCGTGGCAGCTCTACATTTAGCAGCTGTCACCGACACAGATCAAAAGCAACTAAGACAATTCCTCATAATTAGGACTTTTTAGCTGTAATCGTGGCTGTACAGGTGAATTTGGTTTTAGCCGCCTGACCTCCAGGTGACCTTTTGTAACACTATAACTAGACGCAGACACTGACGATGCTGAAACTCAGAAAGAATCAAAACGAGCAGTTTGAGGTGCATGGTACCTCATGGTGGATGGTACTTATGGCTTTAGCAAGAACCAGATCTTAAGCTTTGGCTGATTGCATGTGCAATATGGTGACCCTCGCAAAGCTGAGAAGAAAAAAAAAAAAAAAAAAAAAAAAAAATCATAAAAACCCCCAAAATGTAAAACTGGAAGAATGTTTGGCATAAAAGGAATCGAATATTAAATTCTAAAGTGACAAATGGTAAAAAGTGTAGAGGAACACCCACATCTCTGCCATTTATCCTTTTTTTGTTGCGGGGAACAAACGCGTCACAGTCTGAGGAAAACTGAGCACAGCTTCCCATCAATGTGACTGTTGTGGATGTTAGTGCTGCAGGTTTCTCTGAACCTCATTTCACAAAAAAGGAATCTAGTGTTTAGCATCGAGTTACCCTAAAGAAATAACAGTGATAAGAAAACAGCTACAAAAAAAAAAACAAAAACAAAAAACAAACAAACACTCAAACTATATCCCAGACACCAAGTATATTATTTTCACCAGTTAAATAACTAGAATATAGTACATCTTGATTTTATTCTTGTTGTTCTTGTCAAGAACAAAGTTTGAGAGGAAAGAAAGGCTTTGACCAGTTTTCCTCTCTTGTGTGTGACTAAAGGAGGATCCTGAGCAAGAACCCTCAAGGCTCAGTGCTTCTAGGAATGAACGCTGAACTGTAAATGAAAAGAAAAAAAAAAAAAGCTTCAATCGTCTTCCACATGTAAACAATACATCATGTACCTGGGACTAAACCTAGTGTAAGCTGTCAGATTGAATCAGGAATCAGCTGGTAAAGTAAGTGTCACTTAAACTAAACTGAACAGCCATGTGTTGTTATCATTACTTGCGCCCAGTTTGATACTGAAGATTGCATAGTAGTGGATAGTAGAACAGAATCCAGATCAGTCATTACACCTTCAGAAACTCCTCTAAATGCTCTCCTTTTTCTCACCTGCACTGATATGACTGCACAACACAGGGTTAAGCATATTTACAGTGGCAGATGTTCCTCCTCCATTCTTCTTCTCTCGCTTTTTTGTTTTTAAAGACAAAGTGCAGTTGAGAAAATGGAAAAATTATTGGTCACATCTACTTTCCAGTTCTGTACTGATTCACCTCATCACCAAACATTCAAAAAATATATATTACTAATGCAAAACTATCTTGTCTGTTAATCCACCAAATGTTCTTTGAAACAGAATGAGGTAAATACCAGAAGTAGGACAATAACTACACATACACCGAATGAAAATTGCCCCCTTCACCCCCTTGCCTGTGTTATATAACTACTTGGTTCATGTAGGCACAAGAACAGTATGTGTCCATCCTCTAAGTGTCTTCTTGTGTTACATTTCTCCTCAACTCCTCTCACTGTCCCCCTTCATTCGCTGCAGACAGCGTGACTGACCGGCTTCCTCTCAGGACTTCCGCTGCCTCAGCGTCTCGGAGCTGCCGTTCAGTTTGCTGCGACCGGAGGGGGCGGCTGTGCTGCCGTTGCCCAGCGGGCGGTCCCAGTCAGCGGGGGCTTCCTGTTTACGCCGGCGCGTCTCTTTGTAGCGGAGTGTGATGTCACTGTGAGAAGACAGAAGGAAAAAAAGCACACGCATTATTTATAGTGCGTCATCCCTGAGGGTCATGTCTTCCCAGATGGTTTCTGGTCCACTAACTTTTCTCACAGAATGTTTATTTGTTATAATTCCTACGCCTACACTATACACTGGATTATATTAAAAGAAAAACAAACAAACGAAACAGCTGATTACTTTAACAAACATCACAAACAGAAGATAAAGCTCTGCTCTCAAAGTCTCACGTGAGCTGCATTTCTTACTTTTTGAGAATAATAAAAATTCCTAGTTTCTCTTTGTTAAATAAATCCATCACTACAGGAATCGATTAGTCAGTCTGTATGAAATCCCTGCTTTTAGGAAGGTCGGGGGGAAAAAAATGAATAAAACAGAGAAGACCACCGACAGAGAAAACCAAATCAAACGACCCCTTTTAAGCAAGCACTTGGTGACAGTGGGAAGGAACTGGAAGGTAGATCCAGGCTCAGGGATGGGCAGACATCTGCCACCACTGGTTGAGGGTGAGGGCAGGGACCTTTTGTGTATTTGACAACAAATGTCATTTGTGTGTCCCAAAATAAGCTGGATGCCATTCTAACAATAATAATAATATACTTTTTTCATTATATACGCTACTACTTGGCCACATTATACAGTGAAATAACATTTTGTTTCACTGCTATGCTGATAACCCACTGCTCCATTTCCCAGTAAGGTTCAACAAGTTTCATCAACCTTACAAACTATTTAACCAACATCAAGAAACAGATATGTGCATTTAAAAACAATAACAATAACTATTATTATTATTATTATTACTATTATTACTATTATTATTATTATTAAAAAATTTAACTCCAATAAAACAAAAATTCTTAGATCTGGGTTGGACAGCCTGCATCCAAGTACCAACTTTACCAGTTTACCGAGTTGCCAGAAATCTGGGTGTGTTGTTTGATTTTAATCTCATTTTTTAGGAATAGTGCGAGGATATGATCAACACTGAGTTTTCAGTGACGTTCATTTTCAGTTTTACCTTCTCTCTGGTTAATGCAATAGTTTCTTAACAGGTAACAATCAGAAATCAATACACAGACTTCTGCTTGTGCTCAGATTGTGCAGCAACAAGACTTCCTACAAGAACCAGGAAAAGTGAACATATTACTTCAACCCTAATGACTTTTAGAATCGATTTTAAGATTTACTTATTTCTTTTAAAGCATTTCATCGCCTGACTCCAGAATATGTACTTCAACTGCTGCATAGCAACCGGGTCACGGTCTGAGATCCCCTGGCAGGAACCCGTTAACTGTGTCCATCTCATGCTTACAGATGAAAGGCGATCGCTTCGGCTCTTTATCTTAGTTTTCTTTTGATACTGAACTTATTTTAAATGATATATAAATACATTTTAACATTTCTTTTCGTGTAAGTTTATTCTGTTTCTGGGAAGCACTTCACAAAAACATACAAAAAGTACTTATCATTGATACTATGTTTATTGTTAACATTAATATTATTTTGAATGCTCCTCATGAGGACCTCTGTAACACTTAATGGAAGAGCACCAAGCAGTTACACACCTCAAAACAAAACATGCACTCAGCACTTGCCTCGGTCCACTCATACTAAATGAAGCATATTAGGTAACAGACTGGGAGTGTGCAATAGGGTCAAACAGTGCTTGCAAATTCTTAAGGTTCTCGGTTAAAAAAAAAAAATAAATAAATAAATCACTTTGATCAGAATAACTGGATAATGGCACACTTTTGTCTTTAGTAGACCAGAAGAAGTGGTTGAGCGGATCTCATTGCTCTTGTCACGTGATGGTTAGTGTCTGTGTGTGTCTGTGTGCGTGTGTGTGGGGGGTATCAGTTCCTCTGGGTTTCACTGCCCTGACTCACTTAAACAGTGTCAGCACAAACTGAATGCCCTCTAGCGTCACTAAACTGACTGGAACAGAGTAAAAATGATGTGAAGGGAAATGAAGATGATAAAATTCACCACAGACGTTCTCTAGAGGATCTCATAGATCCTCTAATAATGATTATAGATCCAAATGGTGATGTGGTAGAAGAGTGGAAACAAACAAACAAAGAAAATAAAAACCCTACACTTTTCCTATACCTAGGACATTACTGCATTATTGCTGAGCAAGAGCAGGAAGTAGTAAGGAAGGGGAGGGAAAAGGCAAGGGGGGGGGGGGGAGAACCGACAACAAGCCTAACATGCCAGGGCAGGCTGCACCTAACAACACAGTAAAGATAAGGCAGCTCAAAAATTTTTTAATTACATTTCAAAAAAGAAAAGAAAAAGAACACACTCCATGAGCTCATGAGGAATAACTAAATCAAATACAGGAGCACACTGGATGGAGTCTCACATGTGTGAAGACATCTTTCTTAAACTGTAATTAAACTGTATTTCCTCATCAGTCACCATGAACAGTGCATTTAAAGTAAAAGTGAAGTGCAAAACAGCAGCATGGAAGCAGATTGTCATCTTTTCCTGCATGAGTGTATAAAGTTCATTTGGAAAACAGCTGCTTTTTGCCAATTTCCAACTTCCCTTTCTATAATTAGCATGTAAGATGTCTCTACAGATCCATAACTGGACTCTACATGAAACAGACCAGTGGAAAACCCACAGAAAGCTGACACACACAAAAACAATAACTTAAAAGAGAAGAGCGACCCAAAGGCAGACTGGACCTGTCTCAAATAGACTGCACGATGTCCAGTGAACCAAAATAGAAAAACAGAGCGATACTTTGGACTTTGGTCCCAATGTAGTTATTGTGTTTACTAGACACAAGCTAGAAATGGTTAAGAAGCTGAAATCTTTCCTCCTTACAGCCTAGCTGTTTTTACACGAAGAGCACAGACTTTCATTACCTTTCAACAAACATTGTTTGTCACCCTCAGCTTCCCCCCCCCAAAAAAAAACAAAAAAAAAACAAAAAAAACAAAAAACAAAACAAACAACAACCACAACAACAATTAAATAAATAAAATAAGCCATCCCACTACTTACCGGATGAAAAACCGCCACATGGTCCAGATAAGTATGAGGAGGATTCCTAAAAACCAGCACTGAATGATAAGAGAAGGAATGGGCAGCATGATGGTGTGGGGGTCATACTTGACCACTATTAGGAACTCCGTTACTGTGATTGCTGATACCAGCCACGCCTGCTGGCCGAGCTTCTTGTGGAACTTCCTGTTAGGAAAATGAAACAATGTTATTATGGAAAAATTATTCAATAGGGAGGATACATTTACTTTTTTAGGTTTATTTTTAATATTTACTGGTTACATGTATGCCTGTGATGTAACACCGTAACGCACAGCACTCTATCACTACCCATGCATGTGAATAGTCAACAGTTAAATGATACTTCCATTTCTAGTCTACCAGAAATACTACAGTCTGAGTAATTATACGAATTTTGTTAGTGGACAACACTGGTTAAACAGAACTAGTACAGTACTGCAGTACTTAGCTATAGCAAATGAATGGATGTATGTAGGCTGTTCTACAATGAACTGGAATGCAATCAGAGTAATTCCCAACAACATTCTGCACAGCAGCTGTGACGACGTTAACCTGCAAGTAAAGAAGTCCACTAATGCTAGTCATACTTGGCAAACTAATCTGACACTGTGCGTGAGCGCCACACATTTCCCTTCATTTGGTATTTAAACAGTTAAAAATGGCTTTTATATACATATGGAATACATGGACATATTTAATTGAGTTTATTTTTAATGAGACTATAATCCCTCAGGTTTAATCAGTTAAATCACTAGAAATATCTTCCAACACTAACCCAACACTGGAAAAATAGCAGAAAACGAAACATTTCTGTCTGTTTCTGTTACTAGTAACCATATTCTTATCAATGCACATGTTTGCTCATGGCTGGTATGTATGAATGGTGTTCTTACTAAATAATTTTGCTGTGTATAGTATACAGAAGACTCACACATTTCTTCACTGCTGTGCTTATCTAGTTTTCTGATTTCAATTTGCACTACGATAACCAGTTTAAAACTCAAGAGCAAACACTTGACTAAACTGAATCAGTGCTGAATGTCAACAAGTTCTTTATTCGGTGTGTATAAAACACATACAGTCTTTTATTATACACCCGGTCAAACTGTCCAACTCCCAAAAGAAAAGCTGCACATTGCTACTCACGGGTCATCCATGAAGTCGTAGATCTCCCTCATGGCTACACCCCCCACGTTGACAAAAAAGACAAGACGAAGCAGCACCAAGTAGTGTTCAGGAGGCATCCACAACACAAATTTCAGGTAGAAGGTGTTCAGCTCTGCCAACAGAAACTGGCGAGATAGGAGATAAAATATCTAATTTAGAAGCACCAAGAACACAAAAACAACACAGAAAAGAAAAAGTTACAACAATCAGTCCATGTTGGGCACGTCTTTCTTTTCCATTAGCTAACAAGAACTAGTCTTTTACATTTCGTGAACTAATTCAGGTGTCAGACAGGGAACCAAAAACAGAAATAGGGCCCAACATAACTACGCCCATATTTGATGAATTACAAATCTGATCTTTTTTCCTCTCTCCTCGATTCATGAAACACATTTCCTATGCGTCTGTTATGTGCAGTTATTTGAGTCCTTTCTAAGACGACAGGATAGTGCTGTTTAAGCTTAATGTTGATCGATTGTCACAAGTTGTGGATTTGATGTTTATGCTCCACCCGCCTCTGCTCACATCAGGTGGTTGTCATGTTTTCAGCGTTACAATGTGTTGCTAACAGGGAAGTAGCAGAGTGGCATCTGGCGGACAAACTAAGCAACGCCAACATTCAAACCATGGTTGAAGGGTGTTTCTATGATCTCTTCTTTTACTCTATCCAGTTTATCAATAGTCACAAATCCAGATAGAGATATATCAGCAATATATTAATCAATATAGTGGTTAGGCCAGTCCATGAACATGTATTATCTATATATCAGAGTCTAAATACATTACGCTTTCTGTGCATTGTTATTGCATGGTGATGTCATCATTTTCTGCAGTGAGACAAATGCTTTCCCTTCATGTTAGCATTTCTTACCATAAAGATGATGCCTAACACAGCAAGCCAGCGGCGAAGGTTTGAAGCAGGCTTCCACTCAAACTTGACCCAGCTGTAAGGTGTGAACTGGAATGCTATACGCTTTATCTTCCCCCTGCCAAGTACAGACAGAGATATCATTAAATATAAACAAATACAGAAGCCCAACATAAAATGTTTGCAAAGAAATGTCTTTCATAAAGTCATACTTGTATGTAGGAATGTTCCAGAGGCCCTGCCACTGATACGGTTTCATTGACAACCAGGCCAGGGTCTTCATGCCACAGTAGATCCCCAAACCATTGCACACCAACACATCCATGATCCACTAGATGGAGAAACAATTCAAAAAAAAGGGTAAGTGAGGTGCAGTAATCCTCCAAACCAACTATCACACACCTCTCCTCCACCTTGAATATAATTTACATTTACTATAACTAAGGTTTTTTTGTGTGTAACAAGTAGCAACAGCAACCGCAGTATTTATCTTTACAGTCGTGATTATAATTACATAATACCTATACCGTCTGTTTATATTTGGAGTTTTTCCTGTTGCTTTCCAGCAGTGCTCACTTGGCTTTACCAGCTACCCCTTCTGTTAATTAGACCACTTTGTTAGTTGTTGGTATGAAGTTCTTATCATGCAAACAAATGAGCACTTTGTTGCCATTACAAATATCACTAGCAAAATAATCACTCGCATGCTTCCACTTTCTGTGCTTTTACTTATCAATGTGCTGACGAGCAAGAGATCTGTGAACCTCCCAACTTAACACATGATGAATATAATGTGTTCTGCAAAATGTCCGTAAAACCCTTTAATTTTACTTTTAAATTTACAATGCAATCCTTGTTTTGAACATTTTATCTATTCACACTTTGGTTCAAAGAAACTTCTTGTCTAATATGGACACATTTAAAAAGTATGTCCACATTAGGCAGGATTATATCTGCAGTAAACACTGTTACACTTTAAAGAGAAGACATCTTGATCTTACCATTTGTGCCTTATTACAAAAGACTCACTCAGAAAACTAGACAAAAAAACAACCAAAATAACCTCAACGTGTGTCACACAGTATTTTGTAATTAGAAGAAAACAGCACAAATGTACGTACATGGTCCCACCAGCACTCCGAGAAATTAGGCAACTGGTGCTCCAGGCTATACTCCAAGAACTCAAACATGACACTGATTATCATACACATCCACCAATCCCGGATCATTAGAGTCTGGAGGGAAATAGAGTGTGAGAAGGTCAGCAAGATAACAGACAAACAATAAAAAAGGTGCAACTTTATTTGTCAATAAATGATCACACGAGAATGGGAATGACCTCACTTGGCACTTATTGACTAGGTGCTCTGTAATCATTGCAAAGTCAAACCATTTAAATCTGTGATGTGTACATAACAGCGAGGACAGCACGCTCAACTGCTTTTATGAAACATGTCAGACAGCTAATTCCAAACCTACCTTGATATACCATCCGAGAAAGTGAGCTGGCACGAAGCCATCCATCTTGTCCTGCAGAGACAAATGATGTTTAACAGCAAGCCCAACTACAATTTTGCCCCTAAATCTTACACGTGAAAAGCCCTTTCATTAAACCTTTGATCGTGTTTAATGATCGTGTTATTGCATTTCTAAAGTTGGGTGCCAACAAATACCCTCTCAGCCTTTTACGACTGAGGGGTAAAAATAACTTTTTTGTTTTTAGGGTCAACTGGAAAGAAAAACAGATGTGAAAATGAGAAAGGGAGATCAGAAATCAAATGTGACATAATCAGATGCAAACTATAAAGTGACATTTAGAATATGCAAATATATCATTCCCAGAAAGCCTATATGTTGTCAATACAAACAATTATTAATCACTCCAAGCCTGTATATTGACTGCTCTCCATTTATCTACACATAAATACAATGCACTGTAAGAAACTGCACACAACTGCTCCTTCAGTGTTTTATATCCCAGCAGCCACATGTAGGCACCAGAACCCTGATCTTGATAACCATGCAGCCACTGATTTGTGAAATTCCACATCTGAGTGCAGTGCCAACCATCCACCATATTTACTGCAAAGTAGCCCATTTAACAGGGAGATGTGTTGCATTACACTGGTAGCGGATTATGATAAGCATCCTATGGTTTCTAACTTTCCATTAAAACACAGATCTGTGACTGTGTGCATTTCTTAACATTTTCAAACTGCATTTCAGTTCATTGAGCACTGTTTTAAGTTTCACTGCTCCACTGATATAACCCAAAACAGCAAGCGAGCTTGGAGACACACACAGCCTGTGCTCTAAAAAGTCCTGCTGCTTTCCATTTGTGCTCGGACAGTTAAAATAAGACCATCTGTGTTCAAATAAAGCATCGCATCTAGTTCACACTGGAAACAGGAAGAAATGAGCACAGAGAGTACTGGGTCACTGAACAGGACAAAGCCTCTTTTGGGCATCACGAAGCACAAATAAAATGCAATTAAACACACAGTTCTACCCTTACTATTTGGATCATATTATTTCTGCTTAGTAACCCAACACATTTTTATGTATTAAAAATTCCTACAACCAAAGTAAAGTTTATTGATAAATATGTGGCTTTAATTTGACATTTTAAAAAGTCTATTCACAGAAATGGGGTTTTAGAGGCCAAAATCAGACTATTAGTGGAGGTGGGCTCTGGGTCATGGCAGCAGACAGAGGAAGGCCTGGTTCTATTGATGGACTGTAATCTGCCCCAGACTCAAGCTGCTGCACACCTCCACAGTAACTGTATTCTTGTGTGTGTTTGAGAATGAAAGAGAGATAAAGCAGAAGAAAAAGAGATAAGAGAAGTTTTACAAAAGGCCATATTTCTTTTCTGTATCTGAGCCACTTCCTTATAGCAATAATTGAGGACAATATGCACAAAATTATAAATGCATGACTGGACAAGAAATTTTACTTTTAGGAAGGCGGCCTGTTTCTTACTCAGTTTTTTTTTTAACGGCATAATACTATCAAAAATTCAAGTCTTACAAACATTCCTACCTGCAAAGATACACAGGAGAGAAAAGTAACATAAAAAGCAAAAAAATTCATTCTCTCACCCAGATGTTGTGGAAAGGGTCTGTAGTGTTTCCAGGGTCATAAATGAGGCAGTTTCCCCCATAATCACGCTCAGGGAGAGGAACCCCCAATTTGGGGTCAATGTACTTCATGAACTGTCGTCCATCGTGCACCGTCTGGATAAAGGAGGATAAGAATAAGAGCAAGCACCACCAGAACTTACATTTCTACACAGGCTACATCAGACGGTGTCCTCCTTCAGTTAACGGCAGATTTCTGTGGCATAAAAGTAAAATTTTATTGCTTTTTACCTAGCAACAACTTAAAATTATCCTTTTACAAACAGGAAGTAGATGGTTAAATATAAACCCCCCCCCCCCTTTATTCTTCTTCTTTTACAGTGTCCAGGGCTGTCTGAAGGGCCTGGCTCAGTGACAATTTAATTAAATTGGGAGAGGGAAAAGAGACTTCCAGGGATCACAGCAGAAAAAGCACCAGAGACTGGAACAGACATATTATCATAGTGGGAGAGGGGGGGGGGGAGCCCGATATTTTGCCCAGGCTTGACTACACTTTTAAGAAGTACTTATGGACTCCATCTGGCCTTCTTTTTGGAGACCACGATTATAATTAAATGTCAAAGCAAACGTCCAGAAAACCCATGTCATAAAAATCACTGAGTAGAAATCTCAAAAAGAGAAGTTTGATGTGGGAGGGAAAATTGTCATGTGATTGTGTACAGAGTTCCCATGAGTTAAGAATTTGCATTGCACGTGTTGATCTGACATGTTTTAGCCTTTCCAGGAAGCAAAATTCTCACCACACCAACCTGAAACAGGATGAAGATGAGGAACAGTTCATAGACGACAGTGACGCAGAGCCAGAAACGCCAGTAAGCTAGAGCGAGAGAGAGAAATCAGTTACACTGAATACAAACTAAATTAGTACTGTTTTTTAAACACAATGAAAAAACAAATAATAAAAACGTTACATGACAATTTCCTATTTGTGCTGAACATTCCACGTTCCAAATCTAACTACTTCTATTCCCTGCAGTTATGAACATTTGACACTCAGTCCAGACTAATATTTTACTGCCCAGTTACGTAACTTCAACGTTGCTGCCCCAAGTTTGACATTTAGTTCCCACTAGTTTTCCAACAAAAACCACCATAAACAAACGTATAATGTGGGTTTTGGTTAAAGACATTTAAAAAGAGCACCTGACGACACACAGAAATGAGCTGCTAGGGGTCCTGGTTAGGGATGGGTATTGATAAGATTTTCACAATTCTGATTCCATTTTCGATTCTGTTTAACGATTCGATTCTTTATCGATTCTTTTTAAAAAAGGAGAACACACAGGTCGAGTAGCTTAGAACTTTGTTTTATATCTTCTCTTTGAACAAGATAGAAATTTAGGAGTAACATGGCCTTACAAACCCAACAGTAGGGATGGGTATCGTTTAGGTTTTATCCGATACCGGTGCCAAACCGGTACTTTTGAAACGGTGCCGGTGCTCAAACGGTGCTCAAACCGGTGCTTAAAGAATGGAGAACACAAAATTGGTCCAAAAACCTCTCATGTTCAGCTGTTTTTTGTAAAAAGATAACAATGTTAGCCTTTTCTGCAGCTATGGGGCATATATGGTATCATTCTTGGCTGGAAGCAGTGCTTAAACAATGGAAAAAAAAACAAAAAAAACAAAAACAAAAAAAAACACAAACTTTGTCCAAAAACCTCTCATGTTTAACTGTTTTCCACTTTTTCTTTGGTCATTTTAGCCTTTTTGGCCAGGGTGAAGGGAGTATCTGCCATCAAACAAGAAGACAGCCGCATGTAGCTATGACTATGTTTTAATAGTTCACCTTACATGCATTAATGTAATAACGTGGTTAGCCTACTCAACGTAAATTACACACGAACAACATTAAGCTACTCACGCAGAGAAGAACGGCTGCTGCTGCCATCATCATCCGTCATCATTTCTGCTACACTGGCAGGGCTAGGGGCCAGGACTCTACTCTTCATGTTTTTGGGGGATGTTGCATAACAGGCAACCCACCCGCAGTAGATGCGCTCGGTGTGAGGTCTCACAGCAAGCTATCAAATACAGCGCATTTCTCGGCTTTAAAAACAAAAAAACAAAACAAAACAAAAAAAAACGCTATGCGTCGCCAGGTGTTTCATCGGATTTGAGGGGTTACCTCCTTTGCACAGTATCACCTTAAAGCACTTGTTGCAGGCTGCTGAGTTTGCATCTTTTGCTGTGAAGTACAGCCAGACTTTTGACCGCTTCGCCTTGGGCATTTTTAATCTGTAGCTCTGCTCTAAAAGAACGTACGTACCTGGGCCCGCCTACTATCCTCGGAAACGTAAAATGATTGGCTAGAATCTAAAGTGTATCACAGCTCAGGAAAAAAAAGCACCGAAATAAAGCACCGAAATGTGCGCTGCTTTTCGGTCTGGTTACTACCGTTTATGTCAGAACCGGTGCCATGATGGCACCGGATACCGGTACCCATCCCTACCCAACAGTGAGATCTTATGAGATCCACAGCCCACGGCTCTTCAATGGGGTGTCACAGAGTCCCCGGGGAAAAAAATTGTAAATGTAAAATAATAAAATAAACATTCTTCTGTAGCAATAACAAAGTATAACATAAATTATTCTGTAGCAATTGCACAAGAATATCCAGTAATGTCCCTGCCTACAATTAAACACATTCACTACTGAAAATCGGGGCATCTGCTGTGGCAAGCCTTTGACCACAAACTTAGTCACTGCTCGGTGACATTCGTCTATCCTGGCCTGAAAGGAAACGCTACTGGTAGACTGCAGCGAGAACTGCCAGCATCTGAGCCAGCCAGACTCTGTCTCTCTCATCATGGTCACCTAAATGCACAGTAATGGCAGGTTTTGTAATAAGCCAGATCGCGCTAACATAATATGCACTGTTAGTTGATTATTTACCTGCCGCATTAACGGGAGAGGACGTGCAAACGTTACCGCTGCTGCTGGGTTGAGATTCACGAGTCCGGAGCTGAATTAAAAACACGACATTCATTTAAGGTCATCGTGTGTTTTGTGAGCAAATGCTTTTGCATATTCGTAGTGTTTCCTCCCTTAAATGAAATATCTACTTTGCAAGTATTGAAAGTTGCCCTGTTGTCATCCGTTCTCGTAAAGTATAACCAAACTTTTGAGCGTTTGAGCCGCCGTGTTTCCTGCCAGGTAAATGACGCTCCGCAACGTGGTGACGTCATTCGGGGCGACTGGAATCGATAAGGGAATCGTTTGCAAAAATGGCAAACAATTCCAAGGAATTGAAACAGTGGGAACTGGTTCTCAACAAGAACCGGTTTTCGATACCCATCCCTAGTCCTGGTATTTGGTTCAACCCCAAATCATTAGCTCATTTCCACTAATAAACATCTGCCTGAATTACCTCAGTATACACATAATGTCATAATGTGTTTCTGAAGATTTAAGACAGAGATACTGATTTTCATTAAGAAATAAAACATCAAGTAAAAGGACTGATATATACTGTGGTAAACACCAATCTCAGTCCTAAAGTCCCACATGAGGAGTGCTTTTATTTCAACTGCTATTGAGCTGAATTATAGTGGTGATTCACATTCACAAGCTCAGTTTCCTTTGACACACCCAGCCCGTGATTCAGCAGGAGCTACAGGTTTTAAATCTGAAGGAGGAAAAAAACAAAAAACCCTACTGGGTCTTTTTCCCATGATGGTATTCTATGGAGAGCCAACTGTAATGTGAATAACACCAGAACCTACCCTGCTGGATTAACAAGCAAAAGACTGAAGCAATTGCATACACACACAACCACATCCCTCGAACAGCCCACAAAGGTGCGAGTAATGCAGTCAAATACTCGCTCGACCACTTCACGCCTACCTACAACCGACAGTATTGAGCATGTCGCTGCATCTGCCTTCCACGCCCTGTTTTCCCTCCTTCCTTCCTCCCTTTCCCGCTGGAGTTAGCTGTTGTGTGTGTGTTGTGCGGGAGATGTTAAGTGTTTTCTGCATGAAAGCTCTGTTTAAAAAGCTGTGAGTGCTCTTATTTAAATAGTAGCACCTTTTACAAACTGCATCAGATTTAAAGAAGGAAAAGATTCTGTTAGGATGCAAGTTTACAAAAGCATTAGAGCAGAAATCCAACTGCCACAGCTTACGTGCTGCAGTCAGGCACGTAGATTTTTCTACCCGAGCAACAGGTTTTAGTACAAGCATAATCAATTGCTTTTCACATGTCCTACAACAGCTCTGCATTTCAGTGTCATATAATGCAGACAAGTAACAGATTGTGCTTTCTCTCCCTTTTCCCATGCATATGCCCTGAAAACCCTGCATCTGTATTGTAATGAAATGTCATCTCTTTCCATCCTCTCCCGCTTGGATGACAAGATCAAAGATGTTTCATATAAATTCGATTGCATGGCACAAGCAAAAGCCTCTTTGTGGAGACCTTACCAACAGTTTGATTACATTAAAAGGTAAAAAAAAAAAAAAAAAAACTGTATCAGATGTGAGCTTGTCACAAACTGCCATTTTCAGTGGTCACTGACTAATGCCACTGCAATGCCTAAAGCACTGTTTATTTACTAGAACCATACAGCCCATTATAAATTAGTCACTGAGCTTTAAAGCCTCATAAAAATGAATGATTTGGGATCGTCCGTACTGTCTGCAAACTCATTTAAATTGATGACTGTCTTCAATCAGCTGCTGATTCTAACCAGGATGTGTATTTTCCATTAGGAGGATGAGAATGTTATTACTACCGACTGAACTGCTGACGCAACTGTCAGCTGCTTTTAATGCAAACATATTTTTTATATAATCAGTTTTCACAATCCCCTTTTAACCTTTGTTTTAAAGCATTTCAATCATTTCACTTATCTGGAAGCTTTAAGAGGCAAAACAAATGTCAAACTGGCATATCCTGGATGTTGTCCAGTATTTAATGAAAGGTAATAAAACAGACCAGGGTTCAATAAAAAGAGCACTACATGGCTTTAATATGAACTTTGACTTGCATTTCCAAGTGCCAACTTTGTTAACTTATGCTATATTCTCAATATAAAAAGAGATCCGACATGAATTACTTTAACCTGGTGATAAATGTGCTTTTCATACCTGGATGCGGTCTGGTGAAAGGTCCATCTTTGGCCTGTGTCACTCCAAAACAGAGGAACACCAGGATGCTGGCCACAATACCCCTAGAGGACACACATTTGGGAATTCATTGGAATCACAAAGACTTCTGTATCAATTCCTCATACATGTTCTTACTGAACCACCAACAAACAAACAGCCTATTTTCATGTCTTTACACTAGGAAAAAAGTGAACCTCTATGCGAACTACTTCTCCAAAAACCTGGAATCCAACATTCAAATTACAGATATCAGACTGGAATGTGGGTAAATAGAAAAAACTGTTTGTCCTGTGTAACAAAAAGGGTCCAGCTCTGTGTCTGAAGGAAAAACAAAAGGATAGTAAGTGTTTACCCAAAACAAATTAGTATGTGAGAAAAATTAAATCTTGTCCTTAACCCAATTGAGATGTCAGGCAATGCCTTAAATAGGCTTTTTAAAGCAATCAGAAATATTGATGAACTCACAGCATTGTAGGAAGAATGGCCTACAATTCCACCACATCACTGTTCAAGTCTCAGAAGTAGCTACAGGACACATCTAAGGGCGATGGCTCAACATGTTCACCCAGCGTGTTCAATAAAGACATGAAGTTCACCTGTTTGTGTTTATTAGCTCAGTCAAATTGTGTTTGTCCATTACTGTAACTTCAATTAAAATCAGTATGCATTTCAAAGGGGCCGGAAGGCTTTTATTACAGCTACACATACAAGTCTCAGCATTTCAACCCCGTAAACCTTTAAGATCTGTGATGTCAGATCAATCAGACAAGGCATGAATGGGAGCATAATGGCTTGGAGAATTAATAATTAAATAACTTGAATCTGGAGGTCTGGTCTACTGCTTCTATTTCAATATTACAACTTCATTTGTGTTTATTAAGAACCAGCTAAGACCAGCCAAGTTGAGCTTAAGTTGCTGTTGATTTAAGCTCTGAAAACCGGATGACCAGACTAGAGATGGACCGATCCGATATTACGTATCGGTCCGATACTGACCTAAATTACTGGATCGGATATGGGAGAAAAATAAAAAATGTAATCCGATCCATTAAATATCACGAAAGCACCTCACAAAACTTGCAACACGCCGTAACTCACCTCAGAACGTTAGCACTCGGAGCAGTATGCATCACATGATAGAGCGGCTGTGGCATGCAGGACCTGTCGGTGGTCTGGATAGCATTTGGAGCTTCGCTAGCAACCCGGCATTTCATCTCCGACAAAGTTATCCCCGAGAGAAGTAAAGCAAGTGTGTAAGTCCATCTCTGAATGTTTGTAAAGCATTCCTGCGTTAAGCTTAACCGACTGCCTCTTCTTGCTGCTACTTCAATCATGAAACTGCTTAACGATCAGCTGATCGGCTTTTCTGTCGCGAGTCCGTGTCTCTTGTTTGCTTTTGGCCCACTTTGCACCAGAAAGAGGAAACCAGTGGATAAACAACAGCAGCACGTTTAAGCTTGATCAGCTGTTGTTAGAATTTATTTATTATTACTTTCTACTCCAAGATCTTTTTCTACGTAGCTGACGCTGGTAACTGTGCAGGGGCGGATCTAGGAAAGTTTAGCCAGGGGGGCCGATAGGGCATGAACAGGGAAAAGGGGGCACAAAGACATACTTTTCTTTCTTATTCTCATTTAAAATGTCGAGCTTTTAATTATTTAATATTTATCTGAATCTTACACCCAAAGTTTTAATCTGATGTAAAATGTATAGAAGTCCATTATTGTATATAGTAACTGTTAAGTCTAATATACCCTAGTAAGCTATAGTACTTTTTCCTTTGGGAAGGTACCATCTGTGCAGTCTGCAATTTTGTTGAAGAAAGATGTTGAATCTATTTAATATTTCTTGAAAAATAATTGATTTCTGTGCATTTTTTTTTTTCACACTGCATCAAATTAAGGTTGATTACGTCGATTAAGCATCATGAGGTGGAGCGTGAGGGGTGGGTCCCTATTTTTTATTTATTTATTTTTGTTGTTGCTGGGAGTTGGAACCCTATTAGTTAGGTTGCTTAATATTTATGCTAAGTACTCTTTAAAATACCAGAATAGGGAGGATGGTGTAGGTTTAAGTTTATTAGATTGATCAGTATTGCTGAACTATGAAATATTTTTTTTTTGCATACAGGTATAACAGAATAGCTTTAGTGTAGTTGTTGTTTTAAACTTGAGTATGAACTTATACAAAATGCAGAAAGATATTTTAAAAACAGTTTTGTTGATTAAAAAACACTATATCGGATTCATATCGGTATCGGCAGATATCCAAATTTATGATATCGGTATCGGTATCGGACATAAAAAAGTGGTATCGTGCCATCTCTAGACCAGACGAGGACCCTGTCCTGACCTTACAAGTAAACAGAGCAGGCTTAAAAGACTGAGCATACAATGGGATTACAGTGCGTGCTAGCCAACAAGCGTAGGAGCATGAGCATGTGAGATTTAGGGATCAATTTCTTCGCTGTTTGAGTCTGGAATCAAATGAATGTGTGTTCAAAGAATACAACACACAAAGTGAAGTTGTGTGTGAACTAGTGAGAGTGGTCCCGGATTGCAGGGTTGACTGGGAGTTGAGGAGTAACCAAGCAGTGCCTGAGAGTGAGCTCCGCTTCCAGGGTGAAGCTCTTAGGGTATTTATCCCAAGGAGCCAGACTACGCTGATGGCAGCAAATCCTGTTAAGGAGCATCCACACAAATGCAACCTACAAATCACCCCATCTGTCGCAAACACACATCACTGATAGAGCCTGTTTTATGCCTGACCTTCTCAATACACCTAAGTACAAAGTAAGAACAACTAACTATAACCCTGCTTTGTGTCACAGATTTTTAGCTGTAACACACGTAAATGGGAGTTTTAAGCCACATGCAAACTTGCCTTGACTAAATCTCCCTGTTTGAAATACAAGAAGCTATAACAAACACTATCAGGGACAGGTCTGATCATTTCCATATTTATTCAGCAGCATGGCAACAGCTCCAAAAAAAAAAAACTTCAGCCACAAGAAAAACAAGTTCTGCAACAGCTTATGTATTACCATAGGAACACTGCTTTAGTGCACCTCCTACTCCTACCTGCCTTTTCCTACCAGGAAGCACAAAGTAGCTGGCACAACTTCCAGCAGTCGCTCTGCAACTTTCTGTAGTTTGCAGTAATAAAAGAAACTGAAATAATTTGGCATTTATCCAAGTCTCTGTGGTTTAATAAACGTGATAAAGTTGGATATATATTTCTCTCCAAAGTTTAAATAAAACCCATTAAATCTACTTGCTAAATGCTCAACTCGTATTTATAGTGTTCTTTTCATGGCCATGACTGTTTTATACATGGCCTTGTAAGCTCAAGGTGAGTGTGACTGTAAAGGCTAGTGACTCATCTCAAATGGTGACTTTTGCTCCTTGCCCATGTTTATAGGAAATAAGTGGTTTATTCCAAATGTTGTTTAAAAAAAAAAAAAAAAATCAGAGTAGCTACTGGTTGGTTGGTTGCATTGCGGCGTTACCCCCACATTTAGATTTGATCTATTCTCCAAGTGTGTCGTGACAAAAAAACTGAGCAATAAAATGTGCTGTTCCTCACGAAGCAGATGAACTCAAACCTCAGCAGTCTGCACCTGCTGCTGTTCCAGTTAGACTGTCTGACTCGTAGCCCATCTCCAGAACAGAAGAAGAGCTGCTGCTGCCAGTTGCAGTCTATAACGGTGGAGATAAAAGTATGTAAGAGATGCCCTCTGCAGAAGCAGCAGAATGACATGGAGGATGACCACAATAGCAACTTAGTTCAAGACCCAGCCAGAAGGGAAAACACAAGGTAGGAAGGGCTGTAGCTAGCTGGTTAGCTGGAACTGAATTTCCAAGACTTTCAGCGAGTAAAGCTTAAATGAGTTGTTAAATATACAATGGGCCGACACAATGGTAAAGTTCCATATAATATCCCGCATTATACGGAACTTCACTTTGGAGATGGTACTAGGTCCAAATAATCAGGAGACTTGGTTTTGCAGAACATCACCTTGACATTGCCTTGCCCTATCCAGATCAGTCAATTGTGCCATGAAGACACCAACAGACCGCTGTAGCACGATCCATTATTGGCATCTGATTAGCAGCATCCGGCGTTCCAGAAACTCAAAACAAGATTCAGTAGCAGAATAAGCTGTCTGGGATTGGCAGAGAAGATTGGCATGTTTTATTTCCATGGTCACAACCTGCATATTTAACTCAGCTGCTCAACCCACAAATGCTTGTTGCTTCAAATTGTGGCACCATTTAAGGGGAAACAAACAGTATAAGATGCATTGTCAGCAAACATTGTTACAACAAAATGACCAAACACAAATTTCCTAATGCTAGTTACCAATAAAATAATCTCTCTCTCTCCCTCTCTCTCTACATAAACTGGTGCAAAAATGATATCATGAAGCTTCAGTTTAAAAGCCTCCTGGGGTTAAAGTAGATTTTTGGGTGCCTGAGTTTTGGAGTGTTTTGGCTTTGGTGACACTGAGGAAAGGAGAAATGCAACCTACTGACCTTTTAGTGTTGTAGGCCGTGTCCTGAGGAGTCTCCTCCAACAGCGTGACGTAGACCAGAGCGCAGGTCAGAATGAACAGCACTGTGACAGTATGGGCTCGCCTGCAGGGAAAGTGGGGGAAAGGACAGAGAGAAGGACGAGAGTACCATTTGTAGAACAGGAAAGTCAAATACCAGTCAGCACAGGACATAAAAACACAAAACAAAAAAAAAAACCACAACAACAACCAAAAAAAACCCTAGATAGGCTGATGTTGTCTGACATCACCATGAGACAACGTTAAGCAACACTGAGATAACACTACAACACTGGAACGGTCTAAACAAATCTGAACGTAAATCTGCTCGTTGCTAAAAACATCTTTGTTGCCTCCAAATATCAAAAGGCATATATAGGGGTAAATCAAGGACAAAATAGGAGATGAAATCTGTTGGGAAACTGAGTTGCTACAGCTAAAAATAGTTACAAAGTTTGTGATAAGCTTCAGTTCAAACCTTTCTTTAACTTGAAGTCAAAAATAGCTTTTGCATCAAATGTCTTGTGCCTGACAGTGGATGGAAAAGCTTTATATCAGGTCTGTTTAAACAACAGAATTTGTATGCTCTGGCAGACAAGGTGAGCTGGAGTTTGATAGCCATGTTGTTGGCTACAGGCCCAAGCTGTATCTTCCATCACCCCATGTCAGCAAACATACTTTGGCCTCTGTGGTGTGACATTCTAGTTGTTTAGATATACGTCCACGCAACCTGAGGTATTTACCTCAGCTGACAGGGCAAAGTTTTACGATAATGTCAGGGTCAAGAGAATACACGCTATATAATGGGAGATTTCTCGATTAGAAATAGACAAAAGGACCTGAATGGTATTTGGAATGCTGACAAGTGCATAACAGTTGATAAGTTCTAGAAAGACAAATGGGGTGACTGCTGAGAACAGTGGCAGAGTCACCGAGTTTCCTTATCACTCCTGGAATGTTGACGCTGATCAGGCTGCAGGTGGACTGAGCCAGTATTCATTAGGGAGGAGGGATTTCTGGGAATAAAGCTAATCCAGATATCTTTAAAACTCATTTTGTCTGTTGGTTAAAACCCCAAAGTAATGGGTTATATACCCTGACACCAAGTAGCATCCAAACATGCAACATGTAGGTGAACTGTTAAGCTTAAGTAAATAGAAAACAATCAACACAATCAACACTGGTGTCGACCTGTTTACATGACAGTGTGTACCAATGACTGATCTGAGTGTTACTCGTACTAGTTACAAAGCACTTACAGGAAACATTTGTACGATACCTTTTTTGTTACTTAACCATTATGTGAATACCTAAATATCTGTAATAAGCTAAGACAAAACCGTGTGACAACCAAATGTCAATCATAACACATCTTACACGACAGATGCCATCACGCCTCAAGTTTTAAACCTGTGGAGAACAATTATAGCAAGTGTATTTTATTCCTGCCAGCCCTCTCATTAATGAAAGGGTCACCAGCTGCAGTAGCCTTAATATTTTGGGGTAAACAGCCAAGCGACATATACTTTATAAATCTATCTAATCTAAAACTACAGAGGCAATGTGCTGCTCTGAGAATTTAGATTAAAAGAAAAAAATAATTAAAGGGTACCTGAAAGTGAGGTATAGCGATTCTGTAAGAAGTTTTTTAAAAATAATAAAGTGCCAACTTTGAGTCACATTTCTTTTGGCTGAAGCTTGATGTGCAAGACAGCACACCAGGTATTGTCAGCCTTTTTCCTGTTCCACCTCCTTATCCAACCTGTTTGGCTGGAGCCACAGGGGGAGGACATGATTTCTCTCTTCGCTGACAACGATACACCACCAAGAGTGGAAAGGTGCAGCGGAAATACTGGTTTTGTGCAACAGAGCAACCAGCTAAGCTTAGAAACAAAGTGCACCTCTAAGCTTGAAGTTAAGATTTAAAAAAAAAAAAAAAAAAACAGAAGAAAAGATTCTGCTTTATGCCAGCCTCATGACTAATCAGAATCTAGATTTAAGGATGAAATTGGATTAAAATAGCCTTCGACTTTAATGACAAGCAGAGACAAACTAACAATTTAATACAATGCGTCTTCTTGTCAGTTTCATCTAATTAAACATTTGCCGAAACCAGTGTGAACAAAACTGCCATTATTTTGAAATGCCTCAGCACTAAATCAGTTTAAGGGAAAATAAAAGTGGAACGCCAGCACAATCACATTTAATAAGTCAGAGTTCTTTATAAGGCATATTAAAACTTTACCAAAAAAAAAAAAAAAAAAAAGTTTGCCATTGTCAGTTCCTTCCTGTGCCAGTGATGCAGGCTGAATACCATTTTTAACCAAAAGCTGCTGCCATACAGCTTTCTACTATGAACTCTGAACCCTTGGGAGACAGAGTCCATGTGGTGCCCTACCACCTACACACTTGGAAATACACCAACAACTGCCATCTTTTTCCTAACCTGCTTCATACATGCAGGTTTATCATCTGCAGTCAGCACTTGAAAATGTTCCACAAAAAAGGTTCAATCGTACAAATAACTGCAGAATGTAAATTCAAATGACTCACAGGAAGAACCACTTTCCGTTCTTGTTTTTTTAATGCGTTCATGTATGTAATACTAGACGGCAAAAATTCAGGATGCAATCAACAACACCCACACACTGTTGTTATGTTGACCCCTAAAGCAAACAGCTAAAAAGCCCTTGTAAAACTCTAAACTTTACAATGCTACGTCGTAAGACTGCATCTGGATGACTGCCGACACATTTAATTGCCACATAAGTGGGTAAAACCTGGTTTAGGTTCAGTCTAATACAGCAACCCTGCCCTCATGTATTTGTCAATATTGTTCTGGACAAGTGACCCTGATTATTAATCCACATAAAAACAAGATTCTTGTATTTTCATAACTGCAACAGACAAAGGTATTTTAGCTCCTGATAACACCTCACTACAGAAATCTGATGCCAAGGCCGTACCACAGTAATGAGAAATTCTCATTAAGGTTCCCACTGGGAGGACCAGTCTCCTCTGCTGTCAATGATATTGGATAGCTTAGCAGATTCTTATTCAATCCATATTTTTTTGTACACAAAGCAGAAATGAAAACCGCACAGACACTCAGAGAAGCTTAAATATTCCTCGAGTGACAGGCTGGAAAGCTAACGTAGCTATAAATTAAAAAGGGCTGCAGAAGAGAATGTCACTTTTCCAAACTAGCTGCATAGCATATCATAACGAAACCCGTGTCCTGCAACATGCGTGTGGTATTCCCATTGTGCATGCTTTTTTCTTTTTTAGTTGGCTCATACATACTTTTGTTTACGTAGTGAGAAATAAAACATGCGGTGTTAGGAAAGGCTAATGAAGTATGTGCTCATTTCTACACTTTGCAGGACAGGTATTATACCTGGCACATCTTCAGATCTGTTGTGAATGTCAAAGAATCTCTCAAGTGTCATATCTGAGCCCTGAGTTTGGATGTGCAATGTGAGCATCCATGACAACACTGCAAACCCCACAACACCTCCAGAAGTGACATTTAGTGGATCATGTTTACTGGAATAGTTGCACCAGGATGGAAAAACAACAACAAACATTTCAGTTTGACCTGGCATTTACAGCAAGGTCACATTATCTGCTGTCATTAATGGAGGTAGCTCTGGGCCTGTCTTTCAGTTCACCTTGAAGCACATATTACACCCTGCTGTCAACTAACAAATGTTTCCTCCCCTTCTATCTCTGCAGGAGCCGTGAACTTGCACTGACACCGACACAAACACTCACCAGAAAAAGGTGTTGGTTCCGTCGTCGTAGACTTCGCACTCTGTGTTTCTCCGGTGCAGATTCTCCCTGGAGGTCTGCTTCATCACCTTGGCTTTGATCGCTGTGCTCTGATCCGGACACGCTGGATCCACGGAGCCGTTGTTAACCTGCTCGCCGACGCTCTTGCCCGCAGCCACGCCGCTTTTCTTCGACTCCGGCTTGGTCATGGTTCTCACCGACCAGCCGCCCTGCGCTGCTTTAAAAAAAAACTGATCCCGTGCGCTTTGGTTTATCCCTGAGCTTTCCTCCCGTCTACTGTCATCCGCGTCAGCCCCACCCAAGTGGCTGTCAGCATCCTGTGGTGGTCGGGGGAAATGAACGTTACCAGGGCGACACTTGAAGGGTGGGGAGAATAACCTGAAAATCACGCCCTGCTGCTGAGCTGACCTGCCCGGCACGGACAGCCGCACTCACATGCAGATGAGAAATGCAATTGAGTCAGGTTTGACACCGCCTACTTATTTTAAAGCATTTCTACATAACCTTCAGAGTAACACTTCTATGTGTCAGCAATGGCGACCACTTTCCCACATGCCCACTGGGGAGAGGAGGGGTTGGTGGGTGGGGTATTACACGGTAAACAAAATCACTGTGCCTGCACTTCGATGGGTGCGTAGCGTTGATATAAGGCAGCTTGGTGAACTGCGTTAGCTATTTGTAGCAGTTTGACCTTGCCAGCGAGACTGCGGTGACTGACAAGCTCCTTATCAATTAACCAATCAAGGCAAAACCGTAATTACTTATGCCATTATTGATTAGCTACCTATTCCTTGCCGGGAAAATAATCAAGCTAACATTACTTACCAGCTGAATTTACGGGCTTACTGACCGGAGTCCGAATGTATTTTGCCATTAGAAAAAGCTACATTTGTATAAAAGTAAAAGAACCAGAGGAACAAATGAAGTATACTGGTGTATTACTGTAGCCCGTCTTCATTGATACTACTAACAGATAAACCGCATCAGCTACCTTACCGTCTACGCGCGTCACGTGGGCATAGCGAAAGCGCCGGTGTGTGGTTGAGCAATCAAGCGGCTTCCGGTTTATTCGTTTCACCAACAAAGTTCTCTACGATGCGATACATTGACGCAATCTTATTTTGAAATACAAATATTTCATTCGGAAGTTAAACTCTCGTTACTTACCGTAAATTTAACACATTGATAGCCTGACCTATTTGGCGGGTTTAGTTAATCCGTTTACATGTAATATTGATAAGTAAATGGTAAGTTTTAGAAATTTCGCAGTAACAGTAAGTTTTAATGCAAGTAACTGCAAAAAACGGCACTGTTAACTTGGTTAGACTATAAAACTATTATTAAAACCGCATTGTTTTGGCTAGTGCTATATATGGGTATTTGGTATGTCGTCATTTCCGCCTAGTTTAAAAGTGACGTTATTTGCATACAGAAATGTTTAAATAATCAGTTAAATATAAATAAACAAAATGGTGTTTGTACTTATTATTTAAAGCAAACTTTTTTTTTAGTTTTGTTTTTCATATGACAAAATGATATGCGTAATTGTTTCAGAGAGCATACAAAATCATTGCCAGATTATTCAGTAAAACTCAACTGCGCTGACTTTCTGATGACGTGAAGCACTACATTCATAAAGTCAGTGAAAAACATAAGAAGCATAAAATGCAAACAACTTTCCACAATTTCCACAAATAGTGTTTATAATACTCACCTCTGACGTTAATAGTCAGTTACTTATTAAACAATATGTTTCCTTTTTTGACCTTCTTGAAATTGCAGGTTTACTATCCGATAGCTCATACTTTTATTGATTATTATTATCATACTTATTATTGCTAAAGGTCCCAATTAAATATTTTGATTTAATTGGGACCTTTAGCGCCTGATACACAAGATCTTGTCTCTACTAATCAATGTGGTGTAAACATACCCGTAGATGGAGCAGTCTGCCAAGATGTTAACATGTGCCTGTACTGTCTGTTCTCTGACAGCTGTTACAGAAACTTTTAAAAGTTTGCCACAGTGAGGTTGGTATAATATTTGCTAAAACGTCCTCACCGAGTTTTTTTTAGTTCAGGATCGTAACAGAAGCTCCTCCTTAAGACGTCCCTCTCAACATACCTGACTGCACATGGCAGCTATTATTATGTGTTGTGTAACTAGAGATCTTGCCAAAGGTGAAAAAGCAAGGTGGGAAAGCTGTTCTGAACTTTATGTTTTCAGTTATTATTGAAACTAAACTAACAATCCCTCTATTTTGTATATATTCTTTTTTCTTTGTTCTTTTTAAACATACTTTAATACGTTTGTGAAGCCGTAAAAATCAGATAAGGGTAGCATGAAAAATACTTACAGTGATTACACAAACATTATGCAGGGGTTAGTAATGGGTAAAAGGTACTGACTTGTAAATAAGAGGACCTGAATAATTTAGCTTATTATATAATATTATACAACAGGATATTTTAAACTAACTAGGCAGCTCATTCTTTGTTTTGACGACACTTTCTTTAAAGATATAAAACATTGTGGGTTCAACTTGAAAGAAAGTTAGATGTGAGATGTAAACATGAGGTCAGAGGTCAAATATGATATGATATTTGGATGCAAAATATAAGGTGATATTTAGAATACCCATATATCATTGCCTATAAGCCTATATGTTCTCAGTACAAACAATGGCAGTAATAAATCTGTATAACATTATGCAAAGCTAGTTAAAACTTGCTTATTATCACTTTGACCTTCAGCTCAGTCTATTGGCTTTGAAGGAGAGGTCAGAGGACAAATATGACATATTTTAAATATTAGTATGGTACTTTGTATTTGTTGATAAATTGACAACACGCACTACATGTCTACAAAGTTTCACTGGAATTCATTCAAAACTTTTTGAGCAATACAACTACCAGTTGTATGTTTATAGTTTTCAGTGTAAGGTTTAGTGTAGCATCACTGTTTCTAAAGACCTCACTGCCCAAAGTAGCCATCATATGAGTGCAGTGACTCATATGAGTGAAGCATGTGTTTGGCTTTTGTTTTCATAACGGGAATAAATGGTGTAGCCTGAAGCTTTAAGCATTTCTTGGAAACAGTTTGATTGGCTGGCTTTTAAAAACAGTAGCATTAAAGTATATATATTGCTTTAAATAGAGCACTCTGCCTCTCTATGATTAAGAACATGTCATGTTGCACTTTAACCATAGTTATAATAAAAGTTTTAAAATTATAAAGCACAACATAAATCAAGGAAGTAAAGCCCCTTGCAACTAAAGTAATGGAGAGGCAGAGTTCAAAAAACGTTCAGGGGTCATGTAGATGAACTATAAAGTCTTTTGCCTGAAGAGAAATAGAACAAGTCAGCCACAAACCGCAGCACATTTTAGATATTTACTCATGCATAAGTGCTATAAAAACACTGAAAGCACTATTTTAACTTCTGAACAAACAGCTCGGCACAGAATGTTTTAAAGGACTGGACACAGGCTTATATAATTACAGCTCACAATTTGGCAGAAATGTACCATCCAGTTGGATGGTAGCTGGTGGATTAACTAAGCAAATGAAGCATGTACTCCTTCAATTTTCTGTCAGAAAAAGAAGTTGATTTCGTGACATAACATTTTCATTTTCAAGTTTGTTTTCTTTTGCTGACATGTAATGAGGCAATAGTCAGTAATGGGTAGTATTTTCAAGGTCCTGACAGCAATGCACAACTTTAAAAATAACATATGCAGATGTTTGCTTATGTCGTGCTGTTGCAAATGGATGCATCAGTAGCACAGCAGAAGTTTGAAGTGTCTCTATGTTTGCATTTCTCTTTGTATTGTAGAATATGCATTTCTTGTAAAAGGTCTGATGATCTTAAATGTCGTTTGACGGAGTGGCTCATCACTCTTGGAGTGGGTCGTCATGGGTGTGTCACATGTTTGCCAGCTTCAGTCTTCAGAGAAAGCATGCAGACAAAACAGTTTTATAGCTGTCATGTGGAACAGCGGGCCTCGATGACCGTATATTCATCTGCTAAAAGTCCCAGCAGTGATGCCTGCAGACACTCTGCAGGATCAAAAGGATCAGTTTGTTCAGGTGAGGGGTCTGCGTGTGTGTGCTTTTTAGTTACTCAAGAGCCGCGACAATAAAAACAGAACACAAACAATGTGTTTGCACAGTCAACCTGAAAAACACACAAGTCCCTAGTTAAATACATCAATTGGGATTAATGCACTCATTATAAATCAGTAGACAGCTGTTTTCTTCCTATTGTGTTTACATTTTTTCCTCTTCAGTTAACTTTAAAAAAAAGACCATAGCTGTTGGCCTCTTTTTTTTCATATACTACATATATGCACATTTGTTTCACTGCTTTAACGTGACCAGTGGAAAGGAAACATGTTAAAACAAATAAAATCCAATCCAAAAACCTACTGCTCATATGCACTTTTTAATTAAATGTTTTATTTGAGTTCAGTTTAATTTCACATTCTGTTCTATTTGGTTCAAGGCCTTCCTTTGATTAATCAAGTATTTGACAATAGCTTAAACACAGTTAGAGCTCAACCCTCTTTGTCTGTTCCATCAATCAACATGTTGCCCACAGTCTAGTGAGCCTCCGGGGTTTTTTTATTTTTTATTTTTTTTACTTCGATTGGGCCCTCTGGATATTTCCATTCAAGTCAAAGAGCAAGTTAAGTCATCTGTACCGTGTGTGTGTGTGTGTGTGTGTGTGTGTGTGTGTGTGTGTGTGTGTGTGTGTGTGTGTGTGTGTGTGTGTGTGTGAGAAGATGAAAGAATCATACTCCTGCATGTGTCAGCTAAATGAGTCAGGCTACATAGCTGACTGACCACTCCTGATGAAAGAGATTATTTTCCCCTTTGAAAGACGAATGAATCCAGACTTTCTCTTTGCACTTTAATTGACTTGAAACCATCAGGTGATAGTATCAGCTGGTGGAGTACACCCGAGGAGCAGAAGAGTTATTCCCACAATCAAAGAATTGTGAAGCAAATCTGTAACCAGCTTGGGACTGAGCGAAGTGATGAGATAAGTTTTGGTTTGCACTGAGTTATATGTAAATAACCAGCAGCAGAGGCACTGATCAACCTTATCTGTGATCTGCTTAGGAGGATGTTGTGTGTGCAGTTAATTGGTTACCATCAGTATAAGCAAAATAAAACCGATTTATGTGTTTATTCATTTACATTGACTTTACATGGCTTCAAATTAGGTTCACCAGCTGGGTCAAATTTTAGTAAACTTGTATTACCAGCAGGGGGCGCCAAAAGACAACAGTCAGATTTCTGCCCGCTTACGTTCATTTTCACTTTAATCCTCAAGTGACCATGCTGTTTTTGTGGGTTGACTGATTTGTGGTTTACACACACACACAAACAATCTTAGTTCACTACAATACAGTGTAGTGAAAAGAAACTGAAAATTCCACTAAACATTGAACAAATACCCGTAAAATTTTCAGGAGTAGACTGACAAATTTGTGCTATGCAGCATGTTTATTAAACAAAATCACTAAAGCACATTTCAAGCCAGGATGGCCACTTCAAGGTTAAAAGACTCAAAAACAAATCTGTTTGTTGTTGTTGAAGAGCATTGTTCAAGCATGCGTGCTTTAAATGCTTCTTCTTAATAGACAATTAATTGTTCTTGTAAAAAGAAAGCTAATTATTTTCAAAATCATTAAAAAAAAAAACCTCTAATGAACGTTACACCCTTATAATATCGTTTCAGTCCTCATGGATTCAGTTTACAGTCCCGAATCAGGAAAAGTGTCACATATTACTGTCGCTGTCACATGAGACCACCTGACCTTTACTGGAAGTGTTTTAGGAAGCCTGCACACATATGGCCAGACCCTGCGTCCCTCGGTCTTCTTCATGCTGCTTTGATGACGCTCACATGTAAACCTCTTGACCTTATGTGACATCACGTTGTTACACAGAGCTTGCATTCACCCTCCTTTTCAGGATGAATGTGGATAAAAAAAAATTTATAGAGATTTTCCCCTGAATATGTTACCAGTGTCACTTAAAAATATCTATGTGCACATGTGTAAACTAGGAGGTGATACACTGTAAGTCTTGCTCCTTTATTTTCTTCTGGGGATGATGGTTGCGTTTAGTTTGAGGTTTGAGCTGCAGTATCAGACTGGAACCTCTACGGGACGCCATGCACCCATCATTGCTTGCAAAAAGGCGTTGCCCGTCTCTCGTGACTGTTTCCCTGCTTGTTAAGACAGCCGGTACCCTGAAGTCAAACTTCTGGAAGTTGTGCTTCCAGTGCCTGACTGTCAGCACGACACGAGAAAAATAAAATATAAATAAATAAATACAGCGGAATTTCTGGAAACTCGTTTGTGTGGTGAAACACTGGCAGCTGAAGCACTCAGTACATTTTGGTGTGGATCCGGATCATTTTCTTCAAAATTGCCAAATATCGCATTGTCTTCGGCGGAGAATGAGCTCCCCGAGTCTCCCCTTATAATAAAGCTTGCTATGATATTTAAAACGTAAATCCTGTATTGTAGTAAATGCTACTGTACATATTTTGAAGTTATTCATAAGTAATAATGACTATTTACCAGTAACAATCCCCAGAGCCACACGCACACATTAGTGATAACAGGCGGATTGTGACCTGCGTGATTTATGCATTTGTGAGTGGATAGACGTACATGTTTAATTGCCAAAAATAACACGGCGTGGTGCTTAAATTCTCGATTTGCTATATTATATATTAAGGTAAAAAAATGAATAAAAAAATGCAACAAAACGCATTTAGAAAAGAAAAAATGATTTCGAAAAGTTGCCTTGCTTTATTAAGTAAATGAGAAAACACATTTAAGAAACTGCTAAAATTGTGGTTTATTGAGGTCTCACTAATGTTTACGTTGCTTCTGTACTGCAGACAGAGTTGCTCACTGTGGGGCAAATCCCCGCAGACTGGAATCGCTGTCATTGCGATCGGCGACAAAAAATAAATAAATAAACGAAAACGTGAAGAAATCGAAAAGTGGGTGGATTTATGTGCCGGATGATGGCAGGGTCAAACATCAGTTAAGTGGTTAGATCGGGTTTCAGCATTTGTTTTTCTTTCCTTACACATTAAAGAATAACACACTGAAGCTGTTCAACTGCTGAACACTAAATATGAAGTATGAAAATAATGTGATGGTGCGTTTTTACGCCCTTGGTCGGAGGCATTTACAACTAAACACGGAAGACAAAACCAAAAACCAAGGTGTCCGAAAGTAGAATCAGATACACAAATGCGAAGTAAAACACATTCCTGCTGACACAAGAAAAAAACTGCTCCGTTTTCCCGAGGGTTGACACTCAGAGAGAGAAAAAATCAAAATGCTGCGCTCTGGTCGGCACGAAGCCAATAGGTACAACGGGAAATGGGAAATCAGGGTGGGGGTTTTGGAGAGGGCTGGACTTCAAGGCAACCAATGAGAAGGGCGATCAAGGTGCCCGTTAGGAGGTTATATACTCCAAAGACTTACTATGAAAGCTGTACATTTAAACGGAACGGTGCGGCGTGCATAGGCACGAGCGTAAGAATTAGGATACACATACAAACGCACTTCGGGCTGAACGTCAACAACATTTATCAACATACAACCTCAGCAGGGATCAGTCTATCACTTTGGATTCTTTTTTTTCCAGGGGAAATTTGTTTTTGGAGATGTCCCACGTCCAGTTATCAACCACGCTAGAGAGGATGGTGGCCAGGAAGACCTTCCCTCTCCAGAGGCGCACCGGAGTCTGTCGAAACCTCTTCGGACCGGTGGATCACGACGAGCTGAACCGGGAGATGAAAGAAAAATTGCGAGAGATTTCCGAACGGGACCAGCAGAGATGGAACTTTAATTTCGAGGCCAACACCCCGTTGGAAGGGGATTACGAGTGGGAGGCGGTGACTGCGGATAAGACCCCGGTGTTTTACCAGGACTCTGTGCAGGACGGCAAAATCCGAGTGCCCGTGCCCACGTCGGATTCTGCTCTCCCGGAGAGCCCTCGTGCGGACGCACTGGATCGCCTGGCCGTGCCAGAGAGCAGCAGCTCTCCTTGCGCGGGGGAGATCAACCAGGAGAACCGCATAGACAAGATCAACTCAGGGAAAGCGACCACCAGGCAGCTCCCGTGTGTCAGGCGCAAGAGAACGGCCGCTCCTGACAGCAACACACACATCACAGGTAAATTCAGCGGCTTTCGTATTTTGAAAATCGAGCCTGCTATTGGCTCCTAGACCAGCATCCACACCATCCTCCTTTCCTCCCGCTGTGCGCAGCGCATCATTTCATAACGGCTCATAAATCCAAATTAATTTTTCACTATTGTTGTTTCTTTTGTCACAGACTTCTACGTGAAACGAAAGAGGCCTACTGATATAAAACCGAGTGACATGACCGCCTGTCTCCTCTCCAAGTCTCCAATCCAGGTGGAACAAACTCCGCGGAAGAGGATCCGTTGAAGGTATTTTCTAAATCAAAATCAAAATTGTTTTCTTTTACACACTCAGAGGAGACAATGAAGCTTTATTATAAAGAGAGTAACAGATTCTCATGTTCAGCATCCTCGGTTTTTTTTTTTTTTTTTGGGGGGGGGGGGGGGGTGTCTTTGTGTGTGTGTTATGGTTTTTACGCTTTAATTATTGAATTATTGCAGCGGATTACGTGAGCCAAAAGGCACAGACAGCCTTATCTCTGTGTGTGTGTGTGTGTGTGTGTGTGTGTGTGTGTGTGTGTCGGGGGGGGGGGGGGGGGGTGATGGGGCGAGACTGCGGTGGTGAAATCGCAGTAGTAGTGATAGTAGTTGATGTAACACCAGCGGTTGGGGGAGGGGAGGGGTGTTCGTGCGTCACGATGTGGCGGGAAAAAGGGCTCTGGCAAAGGGTGACGCCTTCTGCTGAGTGCGAGTCTCAGGTTTCCTCAGAAAGCTGACTCGCCGTCTTTCTTAGGAATGGCCGGGTTTTTTTCCTCTTCTTCTTTTCTCAGAAAACTTATTGCGTTTTGTTTCTTCCTCAGGTGTTTTTTGTTCGTTTTGCACTATTTTCCTGCGCATTTTGAGGATCACGGGAGACTGTTTCTCCACCACCCCGTCAACCGACCCATCCACTCAAGCAACTGAAACGCAGGAGAGAGAGAAGAGGACGGTGTTGGGGGGACAAAGAAGTCCGAACGGTCGGCTGTGGCTCGATGCGCCCCGGCGGAGCGCAATCCGAGCTCCTGACCAGGCTCAGGACTCTGAACGGTTTGGGGGTGGGGTGGGAGGGGGGGCAGGAGAAAAAGAAAGAGAGAGGAGATTTCTCCGAATGACTTCTATCCAGTACAAATGTAGCATTTCATTGTTGCTTTTGCATACAGCCACTCGACAGTGTTAAATGTTTTAACATCTGTGCAATTATAAAAAAATTCTTTAAAAGAATCGTCTACACTGGCCAAAAGTGTACAGCTTTATAGAGACAATACCTTATAAATGTTTATTTCTGTTCTCGTTTGTGTATGCGTGCGTGTTTATTATTATTTGTTTTCCCTTTGTTCGGTAAAATGTATATTTTTTTAAGTCTATTCTAACTTATAATTTATTTATGTTCGTTCATATTTGATAAATGCCTTGTTGATTTAGCCAAAGGGCATATTTTGTAATTTTAATTTTATTATTTACATTTTTCTTTTGAAATTTTGTGGGGTTTTTTTGGTTTGTTGTTCTTAACTTTCGCAATCAAGTAGCTTCCTCATATTAGTCCCACACTTGAAAAAAATAGTTTTCTTTGTGTCTCTGAGCCGGTTTCATTTTGTGTGTATTTTTTCTATACAAGTGACCTAATTATGTCTTGCGAATGACGTGAATAAAAATTTCTTTCTTCCACTTTAATTTTAAACACATTTGTTTGTGTGTTTTGTTACGAGAGTAACAAGAAAAGGGAAATTGAAACAGAGATAGGAGGCAGATGACGTCTTTGTGTGGTTGCCACAAAGCTGCCATCATCAGCGGCCGGGTTACTTGTGAAACTGCTTCGTGCTCCTCGATCACTCTGAGATTGGGTCACTCAGTTGCAAAGTTACACAAGAAACCCTGCGAAGAACACAAGAGCACACATGCTGTGGTGACAGACACGTCTACCTGATTTCACCTTCCCCCCAATGGAAGTGTGTCCTCTTCACGCAGACTCTTGCGGGAGGAAAACGCATTGAGTCGCAGCCGTATGCTGCTTGGCAGCTGCGGGATATAAGGCGAGGATTTAAAGGCCCTTTCGCTCCCTAAAAGAAGCAGCAGCTGCCTTTGGATCCCGCTTTGTCTGCCACGAAGACACCCCCACATCCACCCGCACTCGACAAGCCCCTCTAAAGACCCACTCTCTCTCTCACACACACACGCACACACACACTGTTTACCACGGCGTAGATACACCGGGCGTGGAGGCCACCTGCCAGAGCTGGAAAAAGAAAACTACTAGTCTTTGTAATTGTCCTCGTCTATTGAAACAAACCATTCAGCAGGTCATACTTGCAAGTTTACCCTTAATTGAAAGAAGCCAAATGCTGTGTCTGTGTGAATGCGCTCCGGGCCCTTTGGGCTGTTTTCACAAGTAAATAAAGCCACATTTCATAATTTTCCACAAGTTTCTCCATTCGTTTGAGCAGCTTTGACTGCGTGACACGAGTGTTTCTGACAAAAAAAAAAAGGAGACTTTTGATGGCCAGAGTGACTTTGTCATTTCCATGCAGCCATAAGCTCTGACGGAGCTTGTTCTGATTTCCAACACAAAGCGCTCTCCGGCTCCATTCTTTCTTTTTTGTTGCCATATGGCAAATCCATGTAGACATAGCCAAGACCTATTCAGTCAGCCACAGAATGTCCTGCATCACGGAACAAAAGACACTTTGTCTGCCTGGTCTATTGATACGAATGGGCGAAAAAATATTATAATTAATCTATGGCTATATCCAGCTAATTAACGCCCATATGCCCACGGGGAGCTGCGGGGGCCATTCAGCCGCAGTTTTAAATTCTCAATAGTTTACATGTTAAAGACAACAGCTGTTTATGTGTTACTTTAATGAAGTCCCAATGTTGGAGACTGGACACATTCTGGGGGCTCCAATACCCCACCGTGCTAAAAAAGGCTCATCTTCCTTTATTTGTCTCTGCAGCTGTGTAACTATATAAAATTTGTCGCAGTAAATAGAACTTAAATTCGTATTCGTCTTTTCAAACAGCTATTGAACTGGATCCATTATGGGAGAGGTCACGGGTTAAAGCCTGAAAATCAACTGGTAGACTTCCGTTTAAGCAGAATTAATTATTAAAGTGATAATTAGTTGTATTTGGAGTATATATATAGAAAATCAAAATAATTTTATCCGACTACACATAAATAATAAGCTGTATTATATCACATTTCATTCATCAGCTTCAAGGTCAACACCTAAAACGGTGTTAGTGGATATTTTAAGGTTTGAGCTTCACAGAAATTGCTGTTTGGCAGTTATGACTTCATTCAATTGAGCCCAGATATGATGGACATAAAGGAAAGAGATGACAGCCAACATACAGACCCCATTAACATGAATATCATTAAACAGCCAGCTGCTGATGGAGAGAATCAGCCTCAAGGGCCCTACACTCTCCCGTCTGACCTTTAACTCACATCAGATACATTTGCCTCAGTCACGAGCAAAACAGTGCGCATGTGCTTCATTAGGCCCCACAATACACGGATAAAAATGTAGCTTTCTCTTTACATTAGCTATGAGCTACGTGATTATGTGATATAGCAGACTTTCGATCATTACACCAAAATAAATAAATAAATAAATAAATAAAAATACCATAGCCATTTCTTGCGATGTTGTTATATGTTGAGCATTAAATTTAGCAATTTCCTAATGTTGTAAACCTGCTCAACATTTGGCAATAAACCCCTTTCTGATTCTGATTCTGATTCTGATATGTTGAGCATTAAATTTATATTACGATTTATCATCATTTTCTCAAATCTTTAAAGAAATAAAAGTAGATCTTACTGTCATTTACCATATTACAATTACGATTCGAAAAACACTTCACCCCAACAAACGAAAAAGGAATACATTTTATTCGTCCTTTAATGTGACACTAGACAATGAAAATATGTAAGTTGGCAAAAAAAATTTATAAGTCTGACTCTTATTTGATGTTTTTTGATTAATTAAGATAAGTTAAGTTTTATAAAATTGAAGGATTGGTGGGCATACGGGTTAGATTCTCGCATTCGTGACTTTGTTATGAACTATATGTTAGAAAATGCGTCGGTGTTTTGTTTAAAACGCCCTGCCCTATTGTTTTCTATCTATGTGCTTCTTTAGTAGGCCTATATCTTATTGGTTTCGAGCAATGTAGCAACCAAAAATATAATTCCAGAGAGCACATTTTCCACTCAAAACACACAATTAACGGGGCAGTCTACAAAGACTGCAATTAAATATAGAAAGGAGGAAAATCAGTCAGGGGGAATTAGCATTTTCCATGACCATCTGGCATCGGCGCAGGCGACAGGGAACAAAGGCAAGCTGGATGGAGAGGAGAGGCGAGTGTGCCATCGCATTGACCTGCAAATGAGGCTTTGTCACCGAGTTAAAGCTCCCTGACCCCCTTTACCCCCCTCCCGTACAAAACACTTTAAAAAAAAACCTATAGTGTGACGAATGGGGGCCTAAGTCCAGGCCTGTGTATGTTTAAGAGCTGCAGACCAAAACTGTCAAAAGAAGGAGTTATTGAGAAAGTGCAAACAGTGCAATATTGCAGGTCTGTTCGTCTCTTTATCATTAAAATCTGCGTGTATTTCAAAGAAAACACAAGTTCAAATTAGTAGTACAGCTGTGTTTATGTTCCCTGCTATAAAATAATTATAATTATTGAACAAACACGAGGCTTCTGGTTTATGTGTAGATAGAAATGCAAAAAGAAAAAAAAAGAGTGACTCTCGATAAGCTCTGATATATCTTTAGGCCTTGTCGATCTTTACTCATGAGTAACTCTTTAAGGAGTCTCTGCATGTTCTCCTGCGCATTGCTTGTATTTAACGATGATATATATATATATATGTGTGTGTGTGTGCGTGTTTTCCCGGAAGCTTGCACCCTGTTGTCTTCCGTGCGACCAATAGCAGGAGTGCTCTGTGCAGAACGTATCTGGGGGGTGAATAAGACTTGGACAGCTAGCTGGGACACCTGTCCTCCTCCACTGAGTGCGGATGAGTGGAGTGGGTAGACACGCATGTGAAAGGTGATTGTATTGTTGTGTAGGGCAAATTGGCTGTTTGTGTGTATGTGTGTGCACGTTGTGTGTGGGGGTTAAAGCTAAAGTAAGTCTTAAACACAATGCTCGCACAGTTAGAACAAGCAGTGGATCTTCGTGGACCGTTTAAGTCACAAAACATCACGCACACGGTGAGATGCAAACAGCCTGTTGGATTACATCAAAAATCAGAGGCCTTTAACTAAGTTAAAAATTAATGTTGAGACAGTTTCACGGGTTTAAAGGAGAAAATTCACGTGAGCATTCTCACGATGATACCATTCAAAAAACAAATACCAAATAATATCAGGGCTGTAGTGTTATGTCATGCATATGGTGATGACACAACAGGGAATTTCCGTATATTAAAGTACAACAAGATAATTCACAGAAAAATGTAAGTCATGTGATTTTCAATTTGGATTCTACCATATGCAGACATATCCGTGTTTCCCCCTTTCCTCCCTCCTGTCCCTGGCCTCCCCCCTTTACATCCACTCAGTATTCATGCCTGTAGATAACAAAGAGCACGGCTCAATCCACGCAGGAGGCGGTGTGACAGGGAACTCGTGGCAGCTTTTCAAATATCTTCTTTCTGTGTCTCGTTCTCTTTTCTCTCTCTCTCTCTCTCTCTCTCTCTCCTTTTTGCATCACGACTTTGGTCTCCGGTGGAGGAGGCGGAGGGAGGTGAGGGTAGAGGATGGGGTGGGAGTGGGGGTGTGACTCGGGCTGGCACCTCAATCTCTAATTCACTTTCCTCTCCGCACGCATCAAGGGGATCGGATTTAATGCTGCGCAGAAAAATAAAGGCTCCTCCTTCGCAATGTTTCACAACAAGAAAGAGGGAGTGGCTCACATAGGTTTTGGACTAGAGTCTGGAAACATGTGCAGCACAGTATGATATCAATTTGATAAATATATGATTTTTGTAGCTAATCCCAATTTAGGAATTTTGTAGCTCAAGGCCAGTTTTAAGTGTGTACAGGATGTACAAGTTCGGCACAATTCAAGTAACCAAAAAAAAGTCCTAATCACTATAATAAAGTTTAATATGTGATTTTTATCATAAATGTTAGTTTTTTAAAAATCTTGTCAAATTGAATATTTTCTTCTTTCCTTCCTTCTTTTTTTGTAGGCTTGACAAAAAAGTCTTAATTTTGGTATATTTATATAAACGTCCCATATGATGCTTCTCTGACTAGAGCCCATTGTGGGTTGTAATTTTAAAGGTAAACATTATACAAGACAAAAATAGTGTAAAAGGTATAAGGTCTAAGTTAAAGCCTCTCTATTTAAATAAAAGGTGGCTTGTTTTTCCCCTGAAAAGGTGAAAAGGTCCACCACGTCTGGCACAACAACAAACCGTCTTCATTCCACCACTGAAAGGCTCAAAATTAGTCACCGTGTTTCTCACCGCATGCCTGTCTCAACCTAAATAAAAGCCAAATCTCTATTTGTCTTGAGTTTGTCTTCAGGCGCTTATGTTAGGTGCACAGATGAGGCCTCTATATAACATGTGTCTTAAAGACTTGGAGAAAACAGCAGCTGGATTTGCCCAGCAGGAAAAGCAAGTGTAACTAATAACATTAACAATGGCACAGTACCATTAAAGTGTCCCTGTCAGCCATAAGAATGAGTGAGGCACCTCAGTACAATACCAGGATTCTTGTACTGGCTGAAAAATTTGAATGGAGGCATAACTGATGTTGTTAGCTACACCAATGTCATATTACTCCTGCGTATTTGTACTGTTGCTTCTAATTTCTAAAGTAAATAACAAACAATTGACACTTGTGTGTGTTTTATGTTTGCCTACTACACTGTGTTATCATTTTTCCCGATTGCTTAATTCCTTTAATAATAATTAATTCAGTACTGTTATTATCAATAGTACGCAGCTACAATCTGCTAGGTTGTGCTAAAACTTAGATCATGGACGTGTGATGTGGTTTCCATTATTTGTGTGGCCAAGAACAGTGTTAAAGCTGAGCTTGGCCATCATAACCAACACTGCAGTAATGATTAATCACTTTTGGCCTCAGTTCAAGTTCAGGGCTGTCAAAACATTAGTTACAGTGACAATAAATGAGAAACTTTCCATGACACAAAATGTATCTTGTCATCCACAGTCAAAGTTTTAGCATAGCATTGTCATGGTCCTGGGTCTTTTGACCCAGCGTTTTAAGTTTGAGTTTATTTTGTTCATTAGGTTATCTAAGTTCATTTGGTTATTAGACTCCTTGTGTTTTCTTCCCCTGTATTTAAGCGTCCCCTCACCCTTCGTGTTTCATGCTGCGTGTCTTATGTTATCAAGTTTGTATTATTATGCCTAAGTGTTTCTAGTTCTTATTATTTCCCCCTCAGTTTCCAACCATGTCAAATCTCCCCTGCTCTTCATGCGTTTCATGTCTGTGTCTTACGTTGTCAAGTTCTGGTTGTCGTGTCTTAGTCTGCATGTTTCCTGTTTTATTTTGAAAAGGGGTCTTGTGTTCTGTGCTCATGCGGTTAGTTTTACTCTTGCCTGTGCATCATTATGTTTATCCTAGTCAGCTGTTTCCTCATGTGTCTCCACTTCCCCTAATCACCTCCTGTGTATTTAAGTCCTCTGTTTTCAGTGTGTGATTGTCAGGTTGTCTGTTGTCCACGCCATGTTTCTGATGCCATGCTTCCAAGTTTCTTGTCTAGGTTTTTCTTATTGTTTGTTTAGATTCCCCAGTTTAGGTTTGTGTTAATTTTGCTTCAGTTTGCCTTGCCCTTTGTTTGTACCTTTTCTACCAGCCATATTAAACGGCTCGCCTTTTGTTAACATTTCAAGTTCTGTTCCCTGCTCCTTGGAGTCTGCGTTTTGGGTCCTTTTCTCAATTTATACAGTCTGCCCTCGCCAGATTGTGACAAGCATAAGAGATTGTTACAGTTAAGTCAGGAATACTAAAGTCTATTAACAATGTTAAGCAGCGACCTCTTACTTACTAAATCCATCCATTTCCTTAATGGGGGCAGCAGACTACAGCCCCCCCACATACACACAACACGGTGGGGGTGGGGGGTGGTGTCGGGGGCTGTAGTCTATCTCAGCTGTCATAGGGTGAAAGGCAGGGTGCACCCTGGATAAGTCGCCAGTTTATCACAGGGCTAACACAGAGGGAGCCACACAAACGCACACCCTTACATCTACATCTAAGCCCAATTTAGAATCACCAATTATCCTGACAAGCATGCAGAAAGATCGCACACAGGACCAGAACCGTCTTGCTGTGAGGCAACAGTGCAAAACATTGTACCGCTGTGCCCCCCGACACTCAGAATGAACAGTCTGATGCAACTTGCTGCCTCAAGTTTTCTCAAGCCTTAAGTAAAGCACACCTAAACGTGACAGTGTATGTTGTACATATTTGCAGCATTCCGCAACTTAAAAAATGTCTAGTCGAGTGCTATGTGGTGACCTCTCAACCTTTTGTGAAAACTATAGTTTGTTTCTTTTGCTTTTTTTAATCAACACAATATGATTAAATGTCATTTTAAAAATAATTAAATAAAGCAAAGGGCAACATGGCTGTGGTTAACTGCACAAAGCATTAGTCTCTGTGGAACCATGACAGATTACCATGAACATATGGCATATGTTGCATTCCCACACAGGACACACACCAGTGATGCTGTGTGAGTATCAAGTGCCTCTACAACATGAATGACAGATGGGAATGTTTGGAGTACTTACTTGTTATCTGGCAGTAGCTTCATTAGACATCAAGCAGCAACCTGTTGAACCTGGACTGTGTGGTATCCTCGAATCAAAATAGCATTACCATCAATCAGTTGGCGGGTAGATAGTATATCTTTATTATCTACCTTACTGTCAGTCATCCTAACAAAAAGCAAACATACATACATACCCGAGGTGGGACTCATCAGAAACCCCATGATACGATTTTATCACAATGCATCACTCAGCACCGTCACTAAAACCTGTCGTAAATGTACAAATGCTGGCATAAGACTGCTATCAGCGGCTCTGTGATTGAATGGGATCAAGTTGGCACTTACATGCAATCGCTTTCTGACAATCCAGCAGGTAAGTGTAACAAATAGTCAGAAATCACATGCGTTGCTGTCTACATAAATTGACAATGAATTACTCCATTTGTGTGCAGCAACATTTCTGTTCTACAGTAATTTAACCAAAATACAACCAGGTGACAGGCAGTTAAACCGAGTCCCCTCAGGTTGCACATGTTAACTCTTTCAGACGGAAAAATGCCAGAAATCTGTTTGCATTTATCAATTATAAAGTAGACAGCAGTTAGTTTTAAACCTTAAAAAAATCTGTCCGAGAGTGATTGCAGTCTGGAGAAAGGTTGCCTCCTCTCAGTTCAATTCAATTTTATTTATATAACACCAAATCACAACAACAGGCCCCTCAAGGTGCTTTATATTGCAAAGTAAAGACCCAACAATAATACAGAGAAAACCCCAACAATCAGATGACCTCCTAAGAACAAGCATTTTGGCAAAAGTGGAAAAGAAAAATGTCCTTTTAACAGGAAGAAACCTCTGGCACAACTAGGCTCACGGAGGGGCAGCCATCTGTTGGGGGTGAGGGGAAGGAAACAGGACAAAAGACATGCTATCAGGTGAGATGAGACCTTGTGATTGTACTATACTGACAGTTGTTGCTCCTAATATCCTAATATCACAATGCAAAATATTGCAATTCTTTGCTGTATCGATTCTTCTCCCCCAGCTCTAATACATATGCAGAAGATACTTTAATCCTACTCAGTTGTCGTAGTCTGTGATAGTGTTTTCTCATGTTAGCAATTCAGAACACATTGTGTTAGCAAGAGTGTCCCAGCGGCCGCTCATGCTAGGTCTAACAACAACCTACTGAGGCCCTTTGAGCTTTGCACATACTGTACATATCAAAAAGTGCATAGCTTTGCTTGGGAGTGATGGCCTTACAACCAGAGAGCCATATGCAGCTCCACGGGAAGAGGTCTGCTTCATTGTGACAGTAATTGGACAGAGAGGAGAGAGGAGGAGACACAGATAGTGTGATGACACTTGAGAAATGAGATCTAACTCCATCCCAGCGCCAGTCCTGACAGACAGAGTCCTCTACCTCCATTCTTTTCCTTTGTCCCTTTGTGCGAATCCCTTTCAGTGCGTCTCAGGCAAACCTGTTCCCCTTCACATCCCTTCTTCCGCGGGATGTGAGTCCTCTGTTGAGCGGCTGCTGTCTACGTTTTATCTGTCCATCCATCCATCTCTGAGGCCTCTCCTCCCTGCTCCTCTCTTCCCCGGTCCTCTCTATTGGACGTGCTGTTCTCTTCTCCTTCAATCATCTTGGCTCATAAAACTTAGGGAGGAGGGCTAGCAGGCTGTGTTTTCAGGGCTGGCTACACTGCTATGGGTGCACTGACTTGGACTAATGCTATTCACGCCTCACATTTGCTCACCAGGTCCAATGAAAAGGGATGGCTGTGGAAGCCTTTATGGGACACGTAACAAAGGGCCATCATTCATCAGGCAGCAAAGCACCCAGCGGTGGCAGAATTTGGGTTCATCCCGCTAGCACTCAGTCGCTCGCTTTAGCCAACATCGTGTTCAGGCATGGGTGTCTTTCCTCTAATCTTCCGCACTCTTTCATGGCTCTTTTATCTTTTTTTTTTTTGAAGGCATTATGCACAGATTCAAACATCTCAGGTGTAGGTATTTTAAAAAAGAACGAACCATACATGCATTAATAAATTAATGTTGATTCTGAGCAAGTGCAGCGTGTAGTCTTCATTCTTCAAGGCTATTTCTTTAAATTACAAATAAAGCATCTTGCAAAGTGTTAAAAGCTTATGTTTTGTTTGCACCAATTCTGTTCTGTGCTGAACTTTCACATTATGTGCGTGTGTGAATGTGTCTGGTGTCGATATAGATCTACAGCCATGCTCCCAGGTCACCAAGCCACTATTAATCTTCACCTTTCCTTTGGCTGCCCTTTCATACAAGATCTGAAGCTTTGGAGGGCTGTTGGCAGCTCATAACAATATCCAGAATGCCTCAGGGTCTTGTCAGCCTGTCCTAATTTGTGGCTGTGGTCCTGGGGTTGAATTCAGCCATTGCTGGCTGCTTGACCTGGCGGATTAGCAACATCTTTTACTCTTCTCGCTGGGCAGCAGAAATGGGTTGATACGCAGTCTGCAATTACACAGCAGGAAAGGCCTGCTTGGACACACACACACACACACACACACACACACACACACACACACACACACACACACACACACACACACACACACACACACACACACACACAAACTGTATGGATGGAAAGACAGATGGATGAATAGCTGGCTAAGAAGGAAAAAAGAAGCAGGTGATGTGACGGAAGGCTGCTTTGAAGAAGAATTGAGAAAGGGAGAGGGCAACTGAATTGAAAGGGAAACTGTCTCCGTGTGTGTTTTGGTGCTTTGTACTTACACAGTGGGAATTCAGCCTACATTGTGTACATGGAAATCAATGTATCGAGGAGCTGAGCAACAGCTTATCTTCATAGCGACCACGCTTTAACCCCAAAGAGGATCAGAATGTCAAATATGAAAATGTTGTGTTTTCCTCAGCAGCCAAGATTGTAGCAATGTAACAACAGTAAATGTTTTTGGTCATTATTGTTTGTTTAAATTTTAGAATTGATCATATGCCAGTCGCTCATAAACTGATTATGGATTTTTTTTCACACATACTTCTAGCACAGGGGTGTCAAACATAAGGCCTGGGGGCCAGAATTGGCCCAATGAGTACTCCAGTCTGGCTTTGGAAAATATAACTCAAAGAGGATTTTTTATTTTTATTTTTTGTAGTTTTAACTGTATTTAACACACGTTTTACAGCTTTGATAAAGAGCTCCCCCATGGTCATTCATACCTTACCAAAGTAAGCAAGTTCTAGATTTCTGTAACTTCACACATTTAAATTTTTTACAATATAAGCCCAAAGAGTCGTGCTGATTTCTGATTTCTTCATCGTGCAGAAAAACTCGGACATATTGCTGAAATTGCACTCCCCCCCCATGTTAAGATTTGTCAGGGATTATATGTAAGTTAAATTTCCATACACTGACAGAAAGAGAGTTTCATGGGTCCAGCCTGTATGTGGTAATCGACCTGAAACAAGTTTGACTGTCATGGTCCTGGGTCTTTTGACCCAGCGTTTTAAGTTTGAGTTTATTTTGTTCATTAGGTTATCTAAGTTCATTTGGTTATTAGACTCCTTGTGTTTTCTTCCCCTGTATTTAAGCTTCCCCTCACCCTTCGTGTTTCATGCTGCGTGTCTTATGTTATCAAGTTTGTATTATTATGCCTAAGTGTTTCTAGTTATTATTTTCCCCTCGTGTTTCCAACCATGTTAAATCTCCCCTGCTCTTCATGCGTTTCATGTCTGTGTCTTACGTTGTCAAGTTCGGGTTGTCATGTCTATGTCTCATTATGTTTCCTGTTTTATTGTGAAGAGGTCTGGTGTTCTGTGTTCATCATGTTCAGTTTTACTCTCCCACTGTGACGTCATTATGTTCATGTGTGCCAGCTGTTTCCTCATGTGTCTCCACTTCCCCTAATCACCTCCTGTGTATTTAAGTCCTCTGTTTTCAGTGTGTGATTGTCAGGTCGTCTGTTGTCCACGCCATGTTTCCTATGCCATGCTTCCAAGTTTCTTGTCTAGGTTTTTCTTATTGTTTGTTTAGATTTCCCAGTTTAGGTTTGTGTTAATTTTGCTTCAGTTTGCCTTGCCCTTTGTTTGTACCTTTTTTTCCAGCCATATTAAACGGCTCGCTTTTTGTTAACATTCAAGTTTTGTTCCCTGTTCCTTGGAGTCTGCATTTTGGGTCCTTTTTCAATTCATACAGTCTGCCCTCGCCAGACTGTGACATTGACATAGTCTCTTTAAGCATTGCTTTTTTTCAGGCACTTTCACAAAATGAAAAATTCCTCCTGCTGTTGTTTTTCTCTCTCTTTAGCTTTCAGCCCAAAGATGACGTACTGTGGTTGAGGGCTGTTGACATACCCTGTCAAATTGAAGCCACAAGACAGGTAGTTTGTACAACACAGCCTGCTGAATTAATTAATTAATTTTTTGACGTAGAAGGTCATTTTCACTACTTTGTGGTCTCCCCTCCCCACTTATTAACTGCCTTCTTGCTAATTAAGGAAGAGATTACAATGCACAGAAAGGCCCGATGTGTCACAGTGTGATGCGTCATAGTTCTCAGCATCCTGCATGAACAGACAGAAGAAGAAAAAAAAGGGAACCGCTGCAACAGAGTGCATTTTGAGAAATTAATTCTAAAGAATTACTGCACATCTTCAGTTTGTTTTCATTTATTCATTTAGCTTGGTCACCTCCCTTGGACTGTTTTGCATCCTTTATCTCTTGGAATTCAGAGATAATTATTACCAACTTCTGCAGTCGGCAACTTTGTTAATTCATTACAAAAGTTGTTTTCAGTGTGGTCGATATTATGGTAGTAGCAGAGGTTGATGTCCAAGAAGTAGTAAATATTGTATCTGGATTTAAGAAAAGAAAAAGAAAAACTCTGCAAAATACAACACGTCTCCAGAACTATATACACAGATGCATTTGCAGAGCTTGAGCAAAACAAAAGAGTAGACCTAGATAACAACAGGCAGATACACAGCAGGTCAAGCGCAGATCAGAATTGGCAGTGGCGCAGAGCATCTTACAATGTGCACAAAGCCCTCGACGATGGGAACAGGGAAATTGGCAAACCTAACATGGTATCCTGCCATCATCCCTCACTCCCTCCCTCTGTTTCACAACAGATGCTATGTTCCATGAAGACACTGTCAGCTGCACAGGAATGGGCCCAAAATTTGTCGACAATGACAGCGGACAAAAACAAAAAAAAAAAGAAGAAAAACAAAACACACACACACACACACACACACACACACACACACACACACACACACACACACACACACACACACACACACACAAAGAAGCATTCTCAAAGTCAGCATCCAGAGTTAACAATAACCACACCGCACCATGGAGGAGGGCACCGTCCAAGTGTATGCACAGACCTCTCTCTAGGAATAGGACCTATCGCTATGGAAACACGCCCCTACCCCTACTCCTACCCCTCCCCACTACTATTACTATAGTATACACATACACTCACACACTTGTCAGCTGCAGTCCAGGCGCTGTCTGAGCCCAGATGGTGGTGAACTGCATAACTCACTTATCTGTCTCTGGCCTCTAAAGGAATGCTTAAAGGCCTCTTCAATTCCCAGTGGACGTCACCAAAAGAGAGAGCGAGAGGGAGAGGCACGCCATCTGCTCCCAGATATGGTGGGTACCCCCCTTTCCTGTCTGTCCCCCAAATTCACCCCCACGCCCTTTTTATTCTATTTTTTTTACCTTTCACCCCTTCAAACCTGCGTATGATCCCTGATCTGTTCCTAGAGAGTGGTTGAGGATGGGATAGCAGCATGGACAGGGAACAGCTTTCTTTGATTTGTGCAGTGAATAAATGCACCTGGACTTTTAACTTGCACTTTTGTTCTTTAGCTTATTAATTTACACCTTTATGTTCCATCCCATGCTCTATGATCTCAGGACTCTGGCCTTCTAAAGGTTCCTAGAGCCAGAAAAAAGACAACTGGAGAGCGTGCTTTTTCTTTTCGTGCCTCATTTTTGGGGAACAACCTCCCTCAAGATGTTAGGCAGGCATGCTTTGTGGAGGTTCTTAAAACTAAATTGAAGACACATTTGTTCACCCTATCTTACATGTCTTAATTCTATGCCTTTTTAACATTCTTACTGTTTCTAACTTGTATTGCTATGTATCGTTTTTATTTAATTGTCTTTTCAGTTTCGAATAGCTGTACAGCACTTAGTTTGAAAGCGCTTTATAAATAAAGTTATTATTATTATTATTATTATTATTATTATTATTATTATTATTATTATTATTAATAATAATAATTTAAAAATAAACAAAACACCCCAAATAACATATTAGCAATCACTGTGTAGATTTCCAGACTTTTTATTGTACTTATTTAAAATTCAGGATTGGTTGGTTGTTTTCTACATTTCTGTGGATCATTTTTTTTAAATGTTGACCCACAATTATTATTTCACAGCGCTGAAAAAAAAAGTACTCAGACATTTAAACGTTAGACATGATTCTGGTGAGGATATTGGGAAATTTACATTGCGTGAGTCTTTGCTTTCCATGTCGTGTATGCAAAATATAACCTGACACACTACTCTTTTCATAGAAATATGTTCAACCGTCACTGGTTTTATACTCTGAGAGCAGGTCAGTGAGGAACCAGGACAACAACACCTTGCGTACTTTGCTTAGGGGCTTTACAAATTATAATGCTTTCTACTTACCTGTGCAACTTTCTGTATGGGAATCTTCTTGCTGCTTGAGATGTGCACAGTTGCTGCACACGATCTTTGTAAACATATTGCTTAAAAAGGAGCATTATTTTTGGAGGTTTGGAGAGTACAAGCTTGATTTTATTTTACATTATAAGTTGATATTTATAAAGCTTTATTATGCCAGGAGCAAAGACAAAGATGTAAGTACCCAAGACTTTTTGAGAGATTGCAAACCTCGTTACAAAGTGTGAAGGTACCGATATGTTTTAAGATGCCAACTCTTCACTCTTACTCTTTCAGCCCTATGTTAAGGAGCTCTCCCATTCAGTTCACATTGTTCCGCATGGTGCCGAATAGTTCTGCTCTGTTTAACGAGGTGAAATGTGGTGATCTCTTCACCACCCACTGAGCCAAACGTGGCTCAGGTGTGTGTTCACCACATGTTGCTTACGTGCGTGCTGGTGTGTGGTCCAGTTCGTTTAAGCATAATCAGATGCTTTTCTTGGTCTTGTGCACCCCTGCATGTGCATGCAGAGAGAACAATAAATACTGGAAACTTTTTCAAAGGCAATAAGAGAGGAAGACGGAAGGGAAGGAAATCAGGTGTGTGATGTAGTTGCTTTGTCCTATAGCTTAACAGAAATCTCAAAAAAGGATAAAGTAAGCTGGAAATTATGAAGTTAAAGTCATCCACCAATGCATCTTTTGCCACTTGTCCAGATCTTTAACGACCTGTCAGCCTCCTTATTCCAACTTGGTTTGTTTTGTTCTTGAGGGTATTATGAATTTAGGCATCTTGGAAAGTCACTGATAAAAGACAAAGTTAGGGTAAAGCATCGCGACATTTGTGTCCTGGTGTTAAGAACCCAATTTTGGCTGCACTCATCAATCTCCAGAACCACATTGAAAAGTAGTGTTCAGCTCAGTAGTCTACAGGGAGTGCAGAATTATTAGGCAGGTTGTATTTTTGAGGAATAATTTTATTATTGAACAACAACCATGTTCTCAATGAACCCAAAAAACTCATTAATATCAAAGCTGAATGTTTTTGGAAGTAGTTTTTAGTTTGTTTTTAGTTTGAGCTATTTTAGGGGGATATCTGTGTGTGCAGGTGACTATTACTGTGCATAATTATTAGGCAACTTAACAAAAAACAAATATATACCCATTTCAATTATTTATTTTTACCAGTGAAACCAATATAACATCTCCACATTCACAAATATACATTTCTGACATTCAAAAACAAAACAAAAACAAATCAGCGACCAATATAGCCACCTTTCTTTGCAAGGACACTCAAAAGCCTGCCATCCATGGATTCTGTCAGTGTTTTGATCTGTTCACCATCAACATTGCGTGCAGCAGCAACCACAGCCTCCCAGACACTGTTCAGAGAGGTGTACTGTTTTCCCTCCTTGTAAATCTCACATTTGATGATGGACCACAGGTTCTCAATGGGGTTCAGATCAGGTGAACAAGGAGGCCATGTCATTAGTTTTTCTTCTTTTATACCCTTTCTTGCCAGCCACGCTGTGGAGTACTTGGACGCGCGTGATGGAGCATTGTCCTGCATGAAAATCATGTTTTTCTTGAAGGATGCAGACTTCTTCCTGTACCACTGCTTGAAGAAGGTGTCTTCCAGAAACTGGCAGTAGGACTGGGAGTTGAGCTTGACTCCATCCTCAACCCGAAAAGGCCCCACAAGCTCATCTTTGATGATACCAGCCCAAACCAGTACTCCACCTCCACCTTGCTGGCGTCTGAGTCGGACTGGAGCTCTCTGCCCTTTACCAATCCAGCCACGGGCCCATCCATCTGGCCCATCAAGACTCACTCTCATTTCATCAGTCCATAAAACCTTAGAAAAACCAGTCTTGAGATATTTCTTGGCCCAGTCTTGACATTTCAGCTTGTGTGTCTTGTTCAGTGGTGGTCGTCTTTCAGCCTTTCTTACCTTGGCCATGTCTCTGAGTATTGCACACCTTGTGCTTTTGGGCATTCCAGTGATGTTGCAGCTCTGAAATATGGCCAAACTGGTGGCAAGTGGCATCTTGGCAGCTGCACGCTTGACTTTTCTCAGTTCATGGGCAGTTATTTTGCGCCTTGGTTTTTCCACACGCTTCTTGCGACCCTGTTGACTATTTTGAATGAAACGCTTGATTGTTCGATGATCACGCTTCAGAAGCTTTGCAATTTTGAGACTGCTGCATCCCTCTGCAAGATATCTCACTATTTTTGACTTTTCTGAGCCTGTCAAGTCCTTCTTTTGACCCATCTTGCCAAAGGAAAGGAAGTTGCCTAATAATTATGCACACCTGATATAGGGTGTTGATGTCATTAGACGACACCCCTTCTCATTACAGAGATGCACATCACCTAATATGCTTAATTGGTAGTAGGCTTTCGAGCCTATACAGCTTGGAGTAAGACAACATGCATGAAGAGGATGATGTGGACAAAATACTCATTTGCCTAATAATTCTGCACTCGCTGTAGTGTTGGTCCTCAGTAGTTAAGACTCGTTCGCACATATCATTTGTAACATTTATGACTTTCTCAATGTGTCATTCAGAGGTCAGTTTCACATTAACATTTTACACATCTGCGTTCAGATGTAACCAAAACTGTTGCAGAGACGCACGCGATTCACTGGGTTCTTAGTGCAGATTTCGCACATACACTGCAGCCCTGTTTTTGAGGTGGGTCAGACAGATGGGACATTAAACACACTTTATACTGCCGGCTCTCTAACACAATTCTGAGTGTTGTTCACTCACACCCATGTGAGAATAGCACAGGTAATTGTCCAGTGAATGACAGTTTAACTCCTGATTTAGACTTCTGCAGGAAATCTTTGTAGAGCCTAAGATGTAAACTACATTCATGCTTGTGCCAGTGTATTACGTGTTAATTACCATGCACTCCTGTCCCAGTGTTTCATATGCAGTGCCAGTTTGTTTGGGTGGAAACATATTTGTCTATCCAGTTTTTCCACTTCTTTGTAGATTCCCTCACATTTATTCTGATATTTGTGAATCCTTATATTGATTCTATGGTTATTATTCCTTATAGTGATATGTTGATTGTTATTCTCTCACTGATAAATTCACAAACTCAAGCACAAAAATAGCCAGAACTATACAAGAGGATTCAACAGCAGTGGACAGGCCAGACACAACAGTTGTGGGGTGTGTCAACCCGACGTGTAGTTTCATTTCCCGGAAGATCCCCATCAGCTTACATCAAACGTTATATAGTGTATATAAAACGTATATAAATCTGGTGTAAGTAATAAGAAAACACCTTTGTGCTACATGTGGAACAGAAAACCTTCAACATAATGTGTGGACCACAGTCTGGCGTTCATGTGAAAAAAGACCTGACCAAGATTATTATGTAAAAATAACAAATGTGCTCATTCAGATGACTGGCACTATCACTTTCACAGTCAAACACTTTAAGTGCAACAGATCCTCACTGTCTGCCACGGAATGATATGAGATATTTGAGGTTAATAAAGAGCAACACATTAGTTTAACTACTGAGTAGCTCCATAGAGGTCACAACCTTAGCTGGTTGGCAGTGTTCAGTTTGACTCTGAGATAAGTTAAATGTACATGATGTTTATCAGTCCCCTGTGATAGCCCAAAGTCACCTGAGATAGACTCCACCCCTCCTTATGACTCTGAATCAGGTGAGTAGTTAAAAAAATGACTGACGGATGGATGGATGTTCCTATCTTATTCATAGCCTTTCCTTTTTTGTTTTCTTTAGGTCACGAGCAGTTGTCCAAGCATTTCACTACATATCGTACTGTGTATGACTGTGTACGTGACAAATAAAATTTGAATTTGATTTGAATATCAGTTTTCAAATGCTGAGTGCTCAAAATATCTTTATACTGATTTAGCTGACGTTTTGTTTAAATCTTAAGTGATCACATAAGTCTTTAACAACCGGGGACGAGGCTTTCATCAGCAACCTTAAGCAGATAAAAAGTGTGAAACAAATGGCACCAGTCAAATAGAGAGGCAATAAGGCGAGGGGGCCCTCTGTGAAGTGTGTATGCACAAGTCGGTGTGAGTGTATGTGTGTAGGCAGGAGCGTGTGTGCGTTGATGAAGTGTACCCAAGCAGACAGGACGTGGTGTGTGTGGATTTTGCAGAGTGAATGGTGATTGTGGATTTTCAAAAGAGAGGGGGTGTCGCCCTGTGTGAGAGTGAATGTCGGAGCCCTCGGTGAGTGAGGGCGTGTGTTTGTGTGTGCGAGCTTGTGTGCATATGTCACAACAGGCCGGAGAGGGTGAGAAAAAGCGGTCTGCTGGTTCAAGTATGCCCCCGTGTGATAGTTGGGAGAAGTAAAGGGTCAAAGCAGGAGGAAGGCAGGCTTTTTTGTACTTTCTTCTTCTTCTTTTTAAAAAAATAACATGTCAGTGTTGATTCTGGGTTTTGGAAGCCTTTTGTCATTTCTGATCTTCTGTATCTATAATTTAATGTCAATCTGTGTAGCCTTCTTTTTAGTCAAAGCTTTTTTCCTCTAGTTATTTGCTCTGATTCCACCTTCACTTTCTGAATCTCACACTTCCATCTGTTATCACTCACTGTGATGATTGTGGGTAGATTTACCGTTGACTGTGCAACTTTGGCGGAAGGGGGGGATTTTTATGAGCAACATTATTTGTGGAATCACTGTTGAACTTCTTTTTGCTACAATTGAAAACAATGTAGCCAAATCATTATGACCAAGGTACACTTTGCAAAATCTCTAGTGCTTTCTGTGTGTGTCTAGCCACACTAGAGTCTTAATCTCTAGTGTGGCTGTCACCTTGGAAGTGGTCCCAACAAGCCCAGAATCCAAACATGTCAGGGCATGTTTGTGTATCATTGCCCCACCCTGTTAGTCATTAAGGTCACTCGGGTCAGTTGTAAATGGCAGTTAAATTACCTGGGAAAAAATCTCAGGTGTGTGTTACAGGTTGCTGATAGCTGGTGAGGTAGGCCCCCACCTTTGTTCACTGTTAGCATATCTCATACGCTTTTGTTATATGTAACCATGCAATATTTTACCTTCATATTGTGAACATTTTTCATGACATGCATAAGTGTGGGTTCAAATTTTAGCATTTTTCATTTGACTTATTTTTCCAGTAATTCTGGTCCTTTATAATTTCCCAAGTACGGGACGTAGGAATTTTTCAGTTAAAACCCAAGGAAATCTAAATTTCCAGAACATTTTATTATGTGCAACATTTTATTTATTTATTTTTTGCCTTTATTCTTCGTCAGCATGTCAGTACAGCAGATCAAAAAAAGGAAGAAGAGAACACGAAGGGAAATGAGATGCAAGAAGTGGCCTCAGGCAGAATTGAAACCAGGCCCTTTTAGACGCTTACTTAACCTGGTGACCATAATGGCAGCCCTAGGTACAGCTTTGAGCATCAGTGCAGTCAATGTAATGGGATACATCATAGCTTGAGTAGCAAAACGAAACCAATTTAATGTCTATAATAATCACTGAGCCCTGGATATTTGATCTGCTTTTCTGATTTGTGGAAGAAAAATTGAAAAACTGCTTTCGGGTTATCCTATGTGGGATAATTGGCTGGTCAAAACATGTTATAGCATCTTAAATGTGACATTAGTGTGGAACTAGTCTTCCAAAAAACTGATGCACTGTAGAAAGACAAGCGGGCAGTGATTATATATAGAATGAGCTTTATCTATCTCTTCTGTTGTTCTATTTTTTCATTTTTATTTGATTATCTCAGATAGAGGTTAGACTGTAAAAACAGAAATAGCAATAGCAATGAAAAATGCAGCTGAATTTTAATGTGAAAATACAAGCTCTATCTGTCCCACAACTTAACAGCCCCTACATAAATTCATATAAATATATGAAGTTGTCCAGGATGTACCATGCCCTACCCAGTATTATCTGGAACAGGCTCACAGGACCTGTTCTGTTCCAGGACACTAGTTGTATAACTGGTTAAGAAATTGGATTTATTATATTACAAATAAACAATAAAAAAAATACTTTTTTATAATAATTGTAATTAAGATACTTTATTGTTTGCAAAAAACTGCAATGGCCCATATCAGATGCTGACAGGTGAAGTAAACTCCTCATCCTGTGGTATACTCCCGTCAGCAAACTAGCGAGTGGACCAGATCATGTCTTTTCACTGTGGATCAGAAGGCTTCATTTGCAGTTGAGAAGCTTGTTGGTCATCTCATTAACTGACACAATCCCTACTTTTACTGCATCCAAGAGGATTTTCACCCCTTTGATTAGAACCCCCTCCCACCCCACCCGAAAAACACTGTCAGCCTTAAGAGACACTTGCAGCACAGCTCAGAGGGGGGGCAAGCAAACCAAGCAAACAAACCCACTGGGACTGAGATATTGTGTGTTTGTCTTTTGTCTTGAAAACACAAATCAGCCCTTTTTGTTTAGCTTTTTTCTCCTTTTTTATCAGATGTCTGTAATGAGCTGCCTTCTGAATAGTTCAATAATAGGTCTTGTGATCAGAGGGGGCTCTTATCGTCAACAGAAAACTTCAAACTGAACAACAACAAACATTTTAAAAGCCATCTGAATCCGAGGAGCTGGCCTCTTTTATCTACCTCCCTCCCATCCGCTCTTAACGTGGAGATTGCAGAAAGCTCGTTGTTATCGAACCATTACGGTTAAGATTATTGCCAGTTATTTCATCTTTTCTTCTACCAGATCACCGCTCACTCCTTGCTTCCCTTGATGGAAAAAGAAATGCGCCTACTAAACTCTTTCATCTGTCCACAGCGTCACATCTGGGCTGGGCTCTGACATCAGTGAGGAGGCCCGTGTCAGATGTGGGTCCCAATTAGCCAACGTTGCCTCACCACCCTACACCCCAGACAGAAAAGCCAACAGACAGGGAAGCCTACATGAAAAGGGCATGAGGTGCTGGGTAGCTGGACTGCAGTGTAAATACGCAACTAATTGGCTGATCTTTATGAAGTTGGAAGCCATGTTACGTGGTATGACACCCACGTCTTCCACTCTACAGTCACAGAGAGGCGACAACTACACACTATAAACACCACTCCAGCTGGATTTGTGGTCGCTGTGATCAAAGCAACAAATTGAGATGATAAGCCCTAGGCTGCATGTGTGCAAGCTTGTGTCAGAGAGAAGGTAATGTATGGGTTCGCGAGTTGTAGTTCTTTATGACTGTAGCTGCTGTACAGGTTGATGAGCGAACATTACGCTAACATGCTAACCTCTCTGCGTGTGTTTGTAAAAGTTTGTGCTTTGAAAGTTACACATTCATACTGACTCTGATAATTAAATTCACATCTACCAGACCCCAGCAGATACTAACAGACTTACAAGTGCAGAATGTGTACTAGAGTCACTGGTGAAGCATCCATGATGTTTTTTTCATGTTGAAAATATAAGCTCATTTCCTACACTGGAAAAAAGAAAATAGTAACAATACACTACAATGTCCCATTTTAAAAGCATCAAACAATCAGATGCTTTTCCAGATTTTTTAACCAAACATTGAGTTTTACTATTCACAGTCCCATAAATGCCATTTAAAAAGTATTACATGTTATGTATAAGCATGTCTGTTAAGCAGAAAGACTTATGTGTGCATGTTTCCAACAACAGGGAATGCATGTCAATAAGTTTTGCTAACGAAGTGTTTCAAAGAAAACTGAAGGCAGACTGAGACTGTAGCAATTAGAAATTTGCTTTGTAAAGATTTCAGTGTTACAGAGCTTGAAAATGGTGAATCCATGAATTTTAGACTGTGGAAAGGACTTTCACCACATCTGATGATGTGATGTGAATTGATTGAAACCAATACTGCTTAACTGTTGAGCTAAGGAGAGGCAACATTTTCTGAATCAGTGATAAACAGAGTAATTTATGCTCCTCACTGAGTAATCTAAGGACTTGCCTCTTCTGAGACCAAATTGTGTTGAGTCCCAGGTTTTTAAGCCCTAGTGGGAGTTTACCTTTAGAGGGTCATTGACCTACAATTGATCATGTGATGAGGCACATGAGCTTAGGTGTGAAAAAGGCTGTGGAGGTTTTAGGTGAAACCATTGTGAGACCTTGCCTCACCCTGTCATGGTGCTTATTTAGATCAACTGACACAAGTTGTGAGTGGGCCTCAAGGTGCCTCAAAACACTGACTGTAGTGGCAGACAGCTGGTGTTGTAAGCCACCCCCTCTGTTCAAAGATGACCTTTCACAGTGGACATAGATGACTTCTTTCACTCCTGTTTCAAACTTCTGTCAAAAATGTGAACAGTGACCTTTCACCTTTAGATACACATGTACACCTGAGTCTTGACCTCTTGAGCTGGCTCTTGTGAAACATCTTCAAGAAACTTAAACAAGTCCAGTCTCTGTAGATTACCATGACCTGGATGGCTGAGAACCTACCCACACATTTCACTAAGAAGAATAGAAACAGTCATTTTTTGATTGTTGTTGGTTGTTCTTTCTAAAACGTCTGTAAGGTACAAGGCATTCAAAACATAATTTGGCTGATTTCTTAAACTAATTACTATTCATGTTTTGCTTTACAATAGTACAAAAGGAAATGTGAGAGCTTTCAGAAATGTGATCAGCACTTCCTCATCCTCATTTTCATTTCATACACAGACTTTATGCACTTTTTGGCATTTTCCTCTTTTTTTTCCTTCTTCCTGTTCCCCACTGTATTGTTCTATGTGTTTTCTCCACCTCTTTCTTTCCTAATATATATATATATATATATATATATATATATATATATATATATATATATTAGGAAAGAAAGAGGTGGAGAAAACACATAGAACAATATATATATATATATATATATATATATATATATATATATATATATATATATATATATATATATATTTCCTTTTCTGATTTTATCGCCCATCTTTTTTTGTTCCCGTTCTCTGTGTTTATTACACAGTACATGACAGTCTTTATGTTTTATTCCTTTTCTTCCCCCCTTCTCCTAGCTGAGAGGCTTCTCGGTCTCTGTCCTCTCCATTTATTATCGCCAGCTGAGAAAAACAGAGGAGTCTCTTGGTGCCGAGCCAGGGCAAACACTGATATCCAACCAGACGCCCCTCCCTCCTCCTTCCACTGGCAGCTGTCCATATAACTAAACGCACAATGTAACAGAAAAGACAAGCACACACACTCCCTGGAGTGTCCACTGTAGCTGTTTGACATGCTCTACTATAATTGCAGTGGTCTGTATGGTATACTATAGCCTGCAGCTGTGGACCTCTCCAAAGCTTACAGTGCAGTCAACCAGAAACAGAAACAAACTCTGAACAGGCGGAAAATAAACAGACACTTTAGTCTTTAGCTTGGCCTCTCCAGTCATTTTTCATAGGATTGCCAGATTTTTCATAGCACATAAAGGGAAGGTTTTTTTTCAGTAAATAGTTTTTGTGCCTTGTTTATTCGAGCAGAGCGCAAACATAGCAGCTGCTCGTTGCGGTAGTATCATCGCCACCATGGGCTTTTGTTATATCCTCACAGTCACACTCTTATTGGTCCTGTCATGGCTGTTTTCTTATTTTTGGATGCCTGTGTTATTTGTTATTTATTTATTTGCAATTTTCTTTGTTCCTTTTACTGTTTTGTGTTTATTCTTTACTGTATTATCTTCTTGTTTTCTTTTTCCAGAAGTGCTTTCTGGTGGACCAAAAATGCAAAAATACAGAAATAAAAAACAAAAAACAAAACTGTGAATAAATTCATATGCCGTTAATGTTTCTGAATATATTTACATCTTAATTAATTCCTCTATTATATATTCAGTAACATTTAGATAGATTATTTTCTTTTTACAATTCTTTGTGTGTTTCCTCTTCCTTGTGCAAATGAGGGTAGAAGCATTGTCACTGGGTTCCTTCACATTCCGTTTTCTCATCATTGCTCCTCTCTTATTATTGATAATCATTATTATTATTATTGATCTGTTTACTGTGGGTTTTTTTTTAGCTGAGAAGGCTAAAACACCAAAAATCCAAACTGAATAAAATGAAAATAAATAAATAACTACATTATTAAACGGTAAAACAGCTGCACCTGTACTATGCTATGCAAGCTTGAACTCCCCCTCATTCTTCATTTCTTTATATTTAACTGACAAAGAGACACACACTCTTGTGTTTTTTAAAAGGGTAAGGGCCAATTTTAAATGTTATCTTTAAGTACTTTATTATTAGCAGTCTGTCGCTAAAACATGGGAAAAAATAGATGAAAGAAAATCAGTGGCAACAGGCGCAATGGAGTAATGAATTCAAATGGAAAATTTTAACTTCAAATTGTTTTCAGGATGTAAGGAGAGAGGTGAGTGTCTACAGGTAAAACACGGTGGAGGCTCTACCACGGATTCGGCATTATTTCAGCCAGTGGTGCTGGGAATCTTGTTAAAGTTGAAAAAATTATGAATGCAGAAGAGTAAAGTCAGATTTTGATTTATCGTACAATATGATGTGGAAAGCATCTGATTGGCAATGACTTCATTTTTTAGCATGGCAATGAGCCCAAACACACTGCCAATGCAATAAACCAAAGTCAATAGAAAACTACACAGTGGAAACACTATCAGTCATGGATGGGCCTCCACAAACTATTACGATTACTATTACTGATACTTGGTACCTTAGCACTAAGCTCTGAAACGAAGGGAAATGAGCAGACACCCCCCTTCTTCTTTCACATAAGAGACAGGGTTCAATATGAGTGTCATCTTTTTATCTAAGCATCAGCAAAAAAGGGAACAAGCATATTTTCAAGCATGCCAAGTTCCTGTTTAGCAACTCTGACTTCTCCACATTTTATCTTTATACGCTGAAAAATAAGTTGATGGTGTAACATTTTGCACACACTGAAATTGTAGGCAAAATGTTATGATTTTATCTTTGTATCATAAACATTTCCTCTTTTTCAAGCCTTGGTTCTGTTTTTGCATGCTATTCACCATCTTTGTATGCTGAAAACATGGGCAACAACAATAACAACACGAAAAATATCGTCACATGAAAAAACTGTTTTTCATAGATAAAATATGTTGCAACAGGCTTTGTTGCAGAAAAAGGAACAAAACTTGTTTAGCACTTTATTCCAACAGGCTAGCTTACTGAAATAGTAATGCCAAAATGATCTTTGCTTAAAACCCAGAAAATACGCTGAGGATGTTTTGAAAACCTGCTTTAGGTCATTTTCGGTTTTGCTGGATTTGTCTTCTTTACTAAAATATCATTTTACACTAAGTGTTAGAAATACAGTAGTTACTGTAATCCTTGCTTAACTGGAGCTTCGATTACACCTGCTTGCTTCACAAACATGAATTGCCTCTCTGCTTCCAGCATGCTATGTCTATCTTCTGGATAGACACAATGCTAGTATCTTCCTTTTCATATAGGCAAAAGAGCAGACATGCTGAGAGCTTCTTCTGTTGAAGGCATCTTAGTATTCTAACCCATTCTTTGATTGAGCCCACAGTTTCAGTCACATCCTGTGCACATATGCCTCTGAAGTAAGCCTTCAGTTGTTTCCACACACACATGCACGCACGCGCGCGCGCGCGCGCACACACACACACACACACACAATGACAGCTCGTTAATGACAGGTAATAAAGGTTGCGTAAACACATCTGTTGGTGCTGAGTTACCAAAGGCCTTCTCTTCTGGCCATAAAACGGTGAGCTGTCAGACACAGTGCAGAGTGCCCATTATCATTGCTCTGAGCACAAGCACTCAATGACAATTCAGTTGTTGGTCAGCACTGCTTGATTTGTTTGCCTTTTTGTCTCTGTTGTGGCAGGTTGGTTCGAGTTTGGAGGCCCACCCTCTGTTGGCCTTTGCCATTGTTTTCTATAACTTTACGCTTTGCCGTAAAATCTTACTATGATTGTAGCACATGTGTGTATATGTGCCTGTGTGTACCCCATCTCCTCCTGAACATGTCTGAATGAAACTCTGCACGAACATATTCACACATACACTGACTATCAAAGCCTATGTTTAAAAAAGAACAGATTTAATATAAATCCAAATTCTTTTTATTTTTGTATATATTCTTTTCATTTCATCATCCCCCTGCGAATGTCATGATTTCCATTTGTTTAACATGTCATGTTCAGCGTATGTCGCCTGCACATAATTTAACAGTTACCACAAGTGGAAATTTGTCCAAACGCAATGAGAATTTTAAAAAGGAGGTTTAATATAATGCATGTTTTGAAGTAAAGACCATGCTTGCTTGAGAGAATTTACATAAAGATAGTGAATTTTGAAGGGATAATTAAAGCACCACCCCATCCCACCTGCACTCATTTCAACACATTAAGCATTTGTGATGCACGAGTGAAGATCTTTTGCACATGTCTGTGTAGGTTTTCAGTTATCTAGGTCATCAACAAGTACAAGTACCTCGGGCTGTGGGTGGACAATAAACTGGACTGGTCATGCAACACAGAGCACCTGTATAAAAAAGCCCAAAGCCGACTGTACTTCCTCAGGAGGCTGAGGTCTTTTAACATCTGCAGGAAGCTCCTGAGGATGTTTTACCAGTCGGTGGTTGCTGGAGTACTTTTCTATGCTGTGGTGTGCTGGGGGAGCAGCACAGCAAAGAAGGACTCATCCAGGCTGGAGAAACTGATCAGGAGGGCTAGCTCTGTGGTCGGCATGAAGCTGGACACTCTGGTGACAGTGGCAGAGAAAAGGACATTAAAGAAACTGATGGACATTATGGACAATGCCAGACATCCTCTGCACACGGCCATTAACAACCAGAAGAGTCTGTTCAGTGACAGGTTGCTTCTCCCAAAGACAAGAACTAACAGACTTAAAAACTCCTTTGTCCCACACGCCATCAGACTGTTTAACTCCTCCCTGGAGGGGAGAGGGAGGGGAAACAGGAGGACAAAGGAGGGGGGAACAACTAAGCTGTAGTGCCTCTTCACCTCACTGTGCAATACCTTTTGTGCAATACTTTTGTTAATAGTCAACGGTGCAATAGACTCAATACTTGAAATGTGCAATTCACTTGTATTTTTATTTTTATTCCTATTTATTCTATTTATCCCCTTCGTATATTTTATTTATATTGTCTCTGTATTTATATATATATATATGTGTGTGTGTGTGTGTATTATATATATATATATATATATATATATATATATATATATATATATATATATAATATTCTGTAACTCTGTAACTTCTGTCGAATTTCCCAGAGGAACCCACCCGAGGGATTAATAAAGTTCTATCTAATCTATCTAATCTAATCTAATCTAGGTCACATAAACAAAACATATTCACTAAGGTATAAAATTTTGATTGGTGCAAAAATAAAAAAATGAAAAACAAAAAGGGTTAAAACAGTACATAGCAATAACTCAACATTTACCAGGTAAGAGTGTAATAAACAATAGTAATAAATAGACAAGTATAAATGCTGTTCAGTAGTACATAATGAGCTAGTGTGGAGGAGAAGCTCTGTAATGAATGACCAACTCATTTAAGCTTTGTATGGGTATGCCAATTGGGAATAGGTGCCACCTGGCAGATAACCAGATCTGCCTTCAAATTGAACAGACGGCACTGCGTATATCATTAGTACTGCAGATGAGGTCACCAAATGAGATGAAACCGGCAGTAGCGATTAAGAAGAATCAATAACAGTGATTAAATGAGATTTTGCACAAAGGAAAGAATGCTGGAACAGAAGGGTCAAACGTGATCCCGAAGCTGTTTATTAAAACACTGGCAGGGACTCAAAGAGTGAATGCCAAAAAACTTGCAGATTAAACAGAATTAATTTGACTCAACTCATTGGTGTTGCAAATGAATACATTGATTTTATCCTCTGTACTTTAATAAGCGCTGGCGTATTCCCTTTGAAATTCAAATTGAACTCTGATGGCTACAAAGAGTCCCTTTGATGCAAAATCTGGAAATGGAGTTACATAAACAGGCCTGGGTATTCTGTCAAAAGGCTTTGCTATAGCGACTAATGCTTAAAGTCCCTTGAGGCAGACCCTAAAAATTTGACTTCCATCTGTTTGCTGTGCACACCTGCTATTTTCAGCAACACCATATTCAACATTCACAGCGTTACTGTCAGGCGCAGTGGCCCGTGGACATGGGATGGACTCAAGTGCAGATTCAAAACCGGAGGCCAGGGGTGAGGTGTAACGAAAAGAGATTTTATTTTACAATGCTCAGAGGCTAACAGAAAGTGCAGACTAGAATCAATGAACATAAACTAGATGTCTGAGGCGAGAGAAAAATACTGTGATGATAACTAGATGGCAGGGATAACTGGGTGCAGGTACTGGGCAGGGGAAACTGTGGCGGGCCAGGGCACTGAAACAGAGGACAGAGCAGTCAGGGGAATCCCACAGAGGGTTGCGAGTGAATCTAAGGATAGTACACTGAGCTGTCTTACAAGCTTGCAGGTGGGGGTTGCGTGGAGGGGGGAGGCAGGAGAGGTCCAGGTGGGTGCTGCATGCAATGCAGGGAGGCAGGCAGGAGAGAATGGCAGCTCCAAAACGGAGAGGGATTACCGGCGGCAGCAAACTGGTATCCAGGAGAGCTTGGTAGGTGGGTTTCAGAGGCTGACGAGAAAAACAGAGATACGGTTAATACACACGATTAATCACCAAGGAACGGACGTGAGGCCAAGAACTGACTAAAGTTGGCAGATAATCTGGCGAAGACCAGTTGAGTGCGCCGGTCATAAATACTGCTGGTACGATTGCCATCAGGTGAGGAACAACAAAGACTCCACCCAGTGGGGAGGAGCTGATGCTGTGGAAAACCACCCAGACCACGACACTACCCCCCCATCAAGGGTCGACCTCCGGCGACCGAGCCACCCGCGGCCCGCGTCGAGCCCTGTAAAAAGCAGAAAGCAAAGCAGGATCCAAAATCAAGGAACGAGACACCCAGGACCGCTCCTCAGGCCCATAACCCTCCCAGTCCACCAAGAACTGCCGGACCCGTCCCCGCCGACGGACGTCCAGAATGCGCCGGACCGCGAAGGCAGGATGCTCATCAACGAGCCGGGTGGGAGGAGGGGGAGCGGAAGGAGGGCACAACGGACTCACGACCACTGGCTTGACCTGGGAGACGTGGAAGGTCGGGTGAATGCGCAGCGAGGAAGGCAGCTTCAACCGCAGCGCAGAAGGGCTGAGGACCCGCTCCACCTCGAAGGGTCCAATGAAACGCGGGGCCAGCTTACGAGATGCCACCTTGAGGGGAACGTCCTTAGCAGACAACCACACCTTCTGCCCAGGGAGTAGGCAGGGGCTGCCCTGCGGCGACGGTCCGCGTACAGGCACTGGCGAGCAACGGACCGGCACAACGACCGACGGGTCAACCTCCACGCCCGCTGACAACGTCGGAGATGGTGTTGGACCGAGGGAACCTCGAGGTCGGCCTCCTGGTCGGGGAAGAGAGGCGGCTGGCAACCTATGGAGGCCTCGAAAGGCGAGAGGCCAGTAGCAGAAGACGTAAGCGAATTGTGAGCGTATTCTGCCCACGGCAGCAATGAGGACCATGAGGCGGGGTTGGAGGCAGCGACACAACGGAGGGTGGCCTCCAGTTCCTGGTTGAGCAGTTCGGCCTGCCCATTCGTCTGTGGATGAAATCCTGAGCTCAAGCAGGGTTTTGCCCCGAGAGCGGTGCAGAACGACCTCCACACTCGCGAAATGAACTGAGGGCCCCTATCTGACACGATCTCGCAAGGTATGCCGTGGAGTCTGAAGACCTGCGCAGTCATAATCTTGGCTGTCTCCGTTGCGGTGGGGAGTTTGTTTAGGGCAATGAAGTGTGCAGCTTTGGAGAATCTATCTACTACTGTGAGAATTGTGGTTTTACCTGAGGAGACGGGAAGGCCAGTGACAAAATCCAACGCAATGTGAGACCAGGGGCGATGAGGTATAGTGAGGGGTCGTAAAAGTCCAGCTGGGCGTAGTGAGCTCGATTTGTTACGTGCGCAGACAGGACAGGCAGCTACATATTCTTTGACGTCTTTATCAATAGTCTCCCACCAGAAATACCTTTTAAGGAGTGAGCCTGTTCTCCCCCCACCCGGATGGCAAGAAAATTTGCCCTTGTGGACCCAATCGATCACCTTAGGGCGAGCCACGGTGGGGACATAGCGTCGGTTCGGAGGGCCCGTGCCGGGGTCTGGCTCAGTCTCCAGCGCACGGCGGATGTCCTCCTCCACGTCCCAGGCGACAGAACCGATCCTGACTCCTGCCGGCAAGATGGTGGGTGCATCAGACGGGTCACACACAGGGTCGAACTGGCGGGACAGAGCATCCGGCTTAGTGTTGCGGGTGCCTGGTCGGTAAGAGATGGAAAAGTTAAATCGAGTAAAGAATAGGGACCATCGAGCTTGGCGCGAGTTGAGCCTTTTGGCTGTGCGTAAATAGGTTAAGTTCTTATGATCAGTCCAAATAGTGAATGGATGCTCTGCTCCCTCAAGTAAATGCCGCCATTCCTCCAGCGCTAGCTTTACAGCAAGCAACTCCCTGTCTCCAACGTCATAATTCCTCTCTGCAGGTGAGAGGCGGCGGGAGAAAAAGGCGCAGGGCTGAAGCTTAGCAGATGAACCTGAACGCTGGGACAACACCGCCCCGACCCCAACGCCTGACGCGTCTACTTCCACGACGAAAGGTTTACTATGATCAGGATGGATTAAGACCGGCGCAGAGGTAAACAGTTCTTTCAACCGGGAGAAGGCGGCGTCGGCCTCTGGACTCCAATGGTAAGGAAGCTTAGAGGAAGTTAGACGAGTTAGGGGAGCGGCTACTTGACTGTAATTCCTGATGAAGCGGCGGTAGAAGTTCGCGAAGCCCAAAAACCCTTGTAAGTGTTTTCGTGAGGTAGGTAGTGGCCACTCTGCTACTGCCTTCACTTTAGCCGGATCTGTCTTCACCTGCCCCCCTGCAAGAATGTAACCCAGGAATGACACAGATGGTGCATGGAATTCGCATTTCTCGGCTTTGACCTATAATTTGTTCTCCAACAACCGCTGGAGTACGGCCCGGACATGGACTCTGTGTTCCTTGAGGTCCTTGGAAAAAATCTGGATGTCATCGAGGTAAACGAAGACAAAACGATCCAGAAAATCCCTAAGGACATCATTCACTAGGGTTTGGAAAACTGCAGGTGCATTAGTGAGGCCAAATGGCATGACTAAATACTCGAAATGTCCTAAGTGTGTGTTAAACGCAGTTTTCCACTCATCCCCCTCCCTGATTCTGACTAGGTGATATGCGTTCCTGAGATCCAGTTTGGTAAAAATGGTGGCCCCATGGAGGGGCTCAAAAGCGGAGCTGATGAGTGGTAATGGGTATTTGTTTTTAACTGTGATGTCATTAAGGGGCCGAAAGTCGATGCATGGACGGAGTGTGCCATCTTTCTTACCCACGAAGAAGAAGCCAGCACCCACGGGGGAAGTTGATGGTCTGATGAGTCCAGCCGCCAGTGAGTCTCCGATGTATTTTTCCATGGCAGCCCGTTCAGGGCGTGACAAGTTGTAGAGACGGCTGGAAGGTAACGTGGAGCCGGAAAACAAGGTAATGGCACAATCGTAAGGGCGATGGGGTGGTAGGGACAGTGCCTTATCTTTGTTAAAAACATCTGATATGTCATGATATTCGGGGGGAACCGCAGAGAGGTCAGGGGTGCAGTTCTCCTTGCTAGAGGGCTCGGTGGCCCCTGGTGGGGCAGCTGAGACGAGACAGTTGGCGTGACAATATGGGCTCCAACTCACGACCCTCTGTCCCACCCAATCCAGGTGAGGATTATGATGTCTTAGCCATGGGAAACCTAAAATTATGGGCGTGTCAGGGAATTGTGAGGTGTAAAAGATCAGTGTTTCTCTGTGGTTGCCGGAAGTGATCAAGGTAACCGGTGCAGTGCGATGAGTAATGTAAGAAAAGACCTGATCGTTTAATGCCCTAACTGGAATAGACGGATTTAACTCAAAAAGAGGGATCTGAAGCTGTTCAGCAAATCCCCTGTCGATCAAACTCTGCTCGGCCCCTGAATCAACCAGCGCTGATGAGACGTGGGCTCCCTGACCGAGTAAGAGTGTCACAGAAAGCAAAAATCGGGGCTTGGCGTTAACCCTGGTACTGCCCACCCGTACCCCCGGACCTACCGGCGGGCGGTCTCTTTTCCCTTCTTAGGGCAGGAAGAAATCAAATGCTCACCGGAGCCACAATAAAAGCAAGAACGTGAACGGTGGCGCCTCTCTCTCTCCTCCACCGTCAGCTGGTAACGCCCGATCTGCATGGTTTCGGTTCCGGTTCACCACCCCCTGTGCCAGCAATGGGAGTGGACAGCTGAACCGGAAGCGGTGGCGGGGGAGAAACGACCGGAGATGACCGCCGCAAAGACCGACGGGAACTGTAGTCCCTCTCCCACTCTCGCTCCCGCAACCTGCTGTCAATGCGAAGTGTGAGGGAAACCAACTCCTCAAAAGTAGCGGGCTCATCCCGGGAGGCCAGGTGGTCCTTCATCTCATCGTTGAGAGAGTGCAAATACACCCCATGCAGAGCCTGATCAGACCAGCCCGCCTCGGCGGCGGCGATGCGGAAATCGATCAGGAAGTCCGCAATGCTCCGCCGTCCCTGACGAAGATGCAACAGCCTCCGCGCCGAACTGCATTCAGAGGTCGGGTGAGCGAAAGTTTTCTTAAACTCTCTCAAAAAGTCATCATAATGACAAGTCGGTAACGGATGTCTAGCTAGATAAGCCTCTGCCCATGTAAGGGCGCGATTGCGCAGTTTCCCGACTAAATAAGAAATCCGCACGGTATCAGTGTCACAGTCTGGCGAGAGCAGACTGTATGTATTGTGAAGAGTGGACCCAAAATGCAGACACCAAGGAACTTGGATCAAAACTTGAGTATCAACAAAAAGCGAGCCGTTTAATGAGGCTGGCAGAAAAGGTACAAAATAAAGGGCAAGGCAAACAGAAATAAAACTAACATTAACCTAAACTGGGAGAACTAAACAAACAACATGGAAAAACCTGGACATGAAACCTAGAAACATGGCATGGAGAACATGGCGTGAACAACAGACGACCTGACAATCACACACTGAAAACAGAGGACTTAAATACACAGGAGGTGATTAGGGGAAGTGGAGACACATGAGGAAACAGCTGGCACACATGAACATAATGACGTCACAGTGGGAGAGTAAAACTGAACATGATGAACACAGAACACCAGACCTCTTCACAATAAAACAGGAAACATAATGAGACATAGACATGACAACCCGAACTTGACAACGTAAGACACAGACATGAAATGCATGAAGAGCAGGGGAGATTTAACATGGTTGGAAACACGAGGGGAAAATAATAACTAGAAACACTTAGGCATAATAATACAAACTTGATAACAAATAAACTTAGGAAACCTGATAAGCTTAAACATACACTATGAACATCAAAAGAACTGAAACTCAAAACACTGGGTCATAAGACCCAGGACCGTGACAATCAGAAACAAACGAGCGGGGTGAGCGACCGAATGCTAGCTCGCACTGAAGGAGGAAACCGCTGCATCCCCCCCGGCTGCCAGAAAAGGGTTCCGGCTCCGGGGAGGCGGCATCGCGGAACATCGGCGTCTGCAGAGGCTCAGAATCCGCAGCGGGCTGAGGCGGCGGCGGCGCGGGTACCGGTGCCGACGTACTGGGAACGGGTTCGGGTTCAGAGGCAGTGGCTGACTGAAGGTTCTGAACCGCGGACTGCATCTTCTCCTGCTCGTCAGTGAGTGAGTTAACCTTCGCCAGGAGAAACTGGAGCGCGTCCTCGTGAGTACCAAGAATGGCGCCCTGTTTCGAGACGGCAGTCCGGATTTGATCCGCTGAGTTCATATACTCGCCAGATTATACTGTCAGGCGCAGTGGCCCGTGGACATGGGATGGACTCAAGTGCAGATTCAAAACCGGAGGCCAGGGGTGAGGTGTAACGAAAAGAGATTTTATTTTACAATGCTCAGAGGCTAACAGAAAGTGCAGACTAGAATCAATGAACATAAACTAGATGTCTGAGGCGAGAGAAAAATACTGTGATGATAACTAGATGGCAGGGATAACTGGGTGCAGGTACTGGGCAGGGGAAACTGTGGCGGGCCAGGGCACTGAAACAGAGGACAGAGCAGTCAGGGGAATCCCACAGAGGGTTGCGAGTGAATCTAAGGATAGTACACTGAGCTGTCTTACAAGCTTGCAGGTGGGGGTTGCGTGGAGGGGGGAGGCAGGAGAGGTCCAGGTGGGTGCTGCATGCAATGCAGGGAGGCAGGCAGGAGAGAATGGCAGCTCCAAAACGGAGAGGGATTACCGGCGGCAGCAAACTGGTATCCAGGAGAGCTTGGTAGGTGGGTTTCAGAGGCTGACGAGAAAAACAGAGATACGGTTAATACACACGATTAGTCACCAAGGAACGGACGTGAGGCCAAGAACTGATTAAAGTTGGCAGATAATCTGGTGAAGACCAGTTGAGTGCGCCGGTCATAAATACTGCTGGTACGATTGCCATCAGGTGAGGAACAACAAAGACTCCACCCAGTGGGGAGGAGCTGATGCTGTGGAAAACCACCCAGACCACGACAGTTCCTCCTGTTCCCGCCTGCACAAAACAACCCAAGACACTGGAGCACACTGAGGTTTGCGTTTCCTGAATAAATCTTACGACAAAAGTATTTCTTTGAGGTGAAAATGATCATATACTTGAAATGTGGTGTTGCAAATGCAGTTTAAAGAACTATAGTTGAACCGTGGACATTAAGTTGATTCAAGTGATTTCATTTGTGGGATTGGCAAAACAGGTCCTGCAGAAAAATGAAGCTGTTTCAGCCTTATTGAAAAACTGTTTGCAGCTTTGGGACAATACACATCTATATACACTTCCTGTCCACACTTGTTCACAACTGCTTCTCCAGTTCATGGAGATAGAGTGCTAAAGCCCATACCAAAGGCTGAAAAGCAGTGTACACCCTTGACATCCATTATAGGGCTAACACAGAGGGACACACAACCATTCGCTGCTGCAGCCAGTTCAGAAACGCCAATTAACCATACATGCATGACTTTGGACTGCGGAAAGAAGCCAGGGTACCCAAACAGAAAGGCTCCAACTGGCCAACAGATTCAAACCAGGAAACTCCTTGCTGCGTGGCCACAGCACTCACCACTGGATGGCATCTTTTTGAATGAAGTGACTAAAGTACTTGAGCATCGTTTTGCAACATTGTGATGAATGATAAAACAGATGTTTACAGTTTTCAGAGTTGTATAATTATTAATTAACAAAGAGTCACATGAGTAAGGCTTCATACAGATTAAACATTTTATTGTAACTGGATTTCTAAGATCGTGTGGTTTTTCTAGTCCCCTTCCAGCTCAGCACTCTGCTTTCTTTAACACTGGAACACTAAAGTGATTAACATTAATGCAATTAATGCAGTCACTTTAGCTAAAGAATCTGGCCACATAAAGACAATATATTCAAACCAGACTTTTATCATATAATGTTTGTCTGTCTTTTGTTCCATTCTTTGTCAAGATGATCCCACACTGCTTTAATAATGTTGAGGGCCAGGCTCAGGGGAAGTCAATCCATGACTGATAGTGTTGGATTGGATGTTTTTTCTATCCAGTTATGATTTTACTGAATTTCCAGTGTGGATGGAATCGTCGTTGTACTGGAAAATGAAGCTGTTGCCAATCAGATGCTTTCCAGATGATATTGCATGGTCAAAAGCTGACAGTACTTTTCTGCATTCATAATTCCATCAATTTGACAATATCCACAAAATTTCTGGCAGCCACAAACCATGACAGAGCCTCCACCATGTTTTACTGATGGCTTTCTAGCCAGAAGAGAAGGACCTACTTATTGTATCTCTCTGACCTTCTCCGTACATACTGACAATTTGAAACAAACATGTCAAATCTGGATTCATCACTGCAAAAGACCTGCTGCTGATGATTTTTAGTCCATTTCTTATGTAATTTGATGTACCTTGGTCTTTTCTCCTTATTTTCATTCCTAAAGACTGGCTCGTTGACAGTCAACCGTCCACTGAGACACCTTCCGATGAGACTTCAGCAAAACCATAGACGGCTACACTGTAGTGTCAGGTCCGTTGGTAGATTCCTCCTTATTTCTTCAGGGCACAAATGTTCATCTGCGGTACATAGATTTTGAGATTGCCACTTGTTCTTTTGTCCTGCTCTTGTTCTAAGGACGCACTACACATGATGCCAAGATATGCCAGGTTTTCAGCTAATAGATCTCTGGGAATCACCTTGTTGGTGTAAAAATATAATTTTTATATTACAGCAATCTGTTTTTTGTGACATACTTCGATTACCAAAAATAAAATTTAAAATGGGTTAACTTGTCTGTTATGTGCCAAACTAGTTCATCCCTTGCGTAAAGTAGCTTTCCATCCATCCATTCGCTTCCGCTTATCCTTTTTAGGGTCGCGGGGGGCACTGGAGCCTATCCCAGCTGTCATAGGGCGAAAGGCAGGGTACACCATGGACAGGTCGCCAGTCTGTCGCAGGGCTAACACATAGGGACAGACAACCATTCACACTCACATTCACACCTAGTGGCAATTTGGATTATACAATTAACCTATCCCCACAAGCTGCATGTCTTTGGACGGTGGGAGGAAGCCGGAGTACCCGGAGAGAACCCACGCAAACACGGGGAGAACATGCAAACTCCACACAGAAAGACCTGATGGTGGAATTGAACTCAGGACCTTCTTGCTGTGAGGCAACAGTGCTAACCACCGTGCCACAGTGCTGCCCATAAAGTGGCTTTATTATGGTTAAATCATTCAGGGTTCAGTACTAAGTGGTAGTGATTTAAACAATTATTAATTTACATATTGTTGTTTGGCAGCATACATAGATGTTTAGGGAAGCAAGTTACCTTTAAAGTGAGTGGATCTTCTAATGTCGTGACAAAGACATCGGGACACTTTAAGGCTGCAATGAAGAAGGCGAATAATGCAGACTTAAAATTGTTAAAGATGTAAACAGTTGCGGTCTGCATTACTGATGTCTATTATTATTGATCATTCTGAAATATTTTCATTTCAATTTTAACAATAGAAAATAGAATAAAACAAGAACTTTTCCACTTGCAGCTGATGTTTATTTGCTTACAATATGACACATGTCTAATCTGAAGAGTGCCTTTCTATGTGGTAAGCTTTTGCTGCTGTACACCTCACATAATCGTATGTGTTTGCCTCTTAGTGTGAGCCTGTTCTGCTGCATCCCTCAGAATTATCATCTGGCAGTACTATAAAGTGCCTTTGGAGGAATTACAATATATCTTGTCACTTTTTTTAAATTAATGTTTTGGTAAGTTTGACAGCTCTTTGTATAAACACAGATAGACAGAGAGGGAGGGGTATAAGATTTCAGTAAATGTACAAGAAGGTACAGAGGAAAACGGAGACCATCACTCACTCCACAGGGACTATGAATTAAAAATGATATCTAAAAAAGGCGTCAAGGCCGGTGCTGGCCTTGGTTTTAATAACGTTCACACTTCAGGAAAGGACTTTGAGGGCGATACAGAGGAAGGATAGCGGGAGAAACATGGAGACAAAAAGCAGAATGAGAAAGAGCAAAAGGTAAAGAACTAAGTAAGTGGGCTTTTTCTCCTTTATTTATTCATGTGTGCAGGATTTAGTCCGGGGAAAGTACGGGGGTTTTACCTAATCATGTTCAAACTGCATTTTCTTTTCATCAGTCAGTGCTTGTCCTTCCTCAGACTGAAATGATTGAACGATCTGGGATGAACCAAAAAGTGAAAGTGAGCACACCGATGTGTCCAGGCTTGTTTTCACGCAGCCTCTCTTACTTGTTTATATCAAATTATTGAAGCAGCAGTTAGGGGCTGGGTAAGGTTTGTACAGATTGGCAAGGACTCTGAGTCAAACTTGTGATTTGGGATTCAGGGCTATGAAAATATTGACTTGGCGCCGAGACTGATAGGCAAGGCCAGACTTGTCCTTGTGCCTTACCTGCCTGGTGACTTGATTGATAACACATTTCAGTAGCTGAATTTCTATTTTAAATTTGATTCAAAACATTTTGCTTTTACTAAATAAATAACAGGAAAATAATGAGAATGTCAGGGTTCCTGGGTCGTTGACCCAGTGATTTCAGTTTGTTCATGTTCAGTTTGGTTCGCCACATTAATGTTCTCACTTCCTGTCTTTTCCCGTGTCAGCTTGTCTCCCGTGTCATTAGTCAGATTATGTTCAGCCCTGTACTCACCTGTTTCCAATCATTGTCATCATTCAACCTGTGTAGTTAAGTTCCTCGGTTTCACCAGTTCTCTGTCGTGTCATTGATGTTGATGTTCATGTGATGTTCTGTTGTCGTTTCCGCCTGCGTTCAGCCAGCCAGCCATTCAGCCTTCCAGTCAGTTGTCCAGCCAGCCAGCCGTTTTCTCCCTTTGTTCTGTTGATCCACTCCTCATAATAAATCTGCACCTACCTGCGAGTCCTGCGTTTGGGTTCCTTCTTCCTCGCCTCCACACGACGCCTGACAGAATGACACGACCCGTGCCACGAAGACACGATTGGAACCCAGCAGACTCGGACCTCTACGAGCGGCAGGAGGCAGCGCTTTCCCGTTGGGCAAAGGAGCTCAGGGGAAAACAGCGGCTCTTCGCGGAGCGAGAGCACGTCTTCGAGGGCACTCGGTTGGCTCTGGGCGGGCCTCGGAGACGCCGCGTTCCCCCACCTGCTGCCTCACCTGTACCGGAGCATTTGCCGTGGAGAGTGGACGTTCCACGCCGCGCTTCGGCCACTCCCTCTCTCGCCACTCCGCTCCTCGCTCCCACACCCGCCGCCTCATCCGCCGGACCTCCACCATCGCCGCGGCACAACGGCTACGCCTCCCACCTCAGCTCGACGGAGGCTACCGCGCCAGAGGCTCAGCTGTTTATCCCGGCCGCTTCCTCTTCCCGGAGAAAGCGGCGCACACGCCGCCATAAAATGGACTATTTTCAGCAATTCCCGGTGGTGAGTTCCAGCGACTGTTTTCCACCCTCGTTTGACTCTCCACTTCAACCCAATAATAAACCCGTCTTTGATTCATGGGACGTTTCCCTCCTAGAGGAGGAAGTGGACTGGGAAGAGTTTTTCTGCTCTGCTCCTCCAAAGACTGTAGATAGTGGTGGCAGGAAAACCCGAACATTCTCCCATACACCTGCCAGTAACACACACACCGTCACTATTTCCACACCCATTATTGAGCCATTGCCCACCAGCATGGGGGCCCAGTCTACGCCCACACCAGTGCCAGCTCCCAGGAGGAGGGCAGCTGCGACCCAGTCTACCTCCACACCCGCTCCTGTTTCTCGGGTGGGGGTGACTGGTGTCCAGCCACCTTCTGTGCCTGTCCCAGCGCCCAGGCTGAGGGCAGCCAGAACCCAGCCTGACCTCCCTGGAGGCTTGGAAGAGCTAACCGGTCCACCTACTACTTCACCCTTTCATCCACCTCCTGATCCAGCTTTTCACGCCCTCGCAGTATCACTGGTTAGACTAGCTGAACTGTCCCCTGCCCAGGCACCAGCCTTACGAGCCCAAGCCGTAATTTTATCTCCGTCACTAGCTCACTCTTTAGCTCAGCCATTAGCCTCACCGGCCTCTGTTTATCCGTCAGTCTCCTTAGTCCAATCAGTTCCCTCACCTGCTGTCCAGTCTCCTGCTGCCCTCCAGTCAGTTCAGCCACCTGTAGCTCAGTCTCCACCTGTCCTCCAGCCACCTGTAGCTCAGTCTCCACCTGTCCTCCAGTCACCTGTAGCTCAGTCTCCACCTGTCCTCCAGTCACCTGTAGCTCAGTCTCCACCTGTCCCCCAGTCTCCACCTGTCCCCCAGTCTCCACCTGTCCCCCAGTCTCCACCTGTCCCCCAGTCACCTGTAGTCCAGCCTCCACCTGTCCTCCACTCTTCTGTAGTCCAGTCTGCCGCCCAGTGCCCTGTAGTCCAGTCGCCTCCTGTTCCCCAGTCACCTGTCCACCATCCCGTCCAGTTCCCGGACCTGCAGCCACAGCACCCAGAGCCAGCTGTGAGCCTTCCTGCTTCTCAGCCAGGGGTTTCCGCACCCGCTGGCCCGGCCGCTCCTCAGCCAGGGGTTTCCGCACCCGCTGGCCCGGCCGCTCCTCAGCCAGGGGTTTCCGCACCCGCTGGCCCGGCCGCTCCTCAGCCAGGGGTTTCCGCACCCGCTGGCCCGGCCGCTCCTCAGCCAGGGGCCTCCGCGCCTACTGGCCCTGCCTGTCTCCGGCCAGAGGCCTCCGCGCCTGCATCGCCTGGTCAGGCCTCTGCCTCAGCTGCACCCACGCCCGGCCCGGCCTCTGCCTCAGCTGCACCCACGCCCGGCCCGGCCTCTGCCTCAGCTGCACCCACGCCCGGCCCGGCCTCTGCCTCAGCTGCACCCACGCCCGGCCCGGCCTCTGCCTCAGCTGCACCCACGCCCGGCCCGGCCTCTGCCTCAGAGCCTTCGTCCGCTGCGGCCTCAGAGCCTTCGTCCGCTGCGGCCTCAGAGCCTTCGTCCGCTGCGGCCTCAGAGCCTTCGGCCTCCGTGCCTTCAGCCTCCGTGCCTTCAGCCTCGCCTGGCCCAGCCTCCGTGCCTTCAGCCTCGCCTGGCCCAGCCTCGTTTGGGTCTGGAGCTGAACGGCCATTTTCTAGACCGCTGGCTGGGCCACTGGCCGGGCGCCATCGCCGTCGTGGGCGGCCCACAGACCCTCTTCGCCTGAGTGGCCGCCGTCGCCTTCCGCACGGCCGGCCCCCGGACCGCCTTCGCCTGAGTGGCCGCCGTCGCCTTCCGCACGGCCGGCCCCCGGACCGCCTTCGCCTGAGTGGCCGCCGTCGCCTTCCGCACGGCCGGCCCCCCGACCGCCTTCGCCTGAGTGGCCGCCGTCGCCTTCCGCGCGGCCGGCCCCCCGAACTGTGCCCACGTCGCCGCCGTCGCTTTCCACGCGGTCGGCCCCCGGACCAGTGCTGTCGCCGTTGCCGTCCGCACGGTCGGCCCCCTGAACTGTCTCGTCTCGGCCGCGGGCCGCGTGGACGCCCACCTGAACTGTCTCGTCTCGGCCACGGGCCGCGTGGACGCCCACCTGAACTGTCTCGTCTCGGCCACGGGCCGCGTGGGCGCCCACCTGAACTGTCTCGTCTCGGCCACGGGCCGCGGGGGCGCCCACCTGAACTGTCTTGGTGTGGACTCCGTCCCTCCGTCCTGGGCCCCCTCCGCCCACCCTGTTCTGGGTTTTTTTTTCTTTCTCTTTTGGCCGTCGGGTGCCGGCCTTTGAAGGGGGGGGTACTGTCAGGGTTCCTGGGTCGTTGACCCAGTGATTTCAGTTTGTTCATGTTCAGTTTGGTTCGCCACATTAATGTTCTCACTTCCTGTCTTTTCCCGTGTCAGCTTGTCTCCCGTGTCATTAGTCAGATTATGTTCAGCCCTGTACTCACCTGTTTCCAATCATTGTCATCATTCAACCTGTGTAGTTAAGTTCCTCGGTTTCACCAGTTCTGTCGTGTCATTGATGTTGATGTTCATGTGATGTTCTGTTGTCGTTTCCGCCTGCGTTCAGCCAGCCAGCCATTCAGCCTTCCAGTCAGTTGTCCAGCCAGCCAGCCGTTTTCTCCCTTTGTTCTGTTGATCCACTCCTCATAATAAATCTGCACCTACCTGCGAGTCCTGCGTTTGGGTTCCTTCTTCCTCGCCTCCACACGACGCCTGACAGAGAAAAGCTCTTGTAAATCTGTTTGTCTCACCTTTATCAAGGTATATAAAACTCACAAAAGGTGATTTAGCAAAGATTGATGTTTTAGGAGGTTTTTTTTTCTACTACAAGATCCTAGCTGCTGTGAACATTTGAGAAATCCCTCAAATTGCAATCAGGCTATAAACATTTGCTGTTTCTTCTATCCATTCATTCATTTTCTAATTCAGGGTTGGAGGGGGGCTGGACTCTATCCCAGCTGCTAAAGGGTGAGAGACAGGGTACACTCTGGACAGTTCACCAGTCTTTTTGTCCAGTAAGCATTGCAAGATAACATACTGAATGTCCTTCCCAGCCTAACAAACTCCTATGAACAGTGAAGGTAATCCATCACTTTCTCTGCTCCTAGTCTTTTAATGGGCAAATTCTCTATTGCAAGCAGCCCAGTATGATTCTGAGATTTCAGGTATTTCACCTGACTTCAGCTGCAGCTTTTGCTGTGTCTTTCACATTTGCCTTGACCAAGACTCGGGCAATGAACAGCTTCCTGCTGAGACATGCAACGCCCCTCTTATTGTTTCTAGCTTTGGCTGCTTCTCAGGACTTCACCACAGGCTATTGTTTTTGAGATTGTTGAAGAGAGAGAGAAGCATGTTTGCACAAAAAAGGACAAAGTCACTCAGACTGAGACACACTCGTGCGCACTTTTATACTAACCCCCCCCCCCCCCCCCCCCCCCAAAAAAAAAAAAAAAAAATCTCAAACCGGACTATTACTTATACCACTGTCACATGGGTGCAATCGGACACACATGGGTGTAAAGAACAGGTTGCTGCATCTGACATTTGCATTCACACAAGCACCTCATCTGTTAATGAAGGTGTTGGCCTCCATCATTTTCTTGTAGACTTATTATTGACTCTCCACACTCCATCAGTTGAATTCATGCCTGCATGCTCCTTTCTTATTACATGGAAGTATTCTGGCTGCAGGTAGGTGATATACAAGAAAGCTTTCTGTAGGTAACTGATTTTTCCTTAAAAACCTGTTGAGCTGGTGACAGGTGTGGTATCATGTAGTAACACGCTGAATCAGAGTTGAACATGGTTAAACAAAAATCGACCTTTACATTTCAAACCAGTTCACACAAAGAAGTTATTTTCATTAGCCTGCATGATATCACTTTGTGAAAGTAATGGTTAAGCGAACCAACTTCTCACGGCAGATGGTTGCCCCTCCCTAAGCCTGGTCCTGCCGGAGGGTTCCTTCCTGTTAAAAGGGAGTTTTATTTACCACTGCTAGTTGATCATAAGCGGCTGTCTGTTTATTGGGGACTTCTCTCATATTATTATAGAGTCTTCGCCTAACAATTTAAAGCACCTTAAGATGACTGCTATTGTGATTTGGTGCTATGTAAATAAAACTGTATTGAATTGAAGTATATTTGTTGCGAAATCCTCTTTAAAACCTTTTGTTTTCTTTCCTTTTCTATTCTAAACTTAGTTAAAGTCAGTGGTCTCACTAGTGTGTGTGCGTGTTTATTGTTCTGTGGTTGAATTTGCTTTCCCACACCCAAATCCCCTTTTTTTTCTATAAAATTCTGACTTTGCATCAGATCTTCGAGATACTGTTGTAGGATCCTTGCTACATTGCAATGACAATGCTCAACACAGTTCACAATATTAGTGTTTCAGCTTTGACCTAACCTCAAATCTAGAAATGATTCACCAGAGCTCAAAGTAAACGGACAGCATCAGAGAATTTTAGTTCTGCGGCAGAAGCAGAGGAAGTTAGTTAGGATGCTATGTGGTAGATATGCGGAAACCATTCTCACATAAAGCTCTTGTGGAAACTATAATGCACCTCTGGGACTGAGAATGATAGTCCATAGTATCAAAAAATAGCATAGAGTGTTTTGACTTCTCCACTTTCCTTTGCACATTTCTTCATATCAGGAATAGTCCTCATCATGTAGCCACCTCATGACAAGAAAATTGGTTGCAGTTTTTCTGTGTGATGATCATGTGCTACAGTTGTACTGTGAAAATAGCATGATGGTACATACAGCTGGTTTATACTCTACAGAACATGTGCAGTTTTGCACGGACTAATAGTTGGCTCTTTTGGCTCGGAGCTTGGCTCTGTTTCCAGGTTCTGTGGAATTGGCCAAAACAACGGAAAAATCATTTTGGAGGAGGAAGAGTCAAATTTCCAAGCAAGCTTCTTCTTAAACAACCACAAATATTTAAGCGGATGATTTTCTACATCAAGCTGTAGTGCATGCACACTGGGTGTGCACTCAGTCAGAAGGAATTTTTGCGCAGACAGATATTCAATATAATCTTCTGCATAAGCAAAATAAATGAGAATTTTGAAAAATACCTGGAGTTCTGCCTTTTTCTTATTAAAAAGTCGATGCCTGAGTGCAAATGTCCAAATACACAAGCGTGTGGAGCATGTAGGTCATTTAGCTTTTTTTGTGCTTAATTTCCTCATACTTTGCTGGGAAGATTTCCTTGAAGCAAAAGTGCAATTTAGTACAAATATGTTAAAGGAAATGTCCATTTTTTCATTTTGAAAATGCTGAAACAACCTGAAATGACCAAGAATGGATCTGTTGTCAAACTGAGTGTCACTGTAATCCAATATTATACGTACAGTGTTCTCAAATATACTTTTCAAGCCACAAATCCTGCCTTAGGTATCTTTAAACAACTTGTGAATACTTCTAAGTACCATCTGCAGCCTATGTGGAAAGATATATCAGAACTATTACACTGCTTAAATTTTTTGACTGCTTTCCTAAGATAAAAGATAAGATATCACAAACAGACATAAACAGGTATTAAATCAGTAAACTTGCCTTATCTGTCAGTTTCAGACACGTCTCCTGACTTAGCTGGGCTCTAACCACTTGGCTGCTGCCCACTTTAGATTATCACCCTCATAAAATGCAGCTATGGCTAATTAGTTGGGGAGGGAATCTGTGACTTGTGGAGCTTTTGGCAAAAATATATACTTGAGAAGCCACGTAGATAAAATTTATTCAGAAAATGTGCAAGCAACAAGACAAACTCACGAACGCACACACACACTCAAACACTCACATATTTACGCATACTGGGGGCCGACACATGGCGAGGACCACCCAAGAAGGAGCAGCAGCTTTGAAAATAATGAAAATTCCGCTGCAGCCTGGTGCTGCACAGCAGGGTGAGGCAGTGCTGTTCCTGCCCAAGAGACCATGGAAGGAGGCTTAGGTCACACCTCGCTGCAGAGTGAACGCAGAGTAAACGCAGAGCGCTGTAGTGATAAGGTGCTTCACTACATCCATCAGCAGAGAACCCCCCCCCCCCCCCCCCCAAAAAAAAACAACAAAAAAACAAAAAATGGTCTCTGTGAGACTTCTGTTTCTCTGAAGGTGTCAGGGTAGAAATAACAACAGATATCAATGACAGAAACTGGAGTGACCCGAGGCTAAATTACTGTGTAGGTCAGACATAATTACAAAGGTAATTAATTTGACCTTTTTCTTCTGTTGGTATTTGGTCATTTTAAAGGTACAGTCAGTCATTTTTTAAGGTTTGTTTAATAGAAAAAAATAATATTGTACTCATCTACTCATACTCATTAGTATATGATTACATCTTCCCACAAACCAATTCATTCACACAAACTACACAGGAGCGGGTGCTGGTTTGCGGAAGCCACCATGTTGTCCTGCCATCTTGAATACAGTGATATAATATCATGTTTTATGTATGCGGCTAGAGGTATTATCTAAGCTAACGCTGAGCTCGAGTAGCTTAGAAATCACTTTCTGACTACAGTCTCACATCGTGTGAGAGTTTATTTGTAAAGAGTTTTAGAAGTGTACAAGTCCAACAGGCAGCTTAATCCACTTCAAAGAAAGTTTCACTAAAACTGGCTAACAGCAGCTAACAGAGGGCCTGTCTCAATATGCGTACTTTCGCGTACTTGGATTCTCGTGTACTCGTGATACGTCATCAGTCGGAGATCAAGTACTGTTCCAATTCAAAGTACGCATCAAGCTGAGAACGCAAAAGATTTCCGGATGTGTTCTTGCTCCACCTTTTTTATCGAGCATGCATTGGTGGTGACTTGTGTGTACTTGGTACAACTAAATATTCGAGAATGCATTTTGTCCAAAACCCAAACGCGGCAACGGCAGAGAAGCGGCTAAAAACTTTTAAATATTACTCTTTCACTTTTAAGTTATTTTCAAGCGAGAATGTAGCTGTGTAAGCTTCAAATATCTGTTTGATTTATCAAGATGTCATATATTTCCAAATGTGCTCCGACGTTTTCGGAGACGTCTGAGGATCACTAGAGCAGGCGAAAACAGAGAACTCCTGGCACATCATTTTCATCCCCTGCTTAACCACCGTCACGCCTTAATTAATACGCTTTCAGTTGCTATTTTGTAGCAGCACTGCCTGAATTTCTGGTGGGTTGGGGAGGTTATTATTGTTGATGAACATTTATATATAATCACTGCAGGAAATTATAAATTGTTAGACATACAATGTCTATGCAATTATTACCAAAACAAAGATAAAACCATGCAAAATACATTGAAAATTTCAGTTTTATAACTATTATTTTATTACAGTTTACAAATGATTACAGATTTATGTAAAAAAAAAAGTCCACAATACCTTTTTCTCATGTTTTATGCTGTATATGGAAAAGCACACAATGCATGACCAATAGCCTCTTGACAGCTTGCTTTGAGAAATGAAATTTTTAAATTCCCTTGGACTAACATATCAATCATCCAGCGAGACAACAATAAGGCATGACTGAGCCAAACACTCACATATAAACACACCTAGACAAAAACAAACACACACACAGTCACACAGAGGTGATCATGAACCACCACTGACAAAGCAGGAGATGAAGTGAAAACATGGGAAATAACAAGGTTTTCCTTTTGTAGGAACCACACAGAGCCAAAGGGCTCCATAGCTTCCTGTGACCAAAAAATTTTTCAGCCCAAAGAATGTAAACCCCTTTTCTTTACTACTGAAGTTAAAAGATGAAGCCGGAAGGGGTAGGGGTGTTATTTGGACCACACAACCCTCCAGACTGTAACATCCATCACTAAAGTCAATCCCTGCCCTCTCGCTCTCTCGTCTGTGTGAAACAAGTGAGCGTTCAAAAATGTTTCAGGCCTCGCTGACAGTCTCTAAGTTATAAAATGATCACCCAAAATCCCACCAGTGTAATAACGAATTAAGCATGCCATTGTGGCTCTATAAGCTCTCTCCTGTTCCCTTCGGCCCCCCGCCATGGTGGAGAGTCACAAATCTTCCTGAGATCCCAAACAAGTCTTAAATAGCATAATTTTGGTTTTGTAACCGACCCAAATGAAATAAGCACTACCTAGGTTATAAATCAGTAGGTCATAGGAAACTAAAGAAGGGGTTTTTGGCTGTTTTAAGAAGGGTGAAAATGGCAAGTCAGGTAAAGCTTTAACCCCACTAAGCCCTCATAGATTCCTCTTTGTGTGTAAGGTGATAAGACTTAAAAACCCAGGAAAATTAAAATGAAATCACCTGTTTAATAGATGTCTATCCCCTAAAGATAGCTAAAGATAGCCAAATAATACCACTGACCAAAATCAAAGTCAGTGTTTGACAGAGCTGTTTGCTTTTATGTCTTGTTTGAATGGGAAAGGATCAAGACACCATTGTTTGGGCTGGAAAAAACTAGAACAGGAAAATGTGTGAGACAATACAATAAGCTTCACTTCCTACCTCAATAGGACTAATGACAAATAGGCCAAAAGTCAGAGCTATAATGTCCTGAGAGCTTCTAACAAGGAGGAATTCAAGAGAAAATATTCCTGCTGGTGGAGCAGTTTAAAAACTGGTTCACTAAACAAGAAGGAATAATGTAGCTGGATATCATGAAACAATACTACACTGGACACTAGTTTGTTATCATGTATTATAAAAAGGAGCATGAAAGAAAAAGAATGTCTGAATTTGCATTATTGGCTGAATATTTTGGATTTTTGTATGGGTTGTGCTTGATCCATCACGTTAAAGATGCCTGAATGTGGGAAACTCTTTACTAGCAAGACAGCAGTTATGCGGGTCAAGAAACATCAAGACAATTTTGTACAAAAAAAGGGGAGCGAAGTCATTGTCCACATCTATTATCACTGACAGAAATATGCTCACATACTCTACAAACTCACAGAATTAATCATCCAAGTACATATATATCTAAATTTGGTGATAAAAACTTAGCTGTAACTGCATGATGGTAAAACACCACAAAGGCTACCTGCATGCATTCTGTTTTCTTCTTCATCTAAAGGAGCACACACAGCAGCAATGGTACCCAAGGTCAATAAATTCCAGCAACTTTTAACAACAGGCAAAACAAACTGAGGATGTGAAAAACTAAACTAAACTAAAGAAACTGAAGGTTCTAGTAATAAAAGTAAAAGACATCATGTACTGACATATGAGAGGTCAGCTGCCAGGGCTCACGGTGGACTGATGAGACAAAAGTTGAAGTTTCTGGAAGGTTTGTGTCCTGTTACATCTGGCATAAAACTCACACAGCATTTCATAAAAAGTAGGGGGCATAATTTCCAGGGGGTTAGGGGGGTTATGACCCCACCAATAATCAGAACCAACCAATATAACCCCCCCCCCCCCAATAAAATTCTGAATATATCTTGCATAAATAGGCTGTTGTTTTTCTTTACTCATTTCAGGTATTACCAGCAAAATAGTTGTGTGGCGACCCACTAGAGGGCTCCACTCACACCCAAGGGAGGAAGGATTCTGCTGTGTTTGGGCGCAATATGCTCAGTTCATGTTTGGAGGTGAATAAAGTTGGAGTGTAAAACTGCAGCTCCTGTGTCGTGTGTCAAATGTCTCCATATTGGTGACCCTACCTTGAACACGCAGCGAACCATTGAGTTCGCCCTGGATGCGCCAGCTACCGCTGGCCCTCTGCCTCCTGCTGCAGCTTCATTTGCCGTGGCGCTCCAGTTGCCAGACTTCTGGCTCCACGACCCCTCATCTTGGTTTGTCCACGTGGAGGCTCAGTTTGCTCTCCACAGCATCTCAGCTAATGACAAGAAATTTAATCATGTGGTGGCATCGCTCGATCCGCTAGCCACCCGCCAGCTCTTGAACTCATGGAAAACATGTTGTCCGTGCTCGGTTAGGACGATGGGGGATTCCTTTTTGTCCATCTCTTTCTCAGACAACTGCCCGTCGCTGTGAGAACCGGCCTCGCCAACTCCCCGTTTCTAGCGGCATAGGAGTACCGCTTCCTGCCTGTAGAGGCGAATTGCATCCTCCTGGTCTCCCGCACGTTTGGAGTGCACGCCCCGGCCGTGGACCCGCCGGTGACACCCCCGCCAGCCTTCTCCGGAGTGGACGAGCTGGCGCTGATGGCAGGAACCACTACGCAGCGGCACCGTGGGAAAGATTTTTGTTTCTACCATCAGCGTTTTGGCGCCAGAGCAGATTGCTGCCTGCCACCCTGCTCTTTTTCTGACTCAGGGAAACGAGGAAACAGTCGCTGATGATATGGAAAGGCTACTCTTCATTGAAGTCTCATGCTTCGGGCGCTGTTTACTGGTGGACTCTGGCTCCCAGAAGAGCCTCATCCCGCCCTCTGCCGCGGACCGTTTAGCGGCAGGCCACGGTCCGCGGCTGATTGCGGCTAACGGTTCTCCTATTGCAACTTAGAAAGGTTAGTGACTGTTACTTTCCACAGCAGGGAATTCCAGTGGAACTTTGTTGTTGCTACCAGCTCTGTGCCTATCCTAGGCTCAGATTTCCTTCGTGCCCATGGGCTGTTAGTCGATGTTGCCCACAGACGTTTGATCGATGCTGTGTCATTCGTTTCACTACCCCGTTTTACCCGGGCCGCCGACCCCCTCATCCAGGCCAATTTAGTGGCCTCCGGAGACGTGTTTCAGCATTTGCTGTTAGAGTTTCCGTCGCTGTCAACTCCTAATTTCTCCAGCGTGGCAGAAAAACACGGAGTTCAGCATTTTATCTCCACGGTCATACCCCCGGTGTTCACCCGCACTCGTCGCCTCGACCCCGCAAAACTGTCCGTCGCTCGGGAGGAGTTCGCGGCTATGGAGCACCTGGATGGAGTGCCTGGGCATTGTGCAGCGCTCGAACAGCGCCTGTGCCTCTCCACTTTACACGGTACCCAAGCCAGATGGGCGGTGGCGACCATGCGGGGATTTTCAGCGTTTAAATAATGTTACAGAGAACGACCGTTACCCGATTCCCCACATCCAGGATTTTTCCGCCCATCTCGCTGGGACCTCGATTTTTTCCAAAATCGATTTGGTGCATCAACTTGTCGGTTGATGATCAGTGCCAGTGCCAGTTTGGTTTGCCGGTCCTGGATTTCCTGGGGTACCGCATCTCCGCTGACAGTGTGGTCCCGTTGCCAGACAGGGTCCAAACCGAGGAGTTCCTGGGGATGATCAATTTTTATAATCGTTTCCTTCCCCGGGCTGCTCACTGGTTACAACCACTCTATGCTGCTTTAAAAGGTAAAATAGCAAAAGACCCCATTGACTGGTCCCCTAACCGCTTCTGTGCGTTTTCCGCGGCGAAGTCGGCATTGGTCGACGCTGCTCTGCTGGCCCATCCGTTCCCGTCAGTGGAGATTGCATTGACCACTGATGCGTCGGATGTAGCGGTGGGCGCTGTGTTGGAACAGCGCATCTCCGGCATCTGGCAGCCCCTCGCCTTTTTCAGTCGCATGCTCCGAGACGCTGAGCGCAAGTACAGTGTTTTCGACAGAGAGTTGTTGGCTCTGCATCTCGCGAAGTGACATTTTCGATTTTTTCTCGAGGGCCGCAATTTTACCGAATACATTGGCCATAAGCCTCTGACTTTTGCCATGTCCAAGGTTTCTGACCCTTGGAGTGCGCGCCAGCAGCGTCAGTTGGCAGCAATATCAGAGTTTACTACAGACATTCAGCACGTAGCTGGTAAGTCCAACCAGGTTGCTGATTGCCTGTCCCGTGCACTGCTGCCACATGTGTTCCGTGCCAAGGCTCAAAGGTCCACAGGCACACTCAGGCGCCCCTCAAACCTTTCCGCGTACCTGGTAGGCGTTTCGACCATGTGCACGTCGATTTGGTCGGACCGCTCCCACAGTCGCAGGGTTTCACACACCTTTTGACTGTGGTGGACTGCACCACCAGGTGGCCGGAGGTGGTTCCCCTGGCGTTCGTGTCCACGTGGGTTTCGCGTTTTGGTCCCCCCGCTGACATTACCTCGGACAGAGGCCCTCAGTTTGTGTCGGAACTTTGGTCCGCCATGGCTGACGGCCTGGGGATCAAGGTCAACCACACCACGGCATACCACCCGCAGGCTAACGGGATGTGCGAGCGGTTTCCCCGGTTGCTCAAGGCCGCGCTCCGTGCTTCCTTAACGAGTGGTAACTTGGTCAACCGTCTGCCTTGGGTTTTGTTGGGGTTGTGCAGCGCAGTTAAGGAGGACCTTGGGGTTTCTCCTGCCGAACTGGTCCTTGGGCATGTTTCGGTGCTGGCTCTCCACTCCCCTGGAGGCCCCTTTTCTGTCCCTGGCCCCGTGCACCACTGCCTGCCAGATGTTTTTGTTCTGCGGTCGTTGGAATCTTCTCCTTTCGTTTTTATTTGGCGTGACACCCATCAACCCCCCTTGCATCCGCTTTACGGCGGCCCGTTTTGGGTTATTGCACCAGGTACCAAGCATTTTGTTTTGGATTTTGGGGGCTGGCAGGAGGCAGTTTCAGTGGACCGCCTTAAGCCTGCACACGTTCTGCAGGATGCTCCTGTGGTGCCGGCCCATGCCCCCCCTCCGCGGCCTGCCACCTGCTGCCGGAATGTTGGACTCTGACCCTCCCTCTGAGAGCGCTCTGTGCCCGCCAGCACTCGTCCGGCCTGTCTTTCCCGGCCTGGTGAACCCACAGCCAGTTCTCGGACTCCCCGTTTCAGCCGTTCTGGACCTTTGATTAAGCCCGGACTAGTGGACTGTTTGTTTAGGTGTTCGGGGGAGGGGGTTGCATGTGTGGCGACTCACCACACCTGCACCGAAGTGGGAGGAAGGGTTCTGCTGTGTTTGGGCGCAATATGCTCAGTTCATGTTTGGAGGTGAATAAAGTTGGAGTGTAAAACTACAGCTCCTGTGTCTCCCTACCAGAAAATCCTGAAGGAGAATCCCTGGCCTTCAGTTCATACCCTGAAGTACACTTTACACTTTGGCTTTTGTAGCACAACAATGATTTGAAACACACCAGCAAGTCCAAATCTTAGTGGCTTAAAAAAGAAGAGAAGAAAAAAAGAAAAGGTTTTGGAGTGGCTTAGTTCAAGTTTGGTATTAAATTCAATTGTGATGCTTTGACGATAACTTAAACAAGCCATTCATGCTTGAAAACCCTGCAATGTGGAGCTGAATAAAAACAAAATCAGTGGGCCAAAATTCCTCCACAGCAATGTGAAAGGCCTGCCAGCTATTGCGAATGCTTGATTACAACAACATTTCTTACAGCCAAAGGTGGCACAATTATTATTATGTTTAGGGGGAAATTACTTTTTCATGCAGGGCCAGGTGGGTGAGAACAGCATTTCCCCCCTTAATAAATGAAACACTGTTTAAAATTTGTATTTTTACTTACTGGGTTAATACTGGGTTTACTTACTTACTGGGTTATTTCTGAATGATATTAACATCTGTTTGGTGATCTGAAAAATGTATGTGTGACAAATATCCAAACAAAAAAGAAAAAGAAAAGGAATCAGGAAGAGGGCAAATAATTTTTTAACAGCCCTGTAAAATATTTCAAAGAACTGCATCAATCAGTGAAAACAAGCATTACTGATTGTCTTCAGGTTTTGGCACCCGTATATTTTAAACAATCCTCTTAGTTCCCTAATTTCTGCCCCTGGCTGAGCCTGTTGGTGTAGATGTGTAGACAGAACGTTATGGATATCCATCTTTAATTAATGTTTTCACCATGTAATAAACTCATTGACCAGAGATAAACAAAACTCAATAAACACTTTTGATGCTGTACCAATAAAATATACATATGATGACAGAAATTTTTAGGCCACATTCATTTTATTAAATATTCTTTCACTGTTTCTTTGTTCCTAATTCACTCCCTTCCTAAGTTGGTTGTAAATATGGATTATTCATCCACGTCTCTTACTTTCTCTCATATCTCAACTGACATTACGTGGACTGATCCAGCATTACCTTCAGCTAACTATAACCTAACCAGATATTAACTTAAGGGCACCTTGATCTTAAGCTGAAACTGAGTGTCCACAAAAATGAAAGATTTTTGTTATGGGAACTCTTGAGTCTGTAAAAGAAGCAATGTCCCTGTACTACGAGTAATTGATGACTAATATCGACTCACACAATCAAACACACACACACACACACACACACACACACACACACACACACACACACACACACACACACACACACACACACACACACAGAATCTTAAAGTTTTGAACTAAGCTGACAGTTTTACATACACATCTCACATTGATATGTTCTAGGCCTGGATTTACAAACAGCTCAATTTAGCTGTGGTTAGCTTTAACCATTAGCCACAGCCCCCACCCCAACAGAATTAATAGGTAGGGGTGCACATAGACATCCCCTTGTCTCTGTCTGGCAGACCCCACACGGCACATGCACACACACACACACACACACACACACACACACACACACACACACACACACACACACACACACACACACACACATAACTGCACACAGGGTGTGCTACACTAAGTATAGTTGTGCAGGCTAACCACACATCAAGCTGGAGGTTTGGCTCCGAGACAACTCGGGCTGCCAGGCTAGCTTTCCCCCCGGCTTTTAGAAGTGTCCGTCACAGATAAACACACAATCACACTGGGGCCAGAGCTATTTTGAGAAGCCCAGTAAAATAAGTGCACGAACTACCCATGATGAAGTCTGCACACAGCCAAGTATGCAGCTATCGCACATAGTTTAAATACACAAATCCAAAAGCAGACATTGGGCACACACAACGTATGTTTGCACTTGATAAACACCTGGTGGCTGAAAATAACCCGCTCAACAGCCCTTTTACCTGAGCTCAACGGGGCTTTTAGGACCTTAAAATACCCAAGCAGTAACCACAAGAGCGTCTCCGGGGAGTGTCAGGAGCCTACTTTATTTCGATAGGCTGAGAGATCTGGCGTGAGCAAAAGAGCTGCCAATGAGACTGACAACCAGTACTGAAAAATGCACTGTGTTTTACTAACTATGTTAGTTACATGACTTTATAAAGCCCCTTTCATACATGCACTCCTTTCCATGAATCTGATCCCATCTGAGCATGCGGGCATTGTGTCCAATGCCACTTTCCTCTAAAATTGCATCTGCACACTTACTAGATCGGGCTCAGTGTCAACACGGCACAACTGTGTGCCACTAATTGGCAGTCAGATGGAAGATTATGACTGTGCATGTCTCATGTCTAATCAAATCAATTTTCTAACAGTTGTTGCTTGATGGAATCAGCCAGAGGGATGATTGATTCTCTTGTGATTGGCTTTCTGGAAACGCAGCTGTGGCTGGTTGTTATGCTGGGTATATTTGGATGATGCCTTTAGAAATAGTGTCCGTTAATGCCATCTCTTTAATGTACGTCAGCAAAGTCATGTTAAGACAGGAAAGAAGTCAAGCTCCAAATTATCATGGTAAACAAGCATTACTGGTATTATTTACTCTTCTGTTAAACTCATCTAACCTTTAAGGTGTTTTCTAGTGGAAAAGCAAACATGTTTACTGATAATATCAAAATCTGTGATGAGAATAATGGCAGCTTTGTGGCTTTTAAATGTAATCATTTTTTTTTCTTTTTTTCAGGTTAGTAAAAAACAGAAATGTTGTTTTGTTCACTAATTGACCACGCTCGTAACTGAAATGGTGGCTCAATTATCTGATGTGTGATTTTTTTTTTTGGCACTGCTTCTATACACAGAGGACTCTTTTTCTTTTCAGCACGCGAATTCTATAACACAGCCCATGTCACTTAAAGACCTGCAAGCATCATTAATAATGCCATGACCCCTAGACGATGGTGAAAACAAATGAAACTGTGTTTCAGAGCAGCTGTGGATCAGAGCTATACAACTCCACTGAGGGCGGTAACTCAGCTAAATGAGTGGGCTATCAAATAATTACAATCATTGCCTCCTTTCTACTAGATTAAAAAAAAAAAAAAGCAGTCAGGGTCTGAAACCTATACTAAATTTGTGGCCCCTCCAACAAGGACCTCCCTTATCTCCTGACATGCCCCCAGTTTCGGTCCAACCCCGCATCCCCTATAATAACCTCTCAAAGCAGACAGGGAACCCCCTAAATAGCCCTTAGACAACCACGGGTGGGCAGACATCCACCCACCGGGCTGCTGCTGTTCCATACGCTGTTATTATATATGTACGTACATACAGCCCCACAGCCAAGAGCAAACCCAGTCAAATTATTATGATTGGGTTAATGAGTAACATTCACTAATCCACTGGCTACTGTTGGCTCCTTCATATACTAAACCACTGCTTCAGGCCTCTGCTGTCTCCCACCTGAACTGTCAGCTAACAAATTCTTTAAAAATCTATAAAATATCTCATCTCCTCTTTGTGACTTGACCCATCACTAAGGCAACGTAGAGGCACTCCTCTCACACAGGGTCACAGGTCACAAAAAATGAACACTAAGAAATGACAGTAAGTACTTTATTCAGAGTCCCAAATGGATTAGATATGCATTGAAATAAGTTATATTCAAGGGCCAATCAAATAGCATTCGATAGGATCATGTTTCTCAAAGATGATCCTAAAGATTTCAATTACATTACAGTTCATATACTTGAATTTGCTCATCTCAATGAACTGATTTGTCATTACATTTGCTATGGCGCATTAGATAAATGCCTCCACTCACAAGGTCCTAGAAGTCTTACTATCATGTAGCATATGTCTGTCTGCACCCTATCGCCTCCTTAATGGTGGGGACATGTATGCATGTTCACTAATTATTAATTGCTATATGGGATTATAAATCAAAATTCTTTAGATTTGTGTTTAATGTTTATGTTAATTTCTTCATCCCCCTGCAAATGCAATATTACTATCTTTATAAAAGTTTTTTTTTAATGTATCACACTCATTTTAGTGACTTAATAGTCACTAAAATGAGTGTGTTCGACTCACCACTAAGAATTTGAAAAAACTAGCTAGAGGTGCTATATATGTAGGCCAGAAAAATCAGTTTTTGTCAGTTACATTTATTTAAGTTCTCAGCTTCTTCCAGAAATCCTTTTGAAGCACACTGTTGCTTGGCTGAAACGTATTCCATTAAAAACATAGAGAAAATTAGATACAAACAACTGGCAGCAAACTCTGGATAAAAACTGAATGTTATCAAAGTCTGAAACCTTAACAAGTCAGATTTATAACCTGATTAAAGAGGCTTGCACTTGCAGTTTCAGCTAAAACAAACCAAATAAAACAATACAAACTTAAAAAAGTGGACTTTCTGTTCCAAGTACATAAACTTAGAGTTTGGCACGCAAATAATTTTAACTAAATTATTAAACCAATAGTTGTGTGCAACATTAGCTTCTATTTTATTACAAGTTCAGGCATGAATTTTTCTTAAATTTTCTTGGAGTCATACTGAGTGGAATCCTGCCACACAGCTGTACTCTCAATGCTTTTCCATGAATGCAGCCTGTCTGGACATGTGGTGCAGCCTGGAAAGTAAATGTAGCCTTTGACATATTAGGATGGAAGATTGTGTTTCTAATATATGAGATATATTTATCTATTTCAGCTTTTAAGTGAGGCATTCAGCTCCAACTCCCATCCTCGAAACCACAAATGACCCAAATGACAAAGTTTGCTTCACAAAGGGAGATTCAAGTAATTAATAATGCAACTTTTTTTTCTCATTTCTAGCTATTTCACTTCTGTATATAGATTCAAATGCAATTATTCCTGTTTAATAAACAGGAAAAAAAAGTCACCTCAATATGTTCTCATTGTGACTCTTCCTTGTCTCATCTGCACACACAGTGCACCCCAGTTTAAAATCATTGCTGGTGAGCCTAAACAGGCATTTTTCTGTCTGTCCAGTCAACTCTGACACTTGATTGTAATTCTTGCATCTGGTTCTCTGCTGCTAACATATGTCAGCTCACACAAAGCCTCTTAAAGTAAACTTGTAGACGAAGTCAGACGACAATCAGCTCAGTGTTTCCATCTTCTGGAGCTTTATAAGTGAATCACGCAGCATCCAGACGCCCAGACATGCCTCTGTGGGTCTACAATCCCACAGGGCAAATGGCTAACACAGACACCTCCCCCCATTTTCTGATTTTGGAAAGGTGAAGGCAGATAGAATTTCTGACCCTATCCAACCGTCTGACATGTGTAATTTCTGGCAGGCATGAAGGGCCAGTTTAAAGTCTTAAACATAACTACTGTACTTTATTATACATAAGCAAAGGCTCCATAATAATTAAAATGATACTAGATAAAGTATTAACCATATTATTTAAACTTTCCTAGAATCAGGTGTATCTCAGACTGTTTTAAATACCATAACACATAACGTGATTTGAGAAATTTGTTGTAAGTCAAAGCAGCAAATTCAGAAATGCTTGGTTCTTTTTACATATAACCACAACTATTACAGCTACATAATGCATACAAACTAACCCAGAATAAAAAAGGCAGAAGGACATTTATGCCGCAAGAAACCAAACTTCTGTTTGAGAGCCACAGGTATGTTTGCGGTTGTCCTATAATCAGAATCAGAATCAGAATCAGAATACTTTATTGATCCCTGGGGGAAATTATTTTTTGTTACAGTGCTCCATTATAAACCAACATAAACCAACATTAAGACAAGACAGACAATACGCTAACTAAGAATAGTACAATATATACATATACATATATACATATATATACATACATAAGTCACTCATAAATAAATAGCTGGAAAAGAAACGTGTAGTTGTATCAGTAACCAGTGTGTTAAGTGGATGAGTTGTACAGGGAGATGGCCACAGGCAGGAAAGATTTCCTGTGTCGTTCAGTGGTGCTTTTCGGTAATCTCAGTCTCTCACTGAACGAGCTCCTGTGACTGACCAACATGTCATGGAGTGGGTGGGAGGTGTTATCCAACATTGTCTTTATCTTGGACAGCATCCGCCTCTCCGACACCACCTTGAGGGAGTCCAGCTCCATCCCCACAACATTACTGGCCTTACGGATTAGTTTATTAAGTCTGTTGGCATCTGCGACCCTCAGCCTGCTCCCCCAGCATGCAACAGCATAGAGGATCGCACATAAAGGGGAACTGGCTTTGACCAAGTGTTCCTTTTTGGCCAGAGACTGTGATGTCTTGGTGGTGTATTGTAGATAGACAGAAGCATTGAAATATAAAACATGTTGCATCACAGAGGAAAACTTAATGGTCCAACAATATTTTGGTCCAACTCTGTGCATGTGTACCACTGAATTCAAAAATGTTTTATTATTAAGCGAGCTTTTAATATTTTTGTTCACGTGTATTTGCATTTTCTACTATTTGTCAAAGCCTTTTTCTATTTACATTGCTTTTTAAAGTCGCCATCTGACTCCCCCAGAACAACATCACTGCCCGGTTAAAGACTGCCGACGTCATGGACTTAACTGATAAGTGATTGTCCAGTTTTGATGTGATGATGCGATGTCTTTGGTCAAAATTCTACAACGGGAATTCTAATACCTACACAGCAAAATCTCCAGTGTTAAATTAACACTGGAGAGTGTCTATATGGGTCCACACCTCTGAGTGTTAAATACAACACTGTTGAGTGTTAAATTAACACTTTTGACAGTGTTATATGTTTAAAAGTAACCTAGTCAGTTTTGAAGATTAACAATGGCTAACACTGAGCAGTGCTGATTTTCTAACACTGGAAAATAACTCAAAATGTTAGAAATTTTCCAGTGTTAGAAAATCAGCACTGCTCAGTGTTAGCCATTGTTAATCTTCAAAACTGACTAGGTTACTTTTAAACACTGTCAAAAGTGTTAATTTAACACTCAACAGTGTTGTATTTAACACTCAGAGGTGTGGACCCATATAGACACTCTCCAGTGTTAATTTAACACTGGAGATTTTGCTGTGTAAGGGAATCTTTGGAATTCGGTCAGCAGCAGGTAGAAACACTCGCTACCGAAAACACCTCGGTATGGGTCAATTCTTTAACTGACAATAGCTCAGTGAAGAAAATAAAAAATAAAAGAGACTGTCATTGATCTCCAGGCCTGTAGCATGAGAGATAACCTGGTGTTTTCAGGCATCCCAGAGTCACCTGAGGAGGATGCAGAAGTTACAGTTAAAACCTTCATCAAGACCCACCTGAAGCTTCTGGGGAACACTGTGAAGAATATCACCTTCCACCGCATCCATTGCCTGGGAGCCAGCGGGCCTGAAGCCCAAAGGCTGTGTCCTATTGTGACCAAATTCAAACATTTCAATGAGAAGGAGACAGTGAAGAATTACAACAGGGAGCTGAATGAAAGTGACTTCAGCGTAAATGACTTCAGCTTTCCTTGCTGTCTTGGCTGCTCTATGTGAATGGACAGCTCTACCACAACCCCAGCACCACTCCTTGGTTATATTATTGGTACCACTCCAGATAAGAATCCACTACATTTTTCTCTCCTCCTCTTCCCTTAATATCTGTCAAGCCTATTCATGTCATTTTGTTAATTCAATGTGACTCATAACAGATAAATCAGCAGCAGTCTCCGCAGCTTAAAGGTATTGGTTACAATTTTCTTGTTTTCTTCTAAATCTAATCTTTCATGCCCCATTGCATGTTTTTCTTCCTTCTCCCTTCTCTCATTGCACAGATCATCTGCTTTCCTACTTAGTCAGACAGAACTTTCCTCTAAGATTCTGAGCTGTTTGTTACTGTTTCTGCACCCTCGATCTTTACGCAATGATTATTTCAGCTGCATGGCATGATCACACACATACGCACACTCAGAATTAACACATCCACTATGACCTCACAGTGTAAACAGACATATAGACTCACACACACACTCTCATTGATTACATTCTCATGACACCTACAGATAAAGCCCTGGGTGGGGGCACAGTCACCGGCATCCAGTTTTAAATCACATGCAAACATTAAGGGTCCTGGAGAGGGGCCGTGCTGATGCGAGGATGTGCAGAGGATCCTGTTGGTACCATGTCCACACCTGTTTTAAATACACTTTACAACACCATGCAACAAAATCACATAAGAGTGGGCAGAGTGGACCTGGGTCTTTTCACCCCCTGATATTAATCTTTAATAGGGCTGTCAAAATTCAGAGTGAACAAAACAACTGCTGTATAATGCACTCCGCTATCTTAGTTTAATTGTTCACATAACTGCATCATATGACTAACACGCATCATCGTTTTAGAAAGTCTGCATTTTTGCTGCACCGTTTTCAAATGTATGCGTTTTTGAGAGCGTTTTCAAAACGCTGCATTTTCCATGAGGACAGGAGGGCAAAACGGAGAGAAAACAATGTATTTTAAAATGAAAACGCATTCGTTTGGACATAGCCTTAGAACATCATAGGCTCCCCCAGGTGTGGAACCTATTTCCTCCCACCACACCCCCCTGCCAGTGGCTGGTGCACCTTACCCATCAGTGCATTGGAGGTTCTCGGTGTCCGAGGCTAGGTGCTCGGGTGTGTACTGGTTGGCTCCTGGCAGCCGCCTGGGCCCCCTGACTCCGTCAGGCCCCTTCTTAAGGGTGCCCTTGGGTCCCAGAGCCAGGTCTGCTCTAGCATAGCCGACTGCCGGTTGACCCTGCGGGCTCGTCGCTGCTTAATGGGGCTTTTGCACTGTGGCTGCTGGGTGACCTCTGGGGAGCCTCTGGGGCCCCGCTCTCCTCCATGCCTTCTTCATGCTCCCCAAACCCACTACAGGGAGTGCAGAATTATTAGGCAAGTTGTATTTTTGAGGAATAGTGAAAAAGGGGCAGGGATAGCTCAGTAGGTAAAGTGGTCGCCCCATGATCGGAAGGTCGGCGGTTCGAATCCACTTAACGGCTACCCTGAGGTACCCCTGAGCAAGGTACCGTCCCTACACACTGCTCCCCGGGCGCCTGCTTAGTGGGCTGCCCACTGCTTCACTGAGTGAATGGGTCAAATGCAGAGAAAAACAAGTAATTTCCCCATGGGGATCAATAAAGTATCCATTATTATTATTATAATTTTATTATTGATCAACAACCATGTTCTCAATGAACCCAAAAAACTCATTAATATCAAAGCTGAATGTTTTTGGAAGTAGTTTTTAGTTTGTTTTTAGTTTTAGCTATTTTAGGGGGATATCTGTGTGTGCAGGTGACTATTACTGTGCATAATTATTAGGCAACTTAACAAAAAACAAATATATACCCATTTCAATTATTTATTTTTACCAGTGAAACCAATATAACATCTCCACATTCACAAATATACATTTCTGACATTCAAAAACAAAACAAAAACAAATCAGCGACCAATATAGCCACCTTTCTTTGCAAGGACACTCAAAAGCCTGCCATCCATGGATTCTGTCAGTGTTTTGATCTGTTCACCATCAACATTGCGTGCAGCAGCAACCACAGCCTCCCAGACACTGTTCAGAGAGGTGTACTGTTTTCCCTCCTTGTAAATCTCACATTTGATGATGGACCACAGGTTCTCAATGGGGTTCAGATCAGGTGAACAAGGAGGCCATGTCATTAGTTTTTCTTCTTTTATACCCTTTCTTGCCAGCCACGCTGTGGAGTACTTGGACGCGTGTGATGGAGCATTGTCCTGCATGAAAATCATGTTTTTCTTGAAGGATGCAGACTTCTTCCTGTACCACTGCTTGAAGAAGGTGTCTTCCAGAAACTGGCAGTAGGACTGGGAGTTGAGCTTGACTCCATCCTCAACCCGAAAAGGCCCCACAAGCTCATCTTTGATGATACCAGCCCAAACCAGTACTCCACCTCCACCTTGCTGGCGTCTGAGTCGGACTGGAGCTCTCTGCCCTTTACCAATCCAGCCACGGGCCCATCCATCTGGCCCATCAAGACTCACTCTCATTACATCAGTCCATAAAACCTTTGAAAAACCAGTCTTGAGATATTTCTTGGCTCAGTCTTGACGTTTCAGCTTGTGTGTCTTGTTCAGTGGTGGTCGTCTTTCAGCCTTTCTTACCTTGGCCATGTCTCTGAGTATTGCACACCTTGTGCTTTTGGGCACTCCAGTGATGTTGCAGCTCTGAAATATGGCCAAACTGGTGGCAAGTGGCATCTTGGCAGCTGCACGCTTGACTTTTCTCAGTTCATGGGCAGTTATTTTGCTCCTTGGTTTTTCCACACGCTTCTTGCGACCCTGTTGACTATTTTGAATGAAACGCTTGATTGTTCGATGATCACGCTTCAGAAGCTTTGCAATTTTGAGACTGCTGCATCCCTCTGCAAGATATCTCACTACTTTTGACTTTTCTGAGCCTGTCAAATCCTTCTTTTGACCCATTTTGCCAAAGGAAAGGACGTTGCCTAATAATTATGCACACCTGATATAGGGTGTTGATGTCATTAGACCACACCCCTTCTCATTACAGAGATGCACATCACCTAATATGCTTAATTGGTAGTAGGCTTTCGAGCCTATACAGCTTGGAGTAAGACAACATGCATGAAGAGGATGATGTGGACAAAATACTCATTTGCCTAATAATTCTGCACTCCCTGTATTAGACACTTGCATGGAGAAACCTTATGAACACAAGTGCACTTATGCACGCAAGTGTTCACACCGGTTTGCACAGACACACACTATCTTGAGTTGCTGCTGCCTCTAAAAATGTCTTGTATTATTAGTGCTGTGTGCTTTTCAGTAACATTGTCATTGCTATTGATACACGTTTATTGTTGGTTTCTCTGCTGTTTTTTTTTCACCATGTGTTGAAGCAAATTCTCAGCATTTTTTCTCTCTCTTCCTTTCTCTCGCTTCCCCCACCTCCTCTTTCTGTTAACTTTCTCCTCAACTTCACTTTTTTTCCTCTTCTGTTCCCTGGTTTTGTCTGTTATGGTTGTAATAATGCAAAATGAAAAAAATCCTAATAAAGTAATAATAAAATATGACTGTCAAGTGGACAATTATAGTGAATGATATAATGTTCCACTTGTGAAACTAAATGGGTTTGGCATTTTATTGGCTTTCAGACAACAATTATGATAGCTACACTCCTGGATAGGACAGTGTGATGTCCCTTTTTACAGTCTCATTGTGGAAGGCTAAAGGATTCAGCAAAAGTAAATAAAGTAAACCTTATTATTATTTTTATTTCTTTTAACTTTTTAAGCGTTTTTCAGCATAATTCCATCTTAAAATTTGTCCATCATCAGAAGACTATACTTCAAAATACTGCTTGCAAATATAATATGCATTTGTAATATCTTCCTGCTGCAACCTGCAGTGAACTGCTTAGCACAAGCACATCCACACAAGTGTCAATTTGCTCTCCAGTAATCCTAATCTTCAAGGCACTGGGCTAACATCCAACCACTCTAAGCAAACATCAAGACGAAGGTTTCTCCAATCTACCCCCATCACACACATTATATAGACTCAAACACTGTTTCTAGACCATTTTCAACACACACACACACACACACACACACACACACACACACACACACACACACACACACAAAACTGGGGTGTTGCAACCACACTCACAGCTGGGCACTGAGCCAGTTATACCTTCTGTATATGCTGTTTTTTTTAGTTTTTTAGCTCTTCCTGCAGAAGCCCCGATAACATCTATCACCACAGTGGAAAGGGAGAGGTGAGGGTGGATGCGAATACAGTGTAAAAGACCATTATTTGTAGCAGATATCCAAGGACAGACATGGCGTGAGACAGGAGATATATATTATTTTTACAAGTTATGCCTCCAAAACCAATGTCTCCTAAAACTTGATGAAAAGAACGCATGCAGATTACATGTTGTAGACACAAATTATGTGATGAGTATGATCCTCTACCACAAATGATGTGACAATAGTTCAAGTTAGACTTCCCACTGCCTTGTTGGCCACATGTAATGGTTTGCAAAACTAAAACAACTATGATTAAGGCTGAGGTTACGAAGGGAAAGCTTAAATTTCACCCATACTGACATGAGGAGGAATTCAAACCTGGGTTCTTTGTCTTAGAGGGAAGAGTCGAGCCACTGTTTTAAACCAGCTGCATGCTTCTTTCGGAAGGCTTTGCCAACATATGCGAGCAACCGCAAACCACCACAATTAAGTAATTGCACTTGGTATGCAAAATGTGACAGTGAAACGTCAAGGTCGTTGGCAGTGCACACGGCCCAATCACCTCCTTGTCTGACACCTTCATAAACACACATTCAAATAACTACTGTGTTCAAACACACAAAAAAGCATTTATCCTACACAAAGTGAACATATAGTAGGATTCTAGCTCTGAACTATCATAATAAGCTTTACTGCATCTTCTAGCAGTTATAACTTATTGCACAGTTATCACTGGACATGGATCAAAAGTGTTACAAAAAACACAATTTTTAGACTAAGATTAATAGAACAAGAATATGTGACTTTCTGCAAACAATACATACATACCCACAGAAACAAAATTGTGTATTTGTTACTGTGAAAAGCATACTGGAGCCCATCAGAAAATCTGTTTGATGAATGAACAGTATATGAAATCCCCTCCCACCACATCTGCTTTCCAATGTTTGAATTTCCCCTCTAAACCCCACACACTCTTTCATCTGTCACTTTTCATGTGAACAAACGCTATCAATACCCTCCAGAATGCACTGTCTGTATATTTCAGTTCACATTGTGATGACTGGCTTTTTACTTTGCCTTTTTTTAGGGCATTTCAAGCATACCTCAGCCTTAACTTAGTTCACAGGCTTCTAAAGGTCTTTTAAGTAATATATAACAATTTCAAGTCAGTGTAATTTCTCCTCCAAAATAGCTCTAATGGAAGCTCGCCAAATACAGAATGTGGTTAAGAATTGCATTTTGTATACAAACAGACCCACAGGACAGCATAAGCATTCAACATTTACTGAATTTTGTTTAGAAATTACATGACTTATGAAACTGTGATGACGTTTAAACCTGAAAACTTGGGAAGTTTCTTTTTTGAGTGTAAGACCGAGAGACAGAGGGAAACAAAGAGGGGGAATGTACTCAAAAGTTATCCTGTGTGTTTGCCTGTTGACTTTTGAATGTAGGTGCCTGCTGGAAATTCTCCATCTGCTTATATTACTCGTGTTTCAGAGCTGTAAATCTGTCGGAGTCACTTTGTGGGGACCCGCCTTCTGCTTACAACACAAATCCTTAAATTTAGGGTTAAAAGTCTGGCTGTAGACTAGAGGTAGGGTTATAACATAGCCAAGTTGTGGTATGGTTAGGATTAAGTTAAGGCAACGTGATGTCCTCTGAAGTGACGGAAACACAGCTGGGTGTGTGTGGGTTGTGTTGATGCATGTAACCACAGTTTGTAATTTGACCTTCCATATATTCAGTGTGGTGCTTTCCTCCTCCTACTCTCTGATGTAAAGCTGATTAGACTGTAGCCACACTTCCGTTCTTCTCTATTTGGACATGCCAAAAGCTGCTAATTATAGACTGACCCTGACAGTACTGCTTCATGGTCAGCTGCTGCCCTCCCACTCAATATACAGGGCCTACTCATTACATATAGGAAGTACCTCACGCTCAGGGTCAAAAACACCCACACTGTTTCCACCAGTGATTCTGAAGTTTGAGAGGTGTGGACATACATATATATGTGTGCATCATATTTGTTTAATGAAAACCTGCACAAATAAATTTAACTATTTCACAAAAAGGACAGTGCAGCATCATTCAGGGCACAAAGGCATCTTGTTAAGACGACAACATATTTTGCTTCTGCATTAAATCCGTGCCTATTATAGATTATCGATGTCACATCTATAATCTCTTCTCAGCCACTTGTGCTGGCTATTTTGTAACTGCTATATAGATTCAAGTCTAAATTAAGCTTAAACCTTCATCTTTGAAGGAATCATTCCCACAGAATCATAACACGAGCGTCCATGAGATGCTTCCAGGCCCACAAATTTACATCAGTATTCAGTGGTGTATCGGGTGCAAATTATTACAAACTATATCATAAATCAAACTATATTGTATGCAAGTTTGATAATGAGTTCAAAGTAAATAAAAATAAAAACTGAATCTTTCTTAAATGAGAAAGACATTGAGCAGGGTGGTGACTGAAGAAGGCTCCATCCACTTTACCTCTAGCCAGCCTGGCATCAGCCAGCCATGTTCACAACCACATGATGACTAAACTAAAATTAAAGTGGCAGTGATCGCATGCAGCTCTCCACATCTGTCTGAAGACTCCCTAACTAACTGTAGACCACTGGAGCCAGAGTGGAGCCCTCCCCAGACAGAGCTGCCCTGGGGCAAATGTGCTTCATGTTCCACCAGCCTCCCCAAAACAGCAATTTTGGTTCTTTGAGGTTGTTTTGGCAGACTTACTTAAAAGACATTGGCCATGAAGTATCAAAGGGAATTTTTTGTTGCCCAGAATGCTCTTTATGTGACATGATGGCAATAAAAATCTCAAAATACTGCATGTCACAACACAAAAAAAAAGAAAATATTGTGCTTCTGTGATTTACTGAAAAAGCAGGGGAAAGCCCTTTGTAAGCATTACTTTAAAATATTGCATTTTTAGACAATACGTGTCATCAAATTAAAGAAAAAAACGTATGCTTTTCTTTCTTTTTTTGCACATTGCCAAGTTTCATAGAGTTTGATGAATTTCTAGTTGCTGAGTGAGAACATTTGTTTTTAATCAAGTGTCCACTTAAGCAGTAGGTTAGCATCTTAGAGCCCGTGCCACCCTCTCATTAAAATCATTTGCTGAATTTGGGCTATAAAAGCAAATGTAGCAATTGCTGGCATGAGGCTTCAATTAGAGTTACAACTAGAGAAGCTGCATGGGGGGATTTTCCTTTTTGTGGATGTGTATGTGCTCAGCATGCAGTCAAAGGAAGTGCTGTGACATGTCTGCCACGATTTTATATATCATCAAAATGTCTGTATTCATCTGTAAGAGACAGTAGAAGAAATATGATTAATATCCTGTGATAACTGATCATGCTGCAGCTTGATCTTGGTTTCTTCTTTCCACATGTGGACAACTTGCAAGTTGAAACATAAGCCAGTTTCCTGTTTTATTTTACCTCAGTGACATGTCTGTGATCAGTATGCTAATATATGCATATGAATGTACATTCTGGCATATGCAGTAAAATTTGATATATATGCCAGTAATAATTTACTTTATATTTACTGTCAGATTTGGCAGTCTTTACTTATTAGTTAAATAATAATTTCTGCTTGAGTGCAGTAAATCCTGCTGAGTGTTCTTTGGATTCAATAGTAAGACTGTGGACGCTGACTAGGTTTTATTTGGGAATGGAAGCTGTTAGTTGTAGTTGTAGTTGTCAAAATGACCCATTTTAAAATTTTTGCATCTACAATTTTATAGTAATTTTATCTTATTTATTTTTAATGTTATTTATAGCGAGAAAAAATTATCAACCAAAAATCCCTGAACACAAGGAAAAAAGAAAACCTTACTTTAAATCTGCTCTCTAAAGAATTAAACTGGAATAATATTCAATGCATCAGCACATTAAATAGTTAAAAACATCTTTGTTAATTTTAGGAAAAGCTGTATGGCCCTAGGCTCTACAAGAAAAAACACAGTCCATATCTCCTGTTGTCTCCAGGGTACTGAATCGCATCCAGACTGCATTGGCAGCTAAAATAGTGACTACAGAAGAATATGGTGATAATAAGAAAAGAGTAAATGTAGAGAAGAGATAAAATTGATGAAGACAGTTTATGAGTTATTTATACACATTATGTGTTATTCAATTGTCTGAATTCAGACAATTGAACAATAGAGTAATGTCACAAGCGGAAAGTTTAAAACATAAGAAAAGTTGCAATTTTTCTTTGGGTGTTATTAATCCAGATATTTAAGACTTATAGAAATATGGTTTATAGTGTGATAAATATGGAAATAATGGATAATTTATATCTTTTCACCTGGAATTCCCAGGATGGCAGTATAATCATGGATGAATTTATTTAAGTACTAAACAGAGGAACAGACAACCATTAACAGATACACACTTAGAGCCAGTTTAGCTTTAGTATTTAACCTAACAACCATGTCTTTGGACTGTGGGAGGAAACCAGTGTACCCACAGGAAAGCCAGCAAACTCTATGCAGAAAGGCCCCAGCCAACCAATAAGTTCAAACCCAGAACTGCTGTCAGGCAACAGTGCTAACCCACACCACCAACCAAATAAGGCAAAAATAAAATCCACAAACCGCCAGGCAGCTCACAAATATATACAATGCATCCTTTGGTACTGGTGCCATAGATCAGGATATGGAAAAAGTGAGACGGGTCTCACTATCTATTCATCGCTTGTGGACAAGTGTTACATGTGGACACAGGCTTTCAATTACAGCATCACTGTTGTGTACGGCCATACTTTAACCCTAAACACAATCTTTCATTAAAGAACATTTTGTTTCTAAATCTAGTCAGAAAATTAAAGCAAAAGTTAAAAAAAAGAAGGAAAGATTGAAAACATTAATGCAGTCTGTGTACAGTTGGTCAGTTTAAAATTAAGAGTTAAATAAAAATCATTCAGTGACACCGTAGCAAAGTCCAGGATACAAATGAGGTGAGTAATAAAGAAAACAATCACATCTACGCATGAGTTGTAGCTGAGAGATGAGAAGGCCCTGTCAACATCCTTGTGCTTAGAGTACATGACGTGTAATTACAACAGAGTAAGAAAGCAGGAATCCACCAAATTACACAACAGCAGCACACCCAGGTAAAACATATTTGGCTCAGTATCACACTGATACTTACTTCATGTCAGTATCAAACATGCAATGAGGCTCTAACAGTTTACTTTTTGTGTAGTTCAGTGCATTACAGGACAGATCTTGGGACTCTGTGTTCTCTATGGCAGCACGCAATGCACGAGATAAGAGGATTGTGAAACTGAGAGTTTTTCACTCATTATCTCACACTGTCATGGTGCCATGTTGCCTAGTTCACTTGTGCAAAATAACACAATGCCTAAAAAATTGGGGTAAGAATTTAGAGTAAATAAACTTTCTCTTCACACTCAACAATTAATTTTAGCATGTGTAAAAATACAGTCTACCTGGTAGAAGCACACAAAGGCCCCCTTTCAATATTTCAAAACATTTGCATCACATTATTATTTTCTTAAAATGTTTTCTTGACATTATTAACCAGTTGATCAGGTTATGAGGAAAGATGTTTGACAATCATGGCATACTGGTAGATATTGAGGGTGTACTGGTAGAAGCACCAATCCATGATATTTTTAGTTTCTATTGTTAATTTGATCTGGCTGAACTAAAATTGCATTCTGAGGGAGGCTGTGGGCATTGAGTCAGAGAGGACCATATCACGCACCTCCATTGGTGAGACGAGATCACGGAGCTGTGACTGCTTGTCGTGAGAGTAACCCCAGAATCAGATGGTGAAATTATGAAATGAGGTCATTTAGTCCTGATGTACCCTTCCTATCTTTATATTTGTGGGTGCTTGGGAGTTCATATTTTAATGAACTTGGTGAAGGCTTTTGCCCTTATTCCTTGAGGTATCCTGTGGTTTGGTGCTGGGTTTTACCTTAAAAAATAGGGTCAGGAGCTCTGTCATCTGAGACAGACTCAGACTAAAGTCGCAAAACCGGCTGTGTTGAAAGGATCCAGTTGAGATTGTTCAGGCATCTGATTAGGATGATTTCTGGAACCTGGATAAGTGGCAGAATATTGATGGATGGATAGATGGATGGAATATTTTTCTTTATACTGAAATAAGTATTGTTTTTCTCTCACTGTTAAATTAAAAAAAAACTACAGTTAAAAGTATGATACCAAACAGGAACAAGTACTATAAAAAGTCCAAGGATTCCCCTCACAATCCAGCAAACCTGTTGTTGTTTTTCCAGTCGATGGTTTTGATGGTGAAATGTCATCAGTGTCTACTGCCAGTATGAGCATGCCCATTACCTTGAGGCTACTGAGTTTTTTCCTGCTTGCAAACCTTTTTCAGGAAATGTGTGTCTCTTTCTGTATTGCTAAATAAATTTCGTGCCTAGTTTCAGCACATTATGGGCTCGTGTCTTGCAAGCCCATAATGTGCCAAACCGGCACTTGCTTTTTTTGTTTCTGAAAGAGCTCTATTGTGCATGCACACTACTGATATGACTAAAAATCTAAATTATCACTGGGAAAACAAAGAGCAGAAGCACTGGAAAAGATGTCATTAACTATTCACCTTAAACAAACCGCAAGTAAAACACTGGGTAAAAGCAATTAGCTTATAAAAGAGATACATACAAGAAGCCCTATATAAGAATGAAACTACAGCTTTCCATTTTTTTCAAATTTGGTTCTTTTAAGTAGAATTTAAGGTGCTCAATGCTTTTGCATTTGCTATTGGTTTTATACCAACACATACACTATCTGATCAGGCTCCATTTACAGTGGTGAATGTTTTCCAGATTTAAAGTAAGCTCATAGGATTAAGTCTGAATTTGTATTGTGACTGATGTCAAATCTGTAACACATCTGACACATACTTTATATATGCTTTTATTTAACATTGTTTTGTGAGATGGTCCACAGCTTTCACATTTAAGAGTGACCACTGTCCAGTGACGTCAGTTGAAGGTGAAAGTGACACTGTTGTTTTTGTAATATCCTCCTTTTCTTGCCACCATTACATAATCCCTTCTGAATTAAGGGCGCAGATACTCTATTCACCATACATAGTAGCTGTATATCCCTTACTTGTGCTGAATAGTACTTAGTGTAGCAGATTCTATTGTACCTGCCGATATAGAAAGGGAGGCCCAGGCCCCTTCAGTGATCCAGTATCCTGCATGCTCAGGTTTCCTTCAGGGAACCCCTGGTACCTTTCCGTTTGGCCAACAATATGTGTGACTTCCTGTCTGTGGCAGGGGTATGACTGGAAGACCTCTCTGGGGACATGATGACAATTGTCCTCTTCTTTGGTTTCCCTTTCTTTTATTCTTGTATGCCCTTTTTTTAAAACAAGGAAATCTACAGGAACTGTGTGTATGTCTGTGGGTAAACACAGTGTTTAGGAGAAAGACATTATTGGCAGAGTAAGAAACAAGGTTGAGTACTTATCATGTTTTTTTTTAATCTAATTAATTTGCATTTTAATAATCAGCATTGATTAGATAAGACCATAGAAGATGGACATAACTGGTCTTGAATCCTATAATACCCACCTGCCTGTGCTGTGCTGGGGCATCTGTCAAAGCAGTCTTCCCCCAGTGCATGTCCAGTGCAAAAAATAAAGCTGACGTCCTTCTGTTAATTATCTTGCCAAGCTTAGCTGAGGTTAATATAAATCATGAAGGCTGTTTTGATTGCCACCTTTAAAGCAGATTTTTCCACAGATTGTTTTCATGGTTTACATTTTGATACTTTGCACCTCGTCCTTGTCCTCCTTATTTTTTTCTAAGAAGGTTGTCATGTTTTCGTCAACCTGAGAAAGCTGAAAGGGTCCTCGTGGGAGTTTAGTAAAAGGTGAAACTCAAGACGGTCTCTAGTTAGTGTAGCGTTGGTTAAAGCATCCTCTTTTCAGAGGCAGAAGGAGAAAGAAGGAAGGAGACAAATAGGTTCCCACCAGCAGAGAGAGGTCAGCTCTCCTGGGAAGCTTCTACACTATTCACTTAGAGTGAGGCGTGATAGAAAAGAGTTTTTTTTTTTTTTTACTTCAGTCTAGAGTGAAGAAAAGGCTCCCACCCATAACTTCCCAATCTACCTCAGATGTCCACAACAACAGTATGTAACATCCGTCTCTCGCACACAAATACACACTGCATTAACCCGCTAATGGATTGACCCCCTCTGCTTTTGTTTTGCAGCAGAGATCGCTTTCCTCCAGCTCAATTGGAGAACAGCAGGCAAGCTTGATTCCTTCAAGCGCCCATCATGATGTTCACGAATAGATCAATGATATTTCCTATACATTGTCCTGTACAGACCTGCAATTTCACTAGGAATAACAGATGTGGTTCACATGGTTCTGTTTTCCAGCACCGCATTTGATACATTTGCGCATTTTTGGTTTCAACATAAACTGAGTTTGAATTGCATTAAGTTTAAAAAAACAAAACAAAACAAAACTTAATGTATTTATCAGATGTACTAGTGTTAATGTGTTTCATAGACTCATATTCACTTGCAAGGAACACAGACTCTACAATCATTAGACAAGGTCTAGTGAAAGATGGATGGTATGTAACAATTTAGGACTACATCCAGCTAGATCCCCCTTATACCACTGAGAGAGGGTGACAAACTGAGAAAAGAATAAAAATCTAGCCCTGAAGACTTATGATGTGAGGTGTGATAATTGATCTAAAACGGAAAAATATTCTACAATTTAAAATATGCATGTTAGCACTCTGACATCGCCCTGAAGTTAATGCCTTGACTTTAGCATTCTGCAATCACATACTTGCTAATTGGTGCTATATAACATACAAAATATAATGCAAGAATTCATTTCTTCAGATCTGATCTGATGTCCTGGGTGCATTGTCAGTAAAAACACAGAAAAGTATGTTTTCTGCATTGAAAATACTCCAAATGGCACAGTCAAGAGGTCACGTCCAGTGATTCGATTTATCGGAGTTGAAGCCTTGACCAGGCAGCAATGAATTCTTGGATCAAATGAATCTACATAAACAATTTTCTCGCTTAGAGTGTGTGAGATTATTCTTAAGCAGGGAAGGAGAACACATTTTTACCCTTAAGGAAGTACCGTCCTGTTGGTTCCCAGGAAAAATGTGATTTGTTGCCTTTGTCCTTGTTCAGCCATTCGCAACTGAGGGCATGGCTAGCATGGCTTTCATTTAGTACCACTTCCTGTGCCATTATCGAGTTCCAGGAACTTGCCCAAATAGACAGTGGAAACAAAAGTAAAACCTGTGAGAAAAGCTAAATGTTACTTTACAATTGATTAATTGTTTGCTGTAGAGAAGTGCCTGTTCTGCGGTGAGTCACAAACAATGAAAAAATCACATGGTCAGTTTTGTTTTGAGTTGTTTACCCTTTTTGGTATATGTTCTGACTCACACGGCTTTGTTCCCTTGAACTTTTAATCTTCTTTTTTTATTATTCATGTTTAAGCATTAAAGCCATTTGGAATCTTGAATTTTATGGAAGAAAAGAAAATAATTAATTTGACCGGTTTTTGTGGAACATGACAATGTAAGGTGGATGAAATCTTATCTACATGACAGAAGATTTGAAGCAAAGTCACAAAATGTTTTATAATTGTTACATTAAAGACTGATGAAATTTAGTCACTTTAACCCTTTCAAAAATAAATCTCTTGAACATTATTTTTAACATTTACTTATGATCTGTTGCATCTCTCAGTTGATCTGAGCTGCTTCCTCACCCTGACCTTTCTGGTTTTGAATAGATAATCCCTCCCTCTGCAGACACGTGTGATGTTTGAGTGCGTGATGAATGCCCTTGATCCACCTGAGTGAAGGATTTTGAGACAAACATGCTACCTCACACCAGCATCTGAGTCTACACAACCGCTTCAAAGAGATGTGGGAGATGACCACAGTTTCACATTTATCTGTTTTGTTTGGACATCATCCAAGGTGGTTTGTGTCTGTATTTAAATCTATTTGAGCTGAACTTCTGTGTGTCACTGTGTTGTTATTTATTCCCATGTCAGTTAGACTGTAAAAAGCATTAGTGGTCACAAAATGCCCCAAAGCATGCAATAACTACCAACAGCATAACAAATTTTGGCCTTGGTGTTTGCTTTCTAGTCAGTTACTTTGATTGACTTATTATGACAGTATTGTATCAAATGGTAGAAAGTAACAGTAACATATTAGCTAAAGATATTTGAATCTGTGTTTCTTGGGTAAACCTATTCAAAGTGAAACAAATATCCCAAGAGAACAGTATATATTTAATTTCAAGCCTGTGTGTGTTCGGCAGAAACTAGATATTCAAAATAAATGAAACGTGAGACAGGGCAAAGAAGCTGTTTATAGTTACAACATTTCTGGTCGTTACAGCTTAGCTTGTAGTTTGTGAAATGAACCTGATTATAAAAACACTTTTATTCCCATCATCACAAATGAAGAAGACAAAAGGAGAAATGAACAGATTTGGTAGGTTAAAACGTTTCCCTGCCTGACATACTGCAGATACAGCTACACAATATTTCAAGATAGGATTTGTAACTTGAAACCTTGTGTCTGTAGCTGGAGCTTGGATGGTATGAGGAGGAGGAGGAGGAGAAAAGCAACTGTATGGCATATTTGTTTTCTTTCTCTTTAAAATGTATGCTGATCCGTGTTAGCTGAAGCATTCACTGTTTTGTCTGTTTATAGCGGACAAAATGGTGTGTTTGTGTGTGAATGTGTGTCGAGGGGTGGGGTCGGGTGGGGGGAGTGTAATGTGATCCTGTTAAGGAGCAAACCCCCCCCCCCCCCCCCCCCCTTCTGGGCTTTTACAGCTCTCCACAATCCCCCTCCCTCCTCCAACCATCGCACTCTGAAAGTCTGGGCACCTGCCAGGTCCCACAATCATTATCCTAATGAGCACTGACAGCCTAAAGTCAGTCTGGCTACAATAAACATTATTCACCAGAGCACCATACAAAGAAGAAGAAGAAGAAGAAGAAGAAGAAGAAGAAGAAGAAGAAAATGTTTGTGTTATGACCTGATCTAGAAATCAATGAACCTTTCCATAAGATTAAACAATTTAATTGTGGCCTATCATTTGTGTCTGAGTAATGTCTGACTTTCTGATCCTGACAGATTGACAGTTTCTGGGTTGCATTTGGTCTGTTATAAAAATAAAACATAATGCCAGATCTATTCTATAAAAAACAAAAAAAGAAATAAAGAAATACATAACCTCAGATCAACAGATCGCTTGGAGAAACATTCTAAATAACTTCATTAAGCAGCTTAGATAAAAAAAAAAAAAAGGTAGCAGCCAGTGCATGGATGATGAGAGAGTTCAGCTGAGTCTCCATAAACGTCTTGGAAGAGGAGGTGATGATTTTGAGGTGATGGGCCAATCATGGTCTGAAAATCTTCAGTGAGTATAATTGCCAGGGACTGACTCACAACACGCTGGCTGCTAGATGATAAACAAATATAAGAGGTGATCACGGAAATGTAATATGCAGCTTTTGGGAGATTGGGTTGAATAGCTCATTCAAATCCAAATCAGATCACAGCGAAATCTGATGTCCCCACGGGGCTCAATAAAGTACAATAATGTACACACTTTCTTTCTTTCTTCTCAGCAAAGACAAAGCAGTAATGTGTATTTCACATGGGAATTTTCATTAGCAAGACACCTGCAAGCTTGAACTCTAGCAGTAACCTGACCTGGAGACGTGGTGCGCTTCCTGGCATGACATCACCCATCTGGCAGGAGCAGGAAAAAGGTTAGTAAAGTGATTGCTGTGTGTGGATGTGAGGTTGTGTGCCACCATGGCAACTGTCACCGTGGGAACAATACCACCTGTTGCTCATAGTGGCCAGACAATGGAGGGCAGATGGGGAGCAAAGGGTGGAGTAAGTAACGAAATGCGGACCTTAGCAGGGACATCAAACAAATTCTTTAGGTGCTGTCGAAGCCCAGAGCCTATGGTGTTATTGTTTATCAGTGGTTTTGTTAGCAGTACAGTACATGACCATTTGTGTTTCTCATTTTTATATTTTTTGTTTTATTGTCAATTTCCATGTGCATATGTTTAGTAGTTAGACAAAAGTCCCTTTAAAATCTTAATAGTTGCCAAACAATCAGTTTATGAGTTCAAGATTTATATAATAATTTCAAGAGTAATATTGAGAAAGTGGTTTGATGGTTTGAGGTTAATGTGAAAAATTTGTCAGCATGAAATACTTGTATTGCCTGACAGTAGTTTTTTTAAGCTTTTCAATTAAGTCAGGGCAAACAAATTCAGTTTTACCCAAATTGCTACATATATGCTAAGCTACTTGAAATTAAAGCAGGTAATTTAGTAAAGTTGAGTATTTTTCTGTTTCTAATATAATACTCTTTTTTTTTATTCTGAAATTAATTTATATAAGCTCTATTATTATTATTAGGCTGCATGAAATTTAAATAAGTGTTTTTAAAATACTCTGATCATATTTGTTAATGTTTGGAAAATATAGCAGTCACTAATATAATGCATAATTAAATTTTATAGGATATCATCTGATCTGTATTGAACAGACTGTGCAGACATGTGCAGTGTGGTCTGAAATATCTGAGACAGAATGAAAGTTACTTATCAGTTTCACATCAACCACAAAAAAACTTTTCTGCATCATGTGACTTCTCAAAATGTAAAACAGTTATTGCAGGTTAATTCTTTACTATCAGTTAAGTTTTTAGTTGGGTTACTTATGCATTACTGTTAAAATGTTAACTCAAAAAGAATTATTAAGATGAGTCAGGTAGTCGGGTAAACGTCATTGTGTCAGTCAGCAAAGAGAATAAGCAGAAGTTGGACTTTGACTTAGCTAGGATGTCGAGGAAGTCAATCAATCTTCTTCTTCAGGTGAAGTCCTATTTACTAGTCATGATAATGGAGCTGGTATTCCATTTTCCTTGTGTTATGTGTGTGTGTGTGTGTGCCAGTCAAGCTATCTGTGTGTGGACCAGGCTAAATCTTGGACCTTTCAAGTCAGGACATTTTTGGAAAAGTGAGGACTTCTTGGCCAGTGCTTTCTTGCCATCATACCTTTGCTTAAGACATAAGAATTGTTTCCTCTTCTGTTTCTCTCATGTCCTCTTATCTGCATCAATGAGCCCTCTCCTCTTTTCAGGACGTAGGGTTATGAATTAGCGAATTAAATGATTTGCCAACTTTTGTTTATGAAATATCATTAATCATCATTAATGTTATATAAACTGCATGTAAACTTTACAGGAAATTGCTACCTGTATATGAAATTGTTAAACACAATTTGCCTATTTAATTGCTGAAATTGAAAGTGAAAAAACAAATGGGATTTTTTTTCAAAGATACTTAGACAGGCTACCGTTTTGACTTACTTGGCATAGTGAATAAAGTTGTTATAAAGTACGGAAACAAAACCACAAATAAAATCCCTTGTAAAACAAAAACATCAGTTGGCATTAAAGGCTAAGTACCTCTTTGGCTTTAAAAGCTATTAACCTATTTGTAATGACTAACTTTTCGCATGTATTTTGCATAACCGTCTACCAGTTGCTTTCGCTTTCTCTCTCCTGTTTTCTTAAACCAGCTTTTCTATCAAAATTCTCGAAGATAAAGACATTTGAGCGTTTTCTTGCATCAAATGCACTGCACACTTCCAGACTAATTTCTGCTGGAACTTTTAATCAGTTTTTTTCTAGACCATCCCATAACTCTCATAATAAATAAACAACTTTGCATTATGTGTATGTACTCTTTTATACGATGCAAGTTTTATAGCTGAATCCATGTCTGAAAGCTGCCCAGTCCCTGAGGCAATGAAGAAACCTCAAACCAAAACATTTCCACCACCATGCTTCACAGCTGGTATGAGTCTCTTTTGAAAAGATGTTTTTGGGGCCTATGCCAAAAATGTCTGCAGTAACTCTATTTCTGGTTTGTCAGTCAAGAACATTGTTCCACAACCTCTACATACATGCATATTGAGAAGACTTATCTGCAGATTCTGTGAAGACATTTTACACCAACTTTGTCTCAAATACTTGGTCTTATGGCTACTGTAGACTGTGCCAGTGTGCCTTTGTCTTGTAAAAGCAGTATTTACCAAACAAAGGCAAACTGAATTTTATTGCTTATTTTAAAATGAGTCTAAATCTCGTACTGTATGTCACAAAAAAACAGGCAATCGTTGAGTAAATTAGGAGCATTTACTCTAGCAAGATACTGTGCTGTTTTTTGTTTTACTTCTGTGAAATGTTTTTCTGTCACAAGCTAAAATATTCTCAAAGTCACCAAACTGATTCAGCATCATGAAGAGCCTTTCCCCAATTATTGGTGAGGCCACACTTCTCAGTTCCAATTGTTAATATGATTACCGCTTGAAAAGAAATAGTTTGCATGAGAGAACAGATTTTTTTTTTTTGTTCTTTTTCCCACTACAAACATGCATTCAAGTAAAAACCTAAGCTATCCTTGCCACACATGCCATGCCGCAATTGGAAGTATGGGAGTGAAGGCTGAATAGAATGGGTGAATGTGGGAACTGGAGGTTTTCTACCGTGTAAGGGCCGCCATCTGCTCTTTATCCATGCTGGCACTAAGCACCAGTCCAGCCCTTGGCACCAGCATAGACACACACACGCATTCACTTCATGCATAATATAATTGTAACTTTGCTCAGAAAGGCAAACAGAGCCGCGCTCAGCGCACCGCAAACAAACTTAAAAAAAGACAATCAGTGCATTTTAACAAACAAATATTATGCTAATTTAAACATATTAAATTTGATTCAGGGAAGTGTATTTGCACATTAAGTGCTTCCTAGATCTTTTCTGGCTTTTGTAATAAATTAACAAAAGTAAGTGTTTATTTGTGGATTTTCTTGTGTGTGTTTGTGTGTGTGTGTTTGTGTGAGGTTTGTTTCTGTAGAGCGAGTGTGCATTCACAATTATTAAAAACAAAGAAAAACGTCTCAGAGTTTGAGAAGCTGGGGGTTCTAAGTGCGTACATGTCAGTGTGTTGGTGTGGTGCTCTAACACAATGCAAAACCAAACCTAAGGCGATCGCTTTTGTTTTTTGAAGGAGTGGATGGGGAAGATTGTGTGACAAGAGTGTTTTTTTCCCTTTTGGGGTTACTTGGCTCACTTGTGGTGTTAGTGCATGAGTGTACGTGTGTGTTTGGTGATGATGTTGGCTCCCAAAACAAAACCTGCAGCTGTTTTTACAGGCTCACACACAGCCATTCATCAGTTGTCACTTTAGTTCACCCCTCCTTTTCTTTACACTTTCAAATAAATACGAGGGAGAGATTTTTGTGTGTGTGTGTGTGTGTGTGTGGGGGGGGGTACATAAACAATGCAGCAGTAATGCCTGATGAAGCGTATATGATTAAAAGCATTAGAAATTTTGTACAATGGCAAACAAGTGTTCTGCAGCCACAAGGTCCCCTTTGTTACTGTACGTATGGGAGACTGTAAGCAAGACAAAAGAGTGATCTTGCACAAGTTCCATGGTGACAGTAAGTGTTGGCATAGCAATGAAGCACAGCTTTCTGAGGTTTTCAACTGGTACAACATCTGTGACCAATCAGATTGGCTAAAACTTCCATTTGTGTTTTGCATTTTGGTTTACATAATCTATAAAAAACTGGTAATATTACCTGATAATAGCAACATCCTGTACATGGCATCTAAAACTGTGATTGGAAATGGCCTATCATGAGAAGGCCACGCTGTCCCAGACGCACAACTATTCTTCGAGCACAGCTACCTGCAAGAGCATGTGTTCCTTACACGACTTGGTAGTAAAAACTAAATAAAGTCTGCTAACTGCACTGGGCACTCAGCTGCTTAGTTTCACAAAAGCAACTTACAACATGCTCATGCTACATGCTATTTATTGTTTGGCCTCTTTGTGCTGCTACAAAGTGAAATTGATGGAAAATGTTAGAAATTGGAGATTTTAACTCATTGCTAGATTACTTTATATATCATGTATAATTCAGCATTTGTGGATAGAATTGGGATGTTATTGTTGTGAAATAAAAATGATAGGATTCGTTCATCAGGTGGCAGTAAGTATATAAAGCCTAAAAACAGCTCATTGTAGCCTGTTGCTAAGTGGTTGCCAGAAAGTCTGCTGCTTTTATTTATTTTTGATTACTTGATTACTTACTAATCAATCATTTTATTTATATGAGAAACATATGTGTATGTGTAAAACATTGTATTTTATATACAAAATACATCACAACATATCCCTGCAGGACACAAATGCATGTCCTGAACACGAACAAAACACAGATGTTTGGCTGTTTGTGTGCGTGTGTGTGTGTGGCCTGCAGACTGGCATTGTGCACTTTGTTATCTGTCCACTCCTCTGTCCATTTATGGTAAGATGACAATCCTCTCAGGGAGGAAAAACAGAACTTCATTATATCCCTAAGCTAACTTACAGTTGACAGAAATGTTTACAGAAAATAAATCTTATCAGAATAAAATATGATTAAGATGACGTTCAGCTAGGTTATTAGCGTAGCTACCTTTGTTTGTGTTAACCAGGTCATGTCTGTGGCCTAATCTGACACTTGCATGTGTCATCTAATGATACTTCAGGGCCCCACATGCCCTCTGACTGGCCTGAAGCAATTGGTTCAAATGGCTCCACAACTAGCCCAAGTTCTTTCTGTTTATTCAGTGCGAGTGCACTCTCAGTTATAAATGGCAGTAACAAACAAAGTTATTGCCATTACATAGAAATTATTAAATCTTATGTTTGGGACAGTCACATTTTTCCCCCAAAAGAGACAACAACACCTGAAACAGGCAAGATTTTCCACTGATACTGAGCTTTTTTTGTTTAGTGTACCTTAGCAGAAATAAAGGAAAGGAGAATAATTCCTCATCACTTTTTCAACATTCACCTTGATTTTGGGCTTTAGCCTAACAGTAACCAGAGCTCTATGTGACTCCTGCAGCTGCTGAAACACACAAAGAGTCCATTCTTTGTTACTTTATGTTGAACACACTGGTCCTCTGCATGGGATCCGGTCGTTAAGTCTGACGTCACTAGTCGTGTCTGGGCCTAAACTCCGCTGCAGGTCCATATATCAAACAATCACTATGGCATTACTGAGAGTTGAAAAACTGTCTTTCATCTTTAATAAAATGATCAGCGTTCTGCTCTACCAGGTGTAACAATTGAGTTTAACATCCAGGCATCCATGAAAACGGAATTTATGACATTTAACGGAGTTAGAAGTTAACAGGAAGTTAGCTCGCTAGCTTCTATCTAAATACAATATAGCATGTCCTGACTGCGGGGTTTTGGAAACAAATTAAAACGTACAGCTCTGTTATCACTTCCAACATAAAGACAGAAAACTAAACAGCAGTGACGTTTGTAGGGTTAGTAAAGTTTGGCTAGCTGGTATATAATGATGTACTACGTGACCGCTAGCGACACAGCTATGTTAGCATAATATAAACAAGCTAACTTTTTTTCCACTGGATAAAAGTTACTGTGAGTGTTCTCGGTGGTCAGGAACAAATGTAATCGCATGGCAGGATGCTGTAAAAGGACCAAACTTCAGCCAGGAGAACAACTGAGATAATCCATCCACAATACGAGGTTAGTCATTCATATACTGCTGCATGGGCTGGGCTGTAGTTACATCCTAAGGTTTTAAAAACTGAGCTTAAATAAATGATTAGCGGTAATAAAAGCCGAGGGAGGTCAACAGTGATCACTGACTGTTTTAGGAGCTTTTTGAGATTCAATAGAAGAAAATACAAAACATTAAACATGTTAACAACACAAAAGCCATATTAAACGCAGACTACTTTAGGCCCGGAAGTAGGATTCGTCACGTCATCACTGAACGACCGGATACGTTCAAAGATGGAAAGAGAAAGAGCATTACAGGACAGTTTCAAAGGGTAACACTAACTACTGGGCCTCAAAACCAATCCACCCACACACACATACACACCCAGAGACCCCTCACACACCTGTGCAAACTATCTGTCCTACTTCCTCTCCCCAAGACACACACACACACACAGACACACACACACATTTCATACACTACCCTGTCTGTTCTCCAGGGCGTTAGCTGCTGGGCACTTGGTGAATATGACCCAAGTGCAATGCTTTAGCGCTTTGAGACTGGCAGGCACACACACACACACACACACACACACACACAGAAACATATTAATATTAGTACATGTTTACTCACATTGAGTACCAACAGAAAATATGACTACATTAACATATTTTGATTGATGGCTAAAATTACACTCCCTTCCATTTTAATTTAGAGATGTTTTGTAACATGTAGTACTAGAACCAAAGTTTTACATTAGTTTAAAGCAACAACAAATGCTAATTTTATGTCATTAATTAAAAATATAAAATATAAAAATATAATAAAACAATGCAGCATTACGAAGCATCATCACATGATTCAACATACAAACATACATACATACAGAAGGCAGGGAGAGGGGACTCTTTCATTTAAATCATGGGCATGCTACATCCAAAGAACCAGGACTGACATAAAAGGCTAAAAGTAGTCAGCAGACAATGTAAATCATGTAAAGCCTACATGATTTACGATGTAAACCCTATGATGTAAATTATTGTCTTGGCTTTTTAGTCATCTATGACTCAATTTTGATGTTTACCGTTAAAAACCTCTATGATTATATAAATATGACAATTAATGTGTCTGACCTACAGCAAAATGTTGAAAGTCTAGTCTTTTACTTCTCCATATAAACATTTAGCTTTAACCAAAATCATATTTAGTAATAATTTTATAATAAATAAGCTATTAAGGTTTATGATTTATAGGTAAAGAAATGTTTACAAACAACAGAAAAACCATGTAGACCAAGCAACATAAATAGGCTTTCATCATTTGTTCGTACGTGTGGTCTGAGGCATTTCTAAATTGGTTCCTAGAACAAACCTAGGTACAAAAATATTGATGAGGCAACGATTTGTTGTGTAACATTTGTATATGCAACTTAGGCACAGATCGTGTTAACACACTGCTTGTGAAAGAGGGCCATTGTCTGTTTTCTATGCTATGGATTATTTGTAATGTTCTGATATACAATACATATTTAAAAATAAAGACACAGAGTCAAAACAATCAAAAACACAAAAATAAGCAACACCTTGTTAGATTTAGTATTGTATCAACACAGCTGAAGCACTTAGTAAGAAAAGGAAAGACCTGTGTGATCACACACACACGTATGCACACACCACACACTACCTCTGTTTACACACTCCTAAGTAAACATCAGAAGAAACTACAAGCCTTGAAAAAAATCAAATAAAACCCTTGTGTTGTGGACAACACCTCACTCAGCATTCAACCAGCATCAGTCCACCCCACACAATTGACATGACACACCATTAACAAACACATGTGCACACAAGGTGACTAAAATCTCTGAGTTTTCTTAATTTGATTTTGATTTTAAAAGATTTGTAGCAGCAGCATTTTAGCATCACTCCCTGTAGCAGAAAAAAAGTCACCACGTTTCATGTTTCAATCATACAGCGCACTGCACTTCTTTTATTTTTAGAAAAACTGAATTTAAAAATGTATTTGCTGATTGAGAATGTTATTTTAACTCTTTGAGAAATAAAGTAATTTCCCTCAAAAAACTAAAGATAAAAACACATGAGTGCACAAAAAAAATCAGTTTTGCAAAAGCTACAGCAACAGTACCGTTTTTATTATCTGCTTTACAATTGTGAATTAACAATTGTAACACCTTCTATGAGACCAGTGTGCACAGACAGCATCTGATTGTTTGTTATCGTCTACTGTTAAAATCCTAAAAATTCGGATCTTCAGGATTGGTGCAAGTTCTTACCAGTTCTTTCATTTCTGTCTCTCCTGCTTGTCGCCTTTCTTTTGAACATGAAAACATTTAAACACATACAAGCTAAAGATGAACCGATTATAATTGGTTTCTGTATGCACAGCTGAGAAAAATAAAGAAGTAAGCTTACAGTGTTGTTTTATGGGTCGTTTCAAAGTTGCATTGAAAAAGAAGTAAATATTGTTAGACATGTTTAACTCTAGTGCCCAAAATCTGCACTGAGTGACCCACATGCAGTCATCAGCATGCAGCTTTTACTTCTTACTGACCAAGACACTTTTCCTTATGTCCTGGCCTCTGACCTCTTCCCTCAGTATCACCTGCCATAAATGTCCGGCATTTGAACAACACATTCTTAGTCTGGTGTGGTAACAATCTATATCAGTAGGCACAGAGGGCTGGAGCCGACCCCCTCTCTGCTTTATGGCATTCATTTAAGATGGCAGAGTAATGGGTATGACTTTATGTTTGTGTGTGCGAGTGTGATAATAGTATCTTCGTGCCATGTGTGTGTGAGGGAGCTGATTTAGGGCTGGTGGTAATGAGTGTGGTGGAATCCAGCTGGCTCCACCGCTAGCTAACCATCAACTAATGAGTCTGTGAGGCAGACAGAAGGTCTGTAATATGCTCTGTTTGAGAAAGAAACATCACTCATGGAAATAGTATATTGGTAAAAGCGAGTTTCTGTGGGCAGTTTTGTCTGTTTCATTGGTGTTGAATGGAAGGCCTTTTTCAGTAAGATTTAAGGCAGCTTGAATCATAACCAACACGCCCTTTAAATAAAGAGGAGGTACCCAAAACGCACAAACTCAACACCCTCCCTGATAGGAAGGAAGAGTAGTTGTAAATTTGTTACACACTCAACAGGGGGCATTTGCTGGGGAGAGGAAACCAGCTGGAGCTCACAACAGGAAGGAGGAGGTCATGTCTTTGGTGACAGTCGACACTGTGTATGTGAAAGTGAGAGAGTTAATCAAGCTGTCATTTTCTACATAAGAAGCCTCTATTACTGTACATTAAAAACGTAAACAGCTAGTTTACCTGGTATCCTTCATAACTGTAACTATATTGTACTTAACTCTGACTTTTTTTTCTTTTTTCTGATGCTGAAATTAAAATTGCAACACAGACAAGCTTTATTGCATCAGTTAGCATCTACAACACACAACACATGACTCACAAGGACAAAACAAGTAGTGGAAGCACAGCAGCTTGAATCATCTATTCAGGGGGGGAGAGAGGGTAAAGTTAATTAGACTAGTTGACTGTTCCCAAAGACAGAAAACATTTAAAACTGAGGCCACTGTAAACCTAAGAAGCTAAACACTAGACAAACAAATATTTCCTGTGTATTTTAGGAGCTATACAAAAACACAGGTCATGTTCCTCGTCAGTCAAAGCGTGGTTTCAGTGTTGTTGAAATATGCAGAACTTTGTGCTGTGTGTAACATCGCAAACACACAAAGTGTCGGATTAGTTTGCAGAGTTTGGCTAACTTTACCAGTGCTAGCAACAGTATCCATGGTGTCCTCCGTGCTAGCGTCCATTCCCTGCTGTAGAACATACTTACGCTTTGCGTCGGTTGCTTGGTTATGTTCCAGTTCATTCTAACAATGCCAGTATTCATTTTTTTACATCAAAGTACTGCAGAATAGCGCTGCTTAGCTTCCTTTCACAGACAGAGCAAGAGAGAGGGAGAGAAGGGTCCAGCCGTCCGTCAGGGCTGCAATCCCAGGTAGTGGCCGGTGGCATTGTATGCTAATGAAATAACAACAATCTAGGTTCTTATATAGCGCTTTTCTATTATCCTTGAGTACACAAAGCACTTTATACACCTTTATACGCCTCATTCATTTATTCATACAAGCTTTCTCTCTGACATTTATACTCTCATAAATATATCAGAAAGCAACTTGGGTTCAATATCTATGATACTTTTGCAGACTGGAGCAACCAAGGATTGAACCACCAGCAGAGATGACCTGCTCTACCTTTTGAGCAGTGCATTATCATTCAAACACGTAACATACCCTAAAAAGTACCCTTTCACGTCCTTATTAAATGCTCTAGGTTCTCCATTAACTCCAATATAAACCCGCTTGTGGCGGTAAGAGCAGAGGCTCCAGCCGTCCAGTCCAAAGCAAACACATGAAGGTATCACTGATAATTCAACAATGAAATAGCTTCATGTTGTGGCCATCACATAGTGTTTTCCAATGTGATTCAGGATCTAACAGTGAACAGATTTACGTAATGCTTTGTTCAGTTTATTTTAATTTTGCATTTATAGACTCATTCCAACTCGCTTTCATTCCCAACGTGTAACGTACCAACTATTTGTCACAATAGTTGGTATGTTACGCGATGGGATGAGAACGGGTTGTTCTGAGCAACAGCCACCCCTCTGACATCGATCACCGCGAGCAGCAATGTTTAAACATCCAATCAGCTAATATGACACTGGTGTTTTCATTAGTATTTACAGTTAAGTTTATATTAAAGACTACTTAAATTCTTTTAAACTCTCATGTCTCCTACCACTTGCAAAGCCCAAATCATTGCTACCACATTTTCATAACAGCTGGAAATCATGTGTCAAAAAATGAGGTCAGCTGACTACCTGAATAAATGGAATATCCAGGCGTTTCAATAAATGAACTTTTTTTCCCACCGTGATGGCATGGATATATTCCAAAATGCCAATGTCAGGATTAATTGGGCTCAAATTGTGAAGAGTGGTTCACGGAGCGTGAGACATAGATTTCACACATGGATTGAACACCACAGAGTCCACACACTGATCCAGACCTAAACCCCATTGAGAATCTTTGGCATGCAAAGCAGAAGACTTGAACGGTGCAACTCTCCCATCATCAAAACTGGGAGGTCCTGGCAAAAAATTAATCCAACTCTGGAGGGAAATACATATAATGTCACAACAAATGCGCGCTGTCCTACAATAAATTATTTATTTCATTTTTATATTTCAAGTGGCATCCATAAGTGTGTATATGAATGTCTGAAAACATCTATTTAAATTCCAATCTTCAAAGAAATGGGAGAAAAAATGAGACAGACTTCTGTTTTGGTACTTACGTTTCAATGAATCAAACACTGCCACTGCTTTTGCTGCTGTTGCTGCTGACTAACACTTTTTGGTTCAGTGTCAGTCTGAGACATTTAAAATAGAGCGACAGCATTTCAGCTTACAAGGTTTCCATTTAGAGAGACAGAACATCCACCGAATAAACCAAGTCTGCAATATCTTAGCATAATAATGCTTCAAGCAAATTAATAGCAGCTGTACTTACACTGGTGTCACATGACACCTACATAGATTATTGAAAAGTATAAAAGCATTCAGCATAAGGGGTAAGAAAATATTATATTTTGCAGCATTATAAGTTGCTGAATGAAGCTCAGATTTGTTTTGTTAACCTTTGCTGGGTCATCTTACCTTTAGGAGACATTGGATATGAATCAGGGTTTGGTTTACATTGAGGAGCAGATGGTATGCACAGAGTTTGGAAGAAGCCTTTAAACATGTAACCCTATACAGCAAAAATCACATACACAGCGATACTGGGATAGTGTTTCAAAATATCTGTTGAACCTTGAAGTATCAGCACTCGTCTGTTTAAAATAGTCACGCATTATTGTCCAAGAACAGTGGATTTCTCTCCAGCAACACAACCTGATGCCTGCCAGGTGCTTTGGGTATGAAACATCTGAGGGACAGACTGTTCCAGATTAGCAGCTATGAGATGAGAGCTGCTAATGTTGTCTGTACATGATACTATGTTGGGATGTTCACCCTAACAATATATAGCTTTGTATTCCTTCAAAACTACTCAATTCTGAGTCAAATATGACATTCAGACAGATTATTGTGTGGCAAATCATGTTTTCTGTCTTACATGGCAACAAAAATCACAGCACTTTGTTTTGAAATGCTGTCCTTCCCACAATGGATATTCGCTTGTTAATTAAAGGAAACAAGACTTTTAGCTCTGTGAACTGATCCTGTTATGCCTTCAAATGTTAGTTTTTTAGCTATCATTTCCTCCTTAGGATTAGAGCAGTTAAAAGTTACACTCTAAGATTTGGCCCCTTTTACATTACACTCTGACAGTGCTTTGCTTTTTTTCTGTCTCACAATCCACCCAACCCCCACTGACTTTTTTCCTTTCTTCAAGCGTGTGTATGTGTGTGTGCATTTGTAAAGTGTGCGTATTCTCCCTCCACAGCACAAAGCTGCGATTGGCTGGTGAGATTTGTTGGAGGGAAAAAAACGGGTGAGCAGGGAGAGTAGGGAGAGCGGAGCAGCGAGATAGTGCTGACTCAGGCACTCGGCCCCATTGTTCTACTCGTCTCGTAACCCTACACCTCCCTGCCTCCAGCCAGACAGCCCATTGGCCAACCACAAGTGCTGGAGCCAAGGGGACTGCGGTGTTAAACAGTACCAAAAAAATCTTATCTCTTCCTCCATTAGTCCCACAATGAGAGAATTCAGCAGCCAACATCACAGTGGACACAGGGCCATTCAGGTTACAATATCTCTGCTGCATCTCGACGAGTTGGAGAGAGGTATTTTGGTGATAGTCAGGGCAGTTTATATAAGAGGTTACTACCTGTTTGTTGTATGCTGCTTTGACAGAAAGTGAAGACTTTGTAACCATAGATTGGAAATGCAGGTGTGTTGCTCTGATTTGTTGTATAAGAGCTCTGTGAGACTTTGCTGGTAACTTTTCTTTTGTGATATAATGAGTGTTATGCAATTTTCCAGGTTGTGACTCATTAAAAATGGAAAAAACAATTGATGCCTCACTACTTCAGCTATCTCACCAGTCATAATTCTGTTTATCAAAAGACTGGGGAAACTTTTTCTGGAGATCAACCTCTTTAAGTGATTCCTGTATTCAACCACAGAACAGTTGCAACATTTTAAAAACTGTAAACACAACACACGTCCCAACTCTACAGGAAATGTGATATGGGCAGAATACTCGCCCTGGGGCTAAATGAGATTACTAGGTAACAAATCAGCATTCAACGGGGGAGGAAAGTGAGAGTTTGAGCGGTTTCAGTCATGGGATCCTCGGTTAACTAGGTCATTTCGATCCTAAAGGTGATAAATAGGTTGTGCGTGCCACAGAGGGGCCAAGTTTAGTGAGCTGAAACCTACAAGGATGGAGCAGAAAACTAGGTTATCACGTGCCTTATGTTGAACATCGGCACTGATGTGATTTCCATGCATTACAACAAAGATGTGATTAGAAAGTCATTTTGGTTGTATTAACATTATAGATCTTTATTATCATGCGTTTTTCATTAATTCGTTGGGTTAATCAGTCATTTCTGTGGTTTGAGTTGAATCGTTTTCAGAGAAACAGACAAAATCATAACACAGAAAAGAATGTGTGGCCACTGTTATATATATATATCTTATTGTACACAGTGTTGATCATCATTTGTCATAAAGGGTTTTAGGTCAGTGAAAATGCTGTGATGTACTCTTGAGGCAGTGCATCTAAACCACAAACGCTGTTGTTCCTCTTTCAACAATCTTCAGGGGGAATTTCTATGTATAGTAAAAGTTATATGTATAAGGTTCAAGGTTCTTTATTTGTCACATGCATAGTTATACAAGTATAACACACAGTGAAATGTAGCCTGACACGCTCCTCGACATGTGCAAAAAAATTGGGGGGGGGGTGTAGAGGAAGAACATTATATATATATATGTATATATATATAGTATATACATTGGGTGAATGTGCAGTAGTAGCAGCAAGCAGGTGAATTCTGTACATTAATATGAATAGACATCTGACTATTTTACAGGATAGACAATATATACATATTTAAAATTAAAGGAATTGAAATGTACATTGTGCCTTGGTTTAGTGTCTGGAAGAGTCCTGACTCAGTCAATTATAGATGATGTGAGAGGGCGGGTGTGTGTGTTTAGAGCACGGATGGCTTGGGGATAGAAGCTCCTCTTGAGTCTCTCTGTCCTTGCCCGAAAGATGCGGAACCTTCTACCAGATTGCAGAAGTTGGAACAGTTTGTTGCCAGGATGGGACGGGTCCTTCAGTATCTGCGCTGCTCTAGTCCGGCATCTCCTGTATAATATGTGCGCAGTAAAAATTGTTCTGTGTTAAACCTGACCGGTAACCGTGCGGCCTGTTATACAGTCATCCAAGAAACAAACTTATTAAGAAAGTACAACATTTTGCTCTAAAAAGAAACAAATAATTTTATTTATTTTACGATTTTACATTTTGTTTGAAGTGTAACTTCATAAACTAACCACTGATTTCTTTCCCCAGTTAACAAGGAAAACACACATGAAAAGTCAGTTGTGCGTATCTGGGTTATGCTAGAGGGACAAAACTAATGTAACTCTGCACAGTACATCATGAATAAAAAGCATGAAGGAGTTCATGTGTCTTTGGACTGGAACAAAGACTTCCTTTTTCGAGGACAGTAAAACGCTTTTCACAAACTCCTACTTTGTGTTTGCGGGAGACAAAGGAAAGATTCTGCCGAAATCTACATGGATATTATTTCTAATTAATAATTAGACTAATAAATCTACATTTAACTATTGACTATTGTTTCTGTAAGGCATTAAAGCGTTCCAGCAGTGCACCAGTAACATGAGACGCCTATGGTAAACTGCTATAAGCCCTTTTATTGGAAGATACTCTGGTAAATTGCATTGCCAAATACACTTTACCAGAGAAAGGTTGTTTGAACCTTTTTCTTGGTTGCAATAACAAACACAGCACTAAGGATTTTTTTTGTTTGTTTTTTTTAATAATGAAAAGAAACCCTCACAAGTTGCATGTCTTTGGACGGTGGGAGGAAGCCGGAGTACCCGGAGGGAACCCACACAAACACGGGGAGAACATGCAAACTCCACACAGAAAGACCCCGGCCTGATGATGGAATTGAACTCAGGACCTTCTTGCGGTGCGGCAACAGTGCTAACCACCGTGCCACCGAGCTGCCATTGGATAATCCAAATTGCCACTAGGTTTGAATGTGCGAATGAATGTGAGTGTGAATGGTTGTCTGTCCCTGTGTGTTGGCCCTGCGACAGACTGGCGACCTGTCCAGGGTGTACCCCGCCTCTCGCCCTATGACAGCTGGGATAGGCTCCAGCGCCCCCCGCGACCCTGAAAAAGGATAAGCGGAAGCGAATGGATGGATGGATGGATGAAAAGAAACCCAACTTCAAATGTGGACGTTGGGGCATTGTGTCATCAGATGTGTCCTTTCTTGATGCTCCTTAACAGTAAAATTCACTGTGAGTTTCTTAGAGATTCCTTACAAAAGCAATCTGTGGGGTCATTTTTAATGACGTTGGATAGATTCAAAAGATCTGCATAAATGGGAAATTTGAGCATGGAAATACTCGAAGTGTCCACCTTCAGCCACTTCTCAGCGTGGATGCGAATTCACACGAATATACCCAATCTTGTCTGCGTTCTTTACGTTCTCAACAGTTTCCACGCTCTCATAGTTGAGGCATTGTTTCCCTACAATGCTAGACAATTAGCTGATTTTCCCATGTGAGACAACTGATTCTCCTAAGCCTACGTTTATTAGATTCCATCCTGTTTCTATGAATATGGAGGAGGGTTGGCGCTGGGGGGCACAATGCCTTGCTGCTGTCCAATATTGCGCATCAAGCATGGTCATGGATTGAAAATTCTGCCCACAGTCACTATATGAAACAACAAGGCTCTTTCAGCTGGTGGGGCACTCAAAAGTTGGCTAGGCAGTAGAAGTTTGTGTATTTGTCTGTACAAAGCTGCACTGGGAAATGTATTGCCATAAAACATGCCAAATTAGCTGAAATGTTTGAGCAACTTTTGGGGTGGGGGGAGAAGACTAACCAACTAGTATGAAACTAGAAATAGAAATACTAGATGTTAATTTCAACTTGAGGACCTTGTCTTCAGGAGTTTCTACACAACTTTCTACACATTAATCACATTCTTCAATTATTATTTATACTTTAAATGGTGCTTAACTTTGTGGCACTTTGCATTTCGCATTAGAAACAGTGCAAGTTATACTACATTGTGGAGGAGTACAGCAACTCTACTCTGAGCCTACTCTCCTGAATGACTGAACTCATCAACACATCTCTAAGGGAGACCAGAGCGACCCATCGCAGAAAGCTCATCTCGCTTGTATCCGCCTTCAGAATACCTACAAATAAAAAGCCTAACAACACCTTCAGGTCTTGATTACCAGAGTTTAGGCGTTTTTCTATAACAATGTCGGGACTGCAGCTCCACAACAATTTACTGCCATTGGGTATCAATTAAAATGTTAACAATTGGATTAAACTACTAGTAGTGGCAATAGCAATGACTGCTCACCTAGTTACCTAGTGCACATAGTCTATATCTTTCCTGTCTTCTAAAAGTTAAACCAAATCCATTAACATTGGTCCATGAATGCTGGTTGTAAATAAATTAAATGTTGCATATTTTAAAACCAAAAAATATCTGTGGGGTCAGATTTCATCTAAACAGTAGAAATCTAAAACTTTATATTCCACTATGTTTTTTAAATTTCTATAACTTTCAAAAGATAGCCTGCTGAAATCGGATGACTGCTGTTGATACACTCTGTGTTAATGAGCAATCAAAAGAGCAAGGGTCCAGCCTTACTTAAGTTAAAAGACATTACGACTGAAGTGTGCATTAAAAGTAGAAGCCACTATTGCTAAATGATCATAATTAATTAATTAATTTGCTAGATTTTAGATCTGTCAATGTCAACAGTTATTAAAGACTGTACTACGCTCAATCCAGTCATTTGTCTTCTCTACCCTCATTCTTAGCTCCCCTACCCCTCCTCTTTTTCCTCCCTTCTCTTGTTGGTTTGGGGTGTACACTCAGCCTGGCCCTCTTTTTCATCTCCATGTTCCTTCAAAAGAGTCAAAGCAGGGCCTCTCTGAGGTATTAAATATCTTTATTAAACTGCCTCTTTGGGGGCTTCCACTCAGTCCCCCTGCCTCCTCCCTTTCTACTCTGTACACCCCAACTATCCCCACACACTTGGCCCCTATCGACTTCTCTTCAAAGGCTCCCGACATGCGGCTTCTGCCGGCTACCTGCTGCGTTGCAAGATTATGCACAATAGTCTCCGCTGGTCCCCACTGCGTAAAACCAGGCAAGCTCCACCACACTCGGCTGGGCCACATCTGACGGGGGGAGTTTGCCCAGACGGAATCCGCAGGATCAGCAAGATGAGTGAAACAGAGGTGGAGCGGGGGGATGAGGATAGTGAGGAGAGAAGGGGCAGTAGATTTTGCCACCAGCTGTGTCATGGTTTAGTGAATGCTATCAAAAGATGTGCTCTGGTGTTACCAAGTTGTCCCCCACAGAAGCACTTTTTGATGAATTCCCTCATGCACATAGTGTCACTGTGTCTTCACACTCTTTGGCAGATGGTTGCTACAAATTTGTACCCTCATAGACAGGACAGCGCTTTTCTGATAATGACTGCACTCAAGCTGTTTTCACAAATGAAAATGCCAGGAGAATCAGGGCGGGACATTGTCCAAACTTTTCTCATATGCAGAAAACAGCAGGAGAACATCTGCATCTGCTACAGTTGCACTGATAGAAATTCTCTGTGTGGTTTTGACAAGAAAGGTACCAATATATGTGTGACATGAATCTCCTTGGTGAAATCACCCAGACGTTGTGTAATGTCCCACAAAGTTCAGCATTTTAGTACATGTGTGAAAATTCTCATTCAGATTTCTCATGACTTTTCACATGCTATCTAACACCTAGGTGGCATGACGTTAAATAAGCTGGTTAACTCTAATACATATATAAAAGAATCTGTTTATACATGCTCCAAAAGTAAATTAAGACAGGAAGGTAGGTGGTGGTGGTGAAGGAAATAAAATGAATAGCAAAAGAAGACTTGCCACAACAATGATTGAAACAACATCAGAAACACAAAAAAAGATGATACTGTATAAAAAAACAAAACAACTGAGACTTTGTAAGTAACTGTTTCTACATTACGTCTTCAGGTTGTTCTTCGATATTGGGTGTTAAGATGTGCTGTGGAGCAATCAGAAGTCAAAATCCAGTACTGACAGGATGACAGAATATCAGATGGGTGCACTATGAAGCAAGATGAATGGGTTAGCAAGATGCGTTGAGCCTGAATTTGGAGGTACTGTACAGTGTGACAAAGGCAGATCAGGCTAGATCACCCTGGTAACTTATGCAAAACACATACCCTGGTTGGGAGCAACTATCAAGCAAACAGACACAGAACACTTTTATTTTTTCTTTTATCATCTAAGTGCGATATAAATCACCTGATGAAGGAATATATTTTATAACCTGCAAAATCCACAGTTTAAACTGTGACTCACATTGTCACTGAAATGGTCATGCATTTAGTTGGTCATTCAGAAAAAAAAGATGTGTTTTTGTGCTTGGTGCTAATCTGCTGCTGTTTTTTACACTGCTGGAATTGCACTTTGTAGAACACATTAGAAAATTGATCAGTCCATTTTTAGTTTTTGTCTCCCCTCCCCCCTTTTTTGAGTATTGAGGAGAAGTACTGATCCAGTCTAATGCATTAGAAAACCCATGAGTAGGCACAGAGCACGGAGTAACAAAGAAAGTTAATAAACACCATCGTGATATGTGTTCTGTTACAGGTTTTGTTGAGCTAGCTAACAGAAAGAAAGCCCAGCTATGTTGAACTTTCTTCACACAAGCGAGTAGGGATGGGTATCGTTTAGGTTTTATCCGATACCGGTGCCAAATCGGTACTTTTGAAACGGTGCCGGTGCTCAAACGGTGCTCAAACCGGTGCTTAAAGAATGGAGAACACAAAATTGGTCCTAAAACCTCTCATGTTCAGCTGGTTTTTTGTAAAAAGATAACAAAGTTAGCCTTTTCTGCAGCTATGGGGCATATATGGTATCACTCTTGGTTGGAAGCAGTGCTTAATCAATGGAAAAAACACAAACTTTGTCCAAAAACCTCTCATGTTTAGCTGTTTCCCTCTTTTTCTTTAGTCATTTTAGCCTTTTTGGCCAGGGTGAAGGGAGTATCTGCCATCAAACAAGAAGACAGCCGCATGTAGCTATGATGATGTTTGCTAGTTCACCTTACATGCATTAATGTAATAACGTGGTTAGCCTACGCAACGTAAATTACACATGAACAACATTAAGCTACTCACGCAGAGAAGAACGGCTGCTGCCGCCATCATCATTTCTGCTACACTGGCAGGGCTAGGGGCCAGGACTCTCCTCTTCGGGGTTTTTGGGGGATATTGCTAACTCCGGGTCCGATAACAGGCAACCCACGCACAGTAGATGTGCTCGGTCAGAGGTCTCGCAGCAAGCTATCATACGGCGCATTTCTGGGCTTTTAAAAAAAACTCTATACGTCGCCAGGTGTTTCATCGGATTTCAGGTGTTACCTCCTTTGACAGTATCACAGTAACTGTCATGAACCGAAGTTCCGAGCGCAGGCAGGACCCAGTAGCAGAACACACACACGAGGGTATGAGCGAATAAAGAAAGTAATTTTTATTGAAACTAAAGGTGTCCCGTGAGGGTAGCCAGAAAAACAACGGGTGAAACCAGACGAAACCGAGGGACCGCACAGGGAACGCCGAGAGCGGGGCTGTGAGAGGCTGTAAAACAAAAAGAGAGACAGATTACTGGGGTGCGGAAAAAAGGCAGCATATGAGGGAAGGTGGAGTGTGCGTCTCACGGTGATAGCCGGGCCGAGTGAACCAGAGGGGGGTGGAGCTCCAAAAGGGGTCGAGGCGGCGAAGCTGAATGTGAACCGAATCTCAGGCGGACAGGTGGACAGGCAGGTGGCTCGAAAAAAACACGCCGAGTTGAGATCTGGGTACACAGGGAAAGAAAAACAGGGTTAGGTCCGATGGAGAGTTTGTCATACGAGTTCTTTTCCGCAGGCGTACGTTACCGCTGAGAGGCGACTACGGACTGGCGTGGAGCAGCAGGTAGGGCAGGATTAAATAGTCCACCTGGTGATCGCCTGGGATGGGATGCAGGTGTGGGGTTAGCAGCCACGCTCGTGGGCGTGGACATCCCAGCAGCACCCCGGACGCCGGGCCGCGGACCATGACAGTACCCCCCCCTCAAGGGTCGCCCCCAGGCGACCGGCCGGGACCCCGCCTGCGGAGAGAAGCACGGAAAGCAGAGATGAGACGAGGGTCCAGAATGAAGGAGCGCGGGACCCAGAGGCGGTCCTCGGGGCCGTACCCCTCCCAATCCACAAGATACTGCCAGCCGCGCCCGCGCCGGCGCGCATCCAGGATCCGCCGGACCGCATAGGCCGGATGGCCGCCGACGAGCCGGGCGGGAGGAGGGGGCTCGGAAGGAGGGCACAGGGGGCTGAGGCGGACCGGCTTAAGTTGAGATACATGGAACGTGGGATGCACACGCCGAGAGGCCGGAAGCCGGAGCCTGACTGCCACCGGGTTGATGACTCGGTCCACTTCGTACGGCCCGATGAAACGGGGAGCCAGTTTGCGGGACGTGCCCCGGAGCGGGATGTTCCCAGCAGCCAACCAAACCTTCTGTCCCGGCTGGTAGTCAGGGGCTGGGGTGCGGCGACGATCGGCGTAGTGCGCCTGTCGTTCCTTTGCGCGCAGGAGGGCGCGGCGAGCGCAGCGCCACACACGTTGGCAGCGCCGGAGGTGATGAGGGGCCGACGGGACGGAGAGGGACAGGTCCTCTTCCGGGAAGAGCGGAGGCTGATACCCGAGGGACGCTTCGAAAGGAGAGAAGCCGGTGGAGGACGAGGTGTGAGTATTGTGGGCGTACTCCACCCAGGGCAGGTAAGTAACCCAGGAGGAGGGGTTTTGACTGGCTACGCACCTCAGCATAGTCTCCAGCTCCTGATTAAGGCGTTCAGTTTGCCCATTGGATTGCGGGTGGAAACCGGAACTCAAACTGACCTTGGCGCCGAGAATGGAGCAGAAGGTCCTCCACACTTGTGAGGTGAACTGGGGACCGCGATCGGAGACAATGTCTAGGGGAATTCCGTGGAGCCTGAAGACTTCCGTGACTAACGCTTGGGCAGTCTCAGCAGCCGAGGGCAGCTTGGCTAGCGGGACGAAGTGGGCGGCCTTAGAAAACCAATCCACAACGGTGAGGATGACACATTTTCCAGAAGAGGTGGGGAGACCGGTAACAAAGTCGAGCGAGATGTGAGACCAGGGCCGGTGGGGAGTAGTGAGTGGGTGGAGCTGGCCCATGGGATGTTTCGTGGATGGTTTATTACGAGCGCAGACGGCACAGGCAGACACGTAGTCCCTCACGTCCCGTAGTAGCGATTTCCACCAGAAGTGTCTGCTGAGGAGGCGCGCCGTTCTGCTCACGCCCGGGTGGCACGCGAATCGTGCTGTGTGGATCCAGTGGATGACTGCTCCCCGGGCGGCGGCGGGAACGAAGCGCCGTCCCGGCGGTCCGGTCCCTGGGTCAGGGTCCCCCGGGAGCGCTTGGCGAATGGTCTCCTCAATCTCCCAGGTGAGAGCACCCACCACGCAGGAGGCAGGCAGGATGGTGGCGGGGAGGGGCGCCTCGCTGTCGGGGGAATACAGACGGGAGAGCGCATCGGGTTTGATGTTTCGTGACCCGGGACGATAGGAGAGTGTGAAGTTGAAACGGGCGAAGAATAGGGACCAGCGAGCTTGACGGGGATTTAACCTCTTGGCGGTTCTAAGGTACAGTAGATTTTTATGATCTGTCCATATAACGAAGGGCTGTTCGGTCCCCTCCAGCCAGTGACGCCATTCCTCCAATGCGAGTTTTACCGCTAGGAGTTCCCTGTCGCCGATGTCGTAATTCCTTTCTGCGGGGGTGAGTCGGCGTGAGAAAAAGGCGCACGGCCGGAGTTTGTTCAGGGGCCCAGACCGCTGGGAAAGAACCGCCCCGACTCCCGCATCAGATGCGTCGACCTCAACAACAAACTGTTTAGAAGAGTCAGGATGGGTCAGAATGGGTGTGGACGTGAATAATCGCTTCAATTTAGCGAAGGCTGCGTGGGCCTCAGGGGACCATGTGAAAGACACCTTGGGTGAGGTGAGTTGGGTGAGAGGCGCGGCCACCTGGCTGTAGTTTCGAATGAAACGGCGATAAAAATTCGCAAACCCCAAGAAGCTCTGAAGCTTCTTTCGTGTCTCCGGAACCGGCCATTCCAATATTGCTTTGATCTTCACCGGGTCGGTCTTCACCTGCCCACCAGCGAGGATGTAGCCCAAGAAGGAAATGGATGAGGCGTGGAACTCACACTTTTCCGCTTTTACGTACAGTCTATTTTCGAGCAGCCGTTGTAGCACGCTCCTCACATGGATGCGATGGTCCTCGAGCGTCTTGGAGAAAATCAAAATATCATCCAGGTAAACAAAAACAAACACGTTCAGGAAATCCCGTAACACGTCGTTGACTAGGGCTTGAAAAACCGCCGGGGCGTTCGTTAACCCGAACGGCATCACTAGATATTCAAAATGCCCTAGTGGGGTATTGAAGGCGGTCTTCCACTCGTCGCCTTCACGTATCCGTACCAGGTGGTAGGCGTTCCGCAGATCTAGTTTGGTGAAGACCGTAGCTCCCTGGAGTGAGTTAAAAATAGAACTAATGAGTGGGAGGGGATATTTGTTTTTGACGGTGACGTCATTCAGCCCCCTGTAATCGATGCACGGGCGGAGCGTCCCGTCTTTCTTTCCCACGAAGAAAAAACCCGCAGCCACGGGAGAGGATGACGGCCTAATACGTCCTGCAGTTAGTGACTCCTGGATGTAATTCTCCATGGTTTCTCTTTCGGGGCGAGACAGGTTGTATAATCTGCTAGAGGGCAGCGAAGCTCCCGGGAGCAGATCGATAGCACAGTCATATGGACGGTGAGGCGGGAGTGAGAGCGCCTCATCTTTACTGAACACCTGCTGGAGATCGTGATAGTCGGGGGGCACGGAAGAGAGGTCCGGCGCGGGTGGCGGGGCGGGCCTCCGTTCCGTTGAGGCGGAGGGAACGGCTGACCTCAGGCAGTTCGCCAGACAAAACACACTCCAGCTCGCGATACTTTTTCCGGCCCAATCTATGTGTGGGTTATGTCTCTGTAACCAGGGGTAGCCTAGGATAAGCGGGGTGTCAGGAGCAGGAAAAGTGAAAAAGGACAGCTGCTCTTGGTGGTTACCTGATGTGATTAACCGTACAGGCGCGGTTTGGTGAGTTATGTATGCAAACACTTGGTTGTTTAATGTAGACGCAGGGATGGGCGGTTCGAGTGGAGTAAGAGACACAGCTAGCCTCTTAGCCAGCTTCTCATCCATAAGGTTCTGTTCCGCCCCGGAGTCCACTAACGCGGGGCATGTAAACGTCTGATTAGAAGTCACGATAGTAACGGACAGTAACAATCGGGGTCTAGTAGTGCTTAGAGTGCTGCCCACCCGTATCCCCGGACTCACCGGTGGGCCGGGTCGTTTGGGCGGACCGGGCAAACAGCGATGCGGTGACCGGGCCTCCCACAGTACAGACATTCTCCAGCCCGAAATCGGCGTTCCCTCTCCTCCGGAGAAAGCCGAGAGCGTCCGATCTGCATGGGTTCAGGCGGGGGCGGCGACGGAGAGCGCGCACACGCAGCTGGGGGCGGGGGCGGAGAAACGCGAAACCCGGGGCGCAATACGGAGCCCATAGGTTTAGATCGCCGCTCGGCATCCCTCTCCCGCAAGCGTCTGTCAATCCTACGGGAGAGGGAGGCCAATTCATCAAAGGATCTGGTCTCCTCGTGAAAAGCCAGTTGGTCCTTCATCTGGTCATTTAACGACCGTAAAAAAACCCCACGAAGAGCCGAATCGGGCCAACCCACGGCGACCGCTCGAGTACGGAATTCAACTAGGTACTCCGCAATACTGCGCCGCCCCTGACGGAGCCCCAGCAACTTCTGCGCGGCATCGTCCTCCGATACCGGAGGGGAAAACGTAGCCTGGAACTCCTCCAGGAAGTCATCGTAATCGCAATCACGAATGGGGTGAGAACTTAAGTAGGCTTCAGCCCATGCTAGAGCACGCCCCCGTAACAATCCCACGAAGTGGGAGATCTTAGCAGTATCCGTGGGGAACGCGTCAGGCGTGCGACTGAAAAACAAGGAGCACTGGAAAAGGAACCCCCCACACAGGTCTAGCTCCCCGTGGAAGGGTTCCAGCGGCGGAGGCGACACGCCGCGGTGCACGGGGTCGGACGGCCTAGTTTGTAATTTATTCTGAGTGTCACTGAGCTCTTGACAACGGTCTTGGAGAGACTGGAGCTGCTGATCGTGGCGACCGAGGATAGCGCCCTGTTTATTAATAGCGGAGCGGAGTGGATCTGCTGGGTCCATACTGGCCAGTCCGTACTGTCATGAACCGAAGTTCCGAGCGCAGGCAGGACCCAGTAGCAGAACACACACACGAGGGTATGAGCGAATAAAGAAAGTAATTTTTATTGAAACTAAAGGTGTCCCGTGAGGGTAGCCAGAAAAACAACGGGTGAAACCAGACGAAACCGAGGGACCGCACAGGGAACGCCGAGAGCGGGGCTGTGAGAGGCTGTAAAACAAAAAGAGAGACAGATTACTGGGGTGCGGAAAAAAGGCAGCATATGAGGGAAGGTGGAGTGTGCGTCTCACGGTGATAGCCGGGCCGAGTGAACCAGAGGGGGGTGGAGCTCCAAAAGGGGTCGAGACGGCGAAGCTGAATGTGAACCGAATCTCAGGCGGACAGGTGGACAGGCAGGTGGCTCGAAAAAAACACGCCGAGTTGTGATCTGGGTACACAGGGAAAGAAAAACAGGGTTAGGTCCGATGGAGAGTTTGTCATACGAGTTCTTTTCCGCAGGCGTACGTTACCGCTGAGAGGCGACTACGGACTGGCGTGGAGCAGCAGGTAGGGCAGGATTAAATAGTCCACCTGGTGATCGCCTGGGATGGGATGCAGGTGTGGGGTTAGCAGCCACGCTCGTGGGCGTGGACATCCCAGCAGCACCCCGGACGCCGGGCCGCGGACCATGACAGTATCACCTTAAAGCACTTGTTGCAGGCTGCTGAGTTTGCATATTTTGCTGTGAAGTACAGCCAGACTTTTGACCGCTTCGCCTTGGGCATTTTTAATCTGTAGCTCTGCTCTAAAAGAACGCACGTACCTGCCCCCGCCTACTATCCTCGGAAACGTAAAATGATTGGCTAGAATCTAAAGTGTATCACAGCTCAGGAAAAAAAAGCACCGAAATAAAGCACCGAAATGTGCGCTGCTTTTCGGTCTGGTTACTACCGTTTATGTCAGAATCGGTGCCATCATGGCACCGGACACCGGTACCCATCCCTACAAGCGAGTAAAATGGATGATCAGACTAAGACGGGACAGTGAGACACAAAGAAGGGAACAAGCCACAGGTGAAAGTAACAAACAGGTGAAAGCAAACAAACAATACACTTTACAAAAGAAGAAACCAAAAGATATTTGCAACTGAAACGTGAAGGCGTTAGAACACAGAAACAAACATGAATTCATTGAGAAACATAAAGTACCAGAACAAAGACAACAAAATAACAGGACCGTGACAGTAGATCGATGAAAGCAAAAGGACAATCTCCTTTTGAGTCAAGCCTCAACTTTCAAACTGAATCTGAGGGTATGAACTGGCTCATGGTGTTCGTTTGTTTGTAGAACTGGAAAAGATTTGCTTTGAAAACGATCAGTAAATAACGGTTAAACCTTAAATACATTTGCTAAGGTTGGATATACTATAATTAGCATGCCGAGTACACTAATCCAGTTTATCCAGTTCTGTCTCTGTCTGCATCTGATCAGCACCGTTAGAAGCATTGTTGTGTAACCTGACCAGTTACGGAACTTCACGCAAAGCACAATATTTGCACATGAGACAATTTCACAAGGCGCACCAAGTGCTCAGTCATTTTTGCTATCCTTCATATGTTTCATTCCGATGCAACAACGTGGGATCACGTTACACCTAAGACAGGCCAAACTACAGTAATTGTGATTTTAAAACAGTCCCACAAATTTAACATTCATTTACTCGTCTCTCTATAAGCATCAGCTGAGTTCATTTAAAGGATATTTATGAGTCAGGATTTTACATCAAGTTTTTTTTTTGTTTTATTTATAATTTAGATCAGGTTTTTGGTTTAGTAATAGTTAAAAGATAATTTAAGTAGTACAAGCATTAATGTAATGTTAGTGAAAACCAGTATACCCCCACACACATACACATAGCCCATTGAAAACCTATCAATGTGCAAATGTCCAAAATATACATTTCTCAGTGTGACTAATCATTGTAATATTTGTTTGGTTCCCCCCACCCACCCACCCCAACCGTAGTGACCAATTCTCCCAGTGCGAAGTGGCTGATGTAAAACTACACTTACAAAGTAGCCTCCCCCAACTCTGCCAGTTGCAGAGCACTCTTTGTCCACCACAATATGAGCCGGGGAAACAAAGATGCCATTGCCTATCCTCTGGTTTTGGTAGCCGTCTGTCACTCAAACCCATTGTTGGCATGTGCACGGCTCAGGGAACAATAGGACTTTGTGTGAAGAGAGAGGTGGGCCACACCCATCTCCTGCCATATCTCTTACCTCTTGTGTGTCTCTCTTACAGCTCTGTCATGTTCTTTAGATTTTGCCCCCCAATATGTTATTTTGTTATTTTACATAAATGTCTACTAGATAAAAGTAATGCTAGATAAAAAAAAAAGGCAAAAATCCCCCCCACAAAAGCAAAATATAGCCAAATTAAATCCTGATTGTTGTTGCAATTCTTAAACTAGATGAGCATAATAGTAAGATTATAACTTACTTTGTTTTGGACTTTGATTTATTTATCTATTTTTAATGTGAGCATTGTGAAGGCGACTTTCAGCTAATCAATGAAACATTTATTTTCACTAAATTTTATGTGGCACGTAAAACGTGAACCTTGGACCTTAAAAAGATCAACACTTTTATATGTTTAAAACTTGCCACAAAAACCAGTTTTGCCTTGACCTAGCCTTTTTGTTGTTATTCTTTGTGTTGATTTCTTTGCAGTGGAAAAAAGCTGTGGACACAGATATATTTGTTGTTTAAAGTGAGTAGAAAATTAGTCATTGTGTGTTTCTGGCTTCAACTTCTTTGTGTCTCTAGGATCCTGTAACTGTTCCAGGAGGTCAGGATGAATAAAGCCAGGGCTTGTTCGAAGGCCGCTGCTGGTCTGGCTGTGTAGGCTACACAATCCTGCCCTTTGACCCTGATGACATCATATGACTGGCTCTTGTGCGTCTTTCCTGAACCCAGGAGGTCAAGATTATTCAGTGGAGTTTCAAACAAGCAAAGAGTAAGTGTCGAGGAGCGAGAGGCTTTGACAATTATATGTTTGCTCTGAGAGGCACCACTCTCTTGTATGGATGTGCAGTCAAAAGCAGTGACTTTGTATGAGTCACTGAGTGTCTCTGAAAAAAACAAAATGCATGTTGCTAAAGTATGTGCGCATGCATTTTTCAAGTCCTCGTAAACTGCAAAACCCTAAAGATGGCTATTTGTCTTTTATTTCCCATGGCAATGAGGCCATTTACATGACATTACCGATAACCCTGTTTAACTTGCAACGTCTTACAACAATGAGTGATTCAGTGGACTTGAAATTGCGAAATGAAGTAAAGCGACATGGCATAATTTAACCATAAACCCATCTGATAAGTTTGTTTACACGGTCATGACTGACTTTACTTCTTCTCGCTTCTGCTTTCTCCATTTTTCCTACCTCTTTTCATCATTCGTTCATTCTTTTGCCCTCAATTCTAATATGATTATTATTAATACTTATACTACAGCGACAACAATATGTAAAACTATGTAATATTGTAATGCTTTTGTATCCAATAGTTTTGCACTTATAGTTGTATAGTTCCTTAAGACTTTCTGTAACTTGTTTTTTACCTTAATTTCATCTATTATATATAGTGTGTTCTGCCTATTTTTGTGTGAAGAGAGCAAATTCCTTGTTTGTGTGCACAAACTTGGCCAAGTAAAGTTGACTCTGATATTTGGAAGAAACAAGCCCTGATCTCCAGTAACAGCAACGCGTTCTATTTTCAAGCCTTAAAAGTGTGCTCGTCTTTATTATTTATTTTAACACATTTAAACAACAGAAGTTAAACTCAAGTGCTTTAGAGACAGGCAGGTGTCCAAAAAAACCCAGTTTCAAAATATATGAAGCATGACTGAACTAATTGTTGACAAAAGTAAAAATCACAATGATTTAGTGGCTATTAAAATTTGTTCCAATTTTGCAAATTAATGGTGATTTGCCTCATTAATCATGACACACTGCTCTCATCTTCATAAGCTTTATAAGGCTTTAAAGGCTAAAAGTATTAGTATCACCAGTACTGACCCTGTATTTAAGGGCTCGATAGCAACATTTTCAGTACTATTTAACAAGGCAGAATCAATACTGTTCTACCAAAACCATGCTATTCCATGCTAACCCAAAATTACATGACATTACACAAATCATGCAAATTCTTGCCTCTACTTTAATATGAGGCACAACATTGAGCAGCTGATTTTTACATTTTCAGCTGACTGTAATTTTGTTGCATAAATGAAATGAATGAATGAAAAATGGCTCCTGACTGGGAAATTCAACTCTCTGTCGCTGTTGTTGCCGAGTGCCAACTCCACTTGTGTTGTAGTGAACAGAGATAGAGTATATCTGTTTCCTATTCTTGTTATTTCCTTCTCTTTAACCTAACTCAGTTCTATAGCACATATGCTATAGATCTCATCACACCTGCAATTTATGTCTATTCAGCAGCGAAGGTGGAAGAATCTTTCATCGTATGTATCAACAAATAATTTTATTACTTGTACTTTTATTTAATATACTTTTATTTAATACCCTCAAAGAAATGAAATTTTATTTTCTCCTTTCCTTGACACTTTTCCATTCCCCTCCACCCATCTAGGTGATGTCCTTGCCATGTTCCCAACTCTACTCCATGCTTGCTCTTTCAGGTTTTTCTTTTTAGAAGAATGCTGATTGAGTCACACAAAAAGATTAACCCGCTGTGTATCTGGTTTATAAATGAAGTATACGGTTGAACGTTTTTGATTATTTTTGTGTCATTACATTGTGATATGTTTTTGGCTTTATTGTGTTTTTATTATTTATCATATTTTGCGAGGGAAAACAGAAAGAAAAGGGGTGGGAAAGTGCCTGTGAATTTAAAAGACAGGATTTGTAATGTTTTCCATTTTCTGCACACTTCTTAACATCTGCACAGTCTCCAAAGTGTAAAAATACTGACTGAACTAAAAAGCTCCTTACTTGAACACAGAAATTTATATTAACAAGCTGACACCCTAAAAAATAATTTATTCATAATGCATTTGCACACACTTATGCAAGCTCTTTTTCTGTCCAGAGGCACACTCTGAGTTACTTCTCCCGGCCTCTTGGGTCAACGGGAGCATGAGGTCAAAGGTCAGCAGAGATAGAATGAAGCCTAAGAAGAGAAAAGAAGGTGGGAGGTTGTAGGAGGAGAAGGAGTGTGGTACACCGGTGGGGGAGGAGGATGAACAAACAATGGGGGGGGGGGATTTTGGCGGGAAAAAGCTGACATACACCTGGAGAGTCACCTCTTTCAGATGGGTGGTGAATCATAGTCTGCTTCTTCCTCAGCGTCATCCAGAATCGCACTCGCATGCTCTCACACATGTGGGGGGTTAAGATGTGAAGGCATGCAATCACATACAACCAGATGCACATGGACAGACACACCTCTCAGACACTCACACCAATGCGCACACACACACACACACACACACACACACACACACACACACACACACACACACACACACACTAAATGACCAAACAGTAGTCACACCACTTGCAGATGCCCCCTCCCCTCCCCTTTGAACACACATTGTGAGATGATGTCATCTTTGTTTGGTGGCATTGCTGCATGACTCAATGCTGCGTTTGCGTGTAAGTTGAGTCATGAGGGCAGGGTTCACATTTTTAGTGTGATTTCACTTATCACAACCTTTTCAATGAAATAACACATAGTAGACAGAGGAAGGGGTGGGAAACTGGGAGTAAATTTTAAGCGTATCCTTGATATGTTTATATGTGTATGTGTGTGTGTGTGTCTCTGTGTATTTATGTGTGTAATGTGGGACCATAAATCTGTCTGAATCTAAATCATATTAAATGTGAATATTGGTTTTGTAATAATGTTCATTGCGGTTAGGTTAAGGTTGGCATAAATGTCAGAGTTGGGCAAGGAGCATTTAGTATTTCGTTGAGTCTTTTAATGCTTTAGACTTCTGTTCAGGTTGTTAAGGTTCAAAATTGAGGAAGGAGAGTACAATAGTGGTTTGTACTCTCCTTCCTCAATTTTGAACCTTAACAAGGTGTGTTTGTGAGGCACAAAACAACAACTTTTGTACCCCTGCCATTCACACATTTGCACCACATGCATATTACGTAAGTGCTTAAGTCCTTAATTGCATGCACGCCCTGTACTTGCCGTGTTAACTTCAAGAAAGACGATCCACGTTTGTCCTTGTTTTCCACAAAAAGCACACGGAACTAATAACAACTTTGCTCACTGGTCTTTAAAAAGTGTGAAAATTTTTCTAATCAGATGCATGCTAGCTACGTTGGCAAATGCATGTGCATTTAGAGTCCGTGTACTTCCCTAAAATGAGCAGTGTATATAAACACATCGCCATCACCTCCACTTCAGTGAAATGATTAGCGCCTGGGGCCAAATTAAACATCCCCTGGACTCCAGCCTGGGAAATGAACTCATACTTAAACCCATGACATGGCCTAGTAGACATGAAAGCCCTCATAGAGAGGGTTGCTCTAAAAGAGGGGGCAAAAGCAGAGTGGCACCAGGCCCGTGTGGATGTGGCAGGAGGGTATGATGTCACCTGAGTCTGTGCAAGCCCCACCAGGCAGTGCAGCAGCAGCAGCCGAGGACTGGCCATTAGTGCAAGTCAACGCAGGCACTCATGGAGGTTGCACACACAGACACATAAAGAGGGAGGTAGGCAATGTGAAAAGACGGGGTGCACATTTCACACTTTGACATGGTTGTGAGCAATGTCATTATTTGAGCAGAAATTTGGTTTTTTTTCTGGTTTGGGTTATTTCTTGGCAATGGAAATAGGGATATATCCTGCCCTACTGGTTCAACAAGACCCATTTCTGATTTCAGTTCAGTTCAGTTCAATTTTATTTATATCACCACAAGAACCACCTGAAGGCGTTTTTATATTTTAAGATTATAGAACTCATAATTGTACAAAAAAAAAACCCTCCAACAATCACACAGACAAGTGCTTGCTCTATGAGTGTTGGGATTAGATATCCTTCTTGCCCTAGGAACAATTTCCCAGGAAGTGCTGGAGAATTTGGGGGAAGGATGTCCGAGGTACCTTAGTCTACTATCATCTCAGCCCAGATAAGGAAAATGGATGAGTTGTCAGCTGTCATTGCTGTAGAGAGAACCACCCCTCATGCTAGTCAGTTCTTCATAAACTTCAGAGGAGCTCTTATAATCAGTAAAAATAGATAAATACATATGCATAATTCCCATGGAACAATATGAGACTACACAACAGTGAAAGTTAAAAAAAAAGATTTTTCCAAAGTAGATATAATTTAGTGCAGCATTTCTATAGTAATCAAGGTCTAATTAAATAAATGACATTTAAGTTGAAAAAAATCCAGTTACTGCTGCATCAGTGCAGAGGCATCAGGACTGTGCTTTCTTCAGATGTGCTATGGTTTGTAAATCCTTCTCTGTAGGCTGTTAGTGTTACCTTGTTGCTCCTATTTTACAGTTGTAAGAGAACAACTTCAACATAAATAGATAGATAGATACCTGAAAAGACAGAGTGGGAGTTTTCTCAGGAACTCACAATGACTCCAATATTAGCAATGATAGCAATGTGGAGGTATGTAACAACGACAGGAGAGGTCTCAGTGTCTCACTCCAACAACTTTATTAACTCAGAACTTCACATATAGTCAGCGCCAAAATCTCCACCCCCACACTTCCCTTCAACTTGTGTGTGAGTGGAGCCACCTGGTGGTCCGCCACACATACCCCCCCTTGAACACACAGTCAGGTCTCCATTCAGTCCAGGACCCTGGGTCTAAGCAAACGACCCGCACGACTGAACCTGGGAGGGAGAGAACAGGCAGAGGAAGGTCCATCCTGTGAACGAGGCTGGTGAAGGCGAGCAGGAAAGGCAGGAGGAGGCTCAAACGTTGGTGGTCCGGGGGTAGTCCTGGGGGGAAAACCAGAGACTGTCAACCCCAGCGCAGGAGGTCGGCCACGGCGAGGGGCCTGGGCCGGCACTACATCACTGTCCAGAAGAACATGTGCTGGTTTAAGTCTGTCAACACACACAGTCTCCCTTCGACCCCCAAAATCCAAAACAAAATGTTTCTGGCCCGGTTCAATAACCCTGAACGGGCCGTCATACAGCGGCCGCAGCGGTGTCCTGTGGGCATCGTGCCTGACAAAAACAAACTTAGCAGTCTCTAAAGTCTTTGGAACAAAGGTGTCAGGCACGCAATGGTGCACCGGACCAGGAACCCGAAGCGAGTGCAAAAGCGGGGCGAGAGAGAGCACCGATGGATCGAAGCAGGGAGGAGGATTTTCAGGCAAGAATTCTCCAGGCACGCGGAGGGGCTGACCAAACACTAGCTCAGCTGGGGAAGCGCCGAGATCCTCCTTAACCGCAGAGCACAGCCCAAGCAAAACCCACGGGAGGCGGTCAACCCAATTGCCATCCTTTAAGGAGGCGCGAAAGGCAGCCTTCAGCGACCGGTGGAACCGTTCACACATCCCATTAGCCTGCGGGTTGTATGCGGTTGTGCGGTGGACTTTAGCCCCCAGTCCATCAGCCATGGCCGACCAAAGCTCGGAAATGAACTGGGGGCCTCTGTCTGACGTAATGTCCGCGGGTGGGCCGAAACGCGAGACCCAGGTCGACAAAAACGCCTTGGCCACCACTGCTGCGGTAGTGGACGCCAGGGGGACCGCCTCCGGCCACCTGGTGGTCCGGTCAACAACAGTCAAAAGGTGAGTAAAACCTTGTGACTGCGGCAAGGGACCCACCAGATCGACATGCACATGATCGAAACGTTTGCCGGGTATGAAGAACGGCTCCAGGGGCGCCTTGGTGTGTTTATGAACCTTCGCGCGCTGGCAGGGAATGCACGCCGACGCCCATTCCTTAACAGATTTGCGAAGGCCTGGCCAAACAAATTTAGAGCTGACCAGTTTAACAGAGGCCCGGACCCCTGGATGAGAGAGAGCATGTACCGAGTCAAAAACTTGACGACGCCAGGAAGCGGGAACCACAGGGCGAGGGCGGCCGGTGGAAACGTCACAGACGAGGAGGGGACCACCGTCCTGCACGGGTCTGTCCTCCAGTATGAGGCCCGTCTGGGTGGATTTAAGCGCGAGGATGTCAGGGTCACCGCTCTGATCGGCAGCCATGGCGGAGTAGTCTATGCCGAGAAAGACGGGAGAAACCAGCGCACAGTCAGCCACATGATTGGATTTACCAGCCACGTGCCGAATGTCCGTGGTAAACTCAGAAATGGCTGCCAACTGGCGCTGCTGGCGTGCACTCCATGGATCGGAAACCTTGGACATGGCAAACGTCAAGGGTTTGTGGTCCACGTATGCGGTAAAGTGACGACCCTCGAGAAAAAACCGGAAATGACGAGACGCCAGGTGGAGCGCCAGTAGCTCCCTGTCAAAAACGCTGTAATTGCGTTCGCTGTCACGTAGCGTACGGCTGAAAAAGGCGAGCGGTTGCCAGACACCCGAGATTCGCTGTTCCAGCACCGCACCCACCGCTATGTCCGACGCATCAGTGGTCAACGCAATCGGCGCTGAGGGGGATGGGTGGGCCAGAAGGGCAGCATTAGCTAACGCTGACTTAGCATCAGAAAATGCTTGGATGCTGTCCGGAAACCAGTCAACGGGGTCATTAGCTTTTTTACCCTTTAACGCCCCATAAAGGGGCTTCAGCAGATGTGCCGCTCTGGGGAGAAAACGGTTGTAAAAATTCACCATCCCCAAAAATTCCTGCAGTGCCTTAACAGTCGTGGGACGCGGAAATTCCGAAACAGCTCGGACTTTGTCAGGCAACGGAACCGCGCCCTCGGCGGAAACACGGTGCCCAAGGAAATCGAGAACGGGCAACCCAAACTGGCATTTAGACGGATTAATAATCAGTCCATGCTCCGCCAAACGCTGAAAAACCTGACGCAGATGGAACATGTGCTGCTCCTTCGAGCTGCTGGCCACCAGTATATCATCAAGATATACAAAAACAAAGGGCAGCCCGCGCAAGACCGAGTCCATCAACCGCTGGAAGGTTTGGGCGGCACCTTTCAGGCCAAACGGCATGCGCAGAAACTCGAAAAGGCCGAAAGGTGTAATTACGGCAGTTTTGGGGACATCCTCCGCGCGCACGGGAACCTGGTGATATCCCCGTACCAAATCGATCTTAGAAAAAACCGAGGTCCCCGCAAGATGGGCGGAAAAATCTTGGATGTGGGGAATGGGATAACGATCGTTCTCCGTGACATTATTAAGACGGCGGAAATCCCCACAAGGTCGCCACCGACCATCAGATTTAGGCACCATGTGTAACGGAGAAGCCCAGGCACTGTTCGAACGCTGCACGATGCCCAGACGCTCCATGGTGGCAAATTCTTCCCTAGCGACAGCCAGTTTGGCGGGGTCGAGGCGGCGCGCGCGCGCGAACACCGGGGGCCCTACTGTAGTTATGTAATGCTCTACCCCATGCTTCGTCACCGTGCTCGAGAAAGTGGGGACAGTGAGTGAGGGAAACTCAGAAAGCAAACACTGAAAAACGTCACCCGAATCTACTGAGTTAGCATGCACCACGGGCTGAGCACCCCGAGTCAAACAGGGTAATGAGGAAAAGGACACAGCATCAATTAAACGTCTGTTAGCCACATCAACCAGTAGTCCGTGAGCACAAAGAAAATCAGCGCCTATTATAGGCACAGAGCTAGCAGCAACAACAAAGTTCCACTGAAAGTCACGGTCGTGAAAGCAAACAGTCACCAACCTTTCACCGAAGGTTTTGATGGGAGAGCCATTAGCCGCTGTTAGCAATGGCCCGCAACCCTCAGCTAGCCTGTCCGAGCCAGCCGGGGGAAGAAGGCTCTTCTGTGAGCCGGAGTCCACCAGGAAACGCCTCCCCGAGCGTGAGTCCTCTAAGAAAAGCAGCCTTTCCTTGTTGCCAGCGGTCGCGGCTGCTACAGAGCGCTGACATGCCCGTTTCCCTGGGTCTGGAAACTGCAAGGCGGGAGGCAGCGCCGTGCCTTCGCTCCAAAACGCTGGTGATAAAAACAAAGCCCCTTTCCGCGGTGCCGCCGTGCAGCGATTCCGGCCACAGTGGACGAGTCGGAGGGCCCGTGGAGCATCGGTGAGGGGGAGGGGGGAAACGCTGGTGGGTCCTGAATAACCGTCTGGACGCCGAAAGTCCTGGTAGCCAGGAGGATGCGATCCGCCTCTTCCGCAAGGGAGCGGTAATCCTTCGTGGCCAATAGCGGGGAGTTGGCAAGGCCAGCGCGCACTGGAGCCGGCAGCTGTCGAAGAAAGAGGTGGGTGAAGAGAAATCCTCCGTCCTCCGCGCCCAGCAAGGACAGCATGCTCTCCATGAGCTCGAGGGCGGTGCCGTCGCCCAGGCCCGCGATGGAAAGGAGTTTCTCGGCCCGCTCAGCATCAGAGAGGGAGTAACGCCGCAGCAGCAGCCCCTTGAGGGCGGCGTACTTGCCCTGGGCTGGGGGATCCCGGAGGAGAGTCATCACACGGCGGGTTGACAGCGGGTCAAGTGAGGCCACCACATGGTGGTATTTAGTGTCGTCGGCTGAAACTCCACGAAGAGCAAACTGAGCTTCTACGTGCATGAACCATGAAGGAGGATCGTGAAGCCAAAAATCCGGCAATTTAAGCGCCACAGCAAACGCAGCCATCGGCGGAGGTGAAGGTCCGGCGGCCGCCGATGCTTCCAGGCCAGAGCTGGCTTCGTCGTCGAGCCTTAGCATGTTCACTACAGGGGTCACCAATGTGGAGGTATGTAACAACGACAGGAGAGGTCTCAGTGTCTCACTCCAACAACTTTATTAACTCAGAACTTCACATATAGTCAGCGCCAAAATCTCCACCCCCACACTTCCCTTCAACTTGTGTGTGAGTGGAGCCACCTGGTGGTCCGCCACAGCAACTTTGTTACAAAGGTCATATGATCTTTGAACAACCCAGAGTTCACAGTTTCCAGGGGAAATGAAAGTAGTGGGCAGTGTGAAGTGTCCAAAATACACACACACAAAAAAGAAAGAAAGAAAGAAAAGAAAACAAACAAACAAAAAAAAGACACTGTTAAGCATATTGTATGTTTGTGGACAAGGACAAGAAAATAGTTTTACTTCTTTTTTCCATTTCAATTAGTTGTTTGTTTGTTTTTTACTGTAAGGTGCTGTCTGTGAATTTCAGGTCAGAAAGGCGTGCCTGTTTTTTTGCACGACTTAATTTTTTAATTTGATCAAAAAGTTTATGCTAAAGTAATATATTTCTGAACCTTATCTAAGGGTAACATTTTGTCCAATCATTACCAATCATAATTCATGTGAATCACGTGAATACCCCCACCACCACCACCAACACCCCTGCTTTTACACATTTGTCATTCTCTCAAGCTGTGGCTGCCCTGGGTGCTATTTTTACTCTTACCTTTGTTTTTGGTTTGAAGCACACTCATTCCTCATGTCACATAAGTGCACACATGCAGACGTGCACACATGCACAACCCAGTGGTTTATGTGGGAGGATGCCATGCAGTTGCAGCTGTGACAAAATACGAGGAAGCGTTTGACCTTTAGCGCACTGACGGGAAAGTGCACAGATACATGAAATTGCAGCACCTTCAGGAATCTGCATCTGGTGAGCACACACACACACACACATTTTAAAAAGTACCGTTAATTTTAGATGTATCCATGGCAACACGTGTTGGAGTCGTTGGTCAATTGTTTGATTGCTTGTTTTAACATAGGTGGAAAGGGTAGTGGAATGAGCGACCATTGCTGAACCAACGTCAAGTTTTGCACAGCCTACCTGAAGCAAACTCCTCATGTTTCCTCTTAGGTTGGAGCGATATTCTCCCTTGGCATATCCCTAGGAGGAGCGATGTGATTTCTCTTTCTTTCTGTGTGTGTGTGTGTGTGTGTGTGTGTGTGTGTGTGCACGCGCGCTTGTGTGTATTAGTGTGCCTTTCTGATTAAGAGGGAGGGAAAGAGAGCTCTCTGGATGGAGAAAAAACCATTTAGCATTTGGGGAATACCACCTGGGAATGGACCTCTATTGCCCCCTTCTGGTATCTGAAACACTTGAACACTTACTATAAGTTGCCTGGTTCCCTGCAACAAAATAAATAAACTTCACATCTGATAAGGCTTTTACCAACAAAAACTCATTTCCTAGGGTCATAAATAATATTTACAGAGTTAACTTAATTTTGTAATTCTTTTTTTTTTTTTTTTTGGCCTGTCCCGTTTGGTTCTTTTGCCATCAGAATTGTTGTCTAAAGGCAAAGAAAGATGCCCAACGGATTTACTTTACCAAACTGACCATCCCAGCCTTGCCGTAATGGTCCATTTGATTCACCTTTTATTGTTTATTTTATTTTCACTTACTGAATACGGGACAGACTTGACTGGGGGAAAGAAGGGGAGAAAGAAAGAGGGAAAGAGAAACAGCTGAGAAGAGGGACGGGGGAGAAGGGCAAAAGACAAAAACCAACAGAACGGGCAGAGAAAAAAAATGCATATATCAATCACCTGGATCACCTGCTGAGAAAGAAAAAAGAAAGCAAGCAGAAGAGAACAAGAGTAATAGAATAAACAACATCACAATGATATATGGGAATATGACAGTAAATACTAAATGTTAAACATTATTGTGCAGCACATAAGATCAACAGAACACAGTGTGCTTTGAGGTAGGAGCCAAAAAGGGTGTAGTTTGTGGGTGTGATCACCCGTGTGTACACCTGTGAGCATGGACGCGCTTGTTTTTTGTTTTTTTTAAAAGGTTCCTTCATGTAATAATCTGCTAGAGGGTGTGGGGGGGCCACAGCCCCGTCCTCCAGGGCGTGAAGCAGGTGTGGAGGAGATCAAAACTCCAGACATCCAGAGGCCCGCAGAACACAAGAGACCAAGGAAGACCAACAGAGGGGCAGCTGCGCCACTGTCCCGGAAAGAGCTGAGGAGAGTCCCAGATGAGGGCTCACTCAGCAGCCGCGGAGCAGAAGCCAGGGGGAGTTGCAGTGACGCGCCCGTGAGCTCCGCCGGCAGCCAGCTGCGCCTGAGTGACCGAGCCCCAGGCCGAGAGGCCGGGGGCACCCCACCTCCGAAGTGGCCCGAGCGAGCCCCAGGCTCCAGGCCCCGATAAGCGGCCGCCAAGGAGTGAGCCGGTGTGTACCTGGACGCCCATCCCCGGACACAAAGAACCACCAACGCACCGATGTCTGAGGGGGTCCGCCACTGGCAGGGGAAGTGGTGGTAGGGGGAGATAGGCCTCCAAACCTTGGAGGGCCTGAGATGTCCCCAGAGAGGTGGCGCCTGACACCCAACCTGACATATAGACACAGACATACAGGCACACACAGATACAAACATCCATTCCCACCCTCATGCTCTCATATGCACTTACTCCACACTCAACCAACGTGGAGACAGACATAAAGAGACGCTGTACACACGATCACACTCCCCAAGCGTACTTAATTTTGTAATTCTTACTGCTGTGTAAAGGGAAAGCGAGGGTGGAGGCAGGCTGCAGTCTCCATAGGAACTCAAAGACTGATGTTATGAAATATAGGACACAGTGCTAGCGTCTTTGCGCACAACATGTAAATTGATACCTTGAGTGAAGACATGAGCAAAAGCTACCTGTGAGATGAAACAAAATTCAAAGCGTTATTCTTCAAGCACATGCCCTCAAATATCCTTTAAAGAATTAGGTCCCCTAAAAGTGTTTCCAAAATGTCCTTATTCACAAGATTGTGCGCCCCAGATGTATTAGTGTGCTTTTCTTAATCAGAAAAGCACACTAATACACACAAGCGCGCGCGCGCGCACACACACAGGTATAAAATGACATGCTGGAACTAGATGAGGGGAATAAGTGTTACTGTGGAGAGACAGCAGTGTTTAATTTCATCAGGCCCTACGCGGACGGGCACCGCCTCCTGCTGGTAAAAAAGGTCAAGACATGACCCTACCAAAACTTTTTAAGTTACTACCGCCATGTAAGAGTGTGACAGTAATCTGATTACCACTACAGTGATCAAGAAAATGCGCTGTGTGTTCATTACAGAGACTTAACTACAAGTTTCTTGGAGCTATGTTGACACAGAAGAGACGGGTTAAACACCACAGCACTTTACAGGAAGGTCCAGAGTCGACTCTATTTTCTAAGGCAGCTGAGGTCCTTCAACATCTGTTGGACAATGCTTAGGATATTCTACCAGTCTGTTGTGGCCAGTGCTATCCTTTACGCTGTTGCATGCTGGGGCAGCAGGTTGAGGGTCACAGATGCCAACAGACTAAGTAAACTGATCCCAAGGCCAGCAATGTTGTGGGGATGGAGGTGGACTCTCTTAAGGTGGTGTCGGAGAGGCGAATGTTGTCCAAGATAAAGACAATGTTGGATAATTCCTCCCACACACTTCATGACATGCTGGCTAGCCACAGGAGCACGTTCAGTGAGAGACTGAGATTACCAAAAAGCACCACTGAACGACACAGGAAATCATTCCTGTCTGTGGCCATCTCCCTGTACAACTCATCCACCTAACACACTGTATACTAATAATAGCTACACCCTTTTTGCACATGCTCTTCTTTCTTATTCAGATATTTATTAGTAAGTGACTTATATGTATGTATATATTGCATATATTGTGCTATTTCTTACTTCTTGCATTGTCTGTTTGCACTGTAACCAACATAATTTCCCCTAGGGATCAATGAAGTATTCTGATTCGGATTCTGATGAAAATTAAAACTGAGATTTTAAAAAATCAGAAAACAAACAAACCATCTTAAAGTAAATCCTTTTCAGTCATTTTTAGTTAATGTATATGATAGATATAATGCTAAATACATTTAGATGAAAAGTAGATCATGTATTTATATCCTCATTAATTATGTATATTATTGCTTTTCTCTTAACAGGTCAGCTCTAGTATGGGGAAGATTTAATTCACTTACCAAACTATGAGAGTCTTTGAACTCCCTTGCTTTATTCTAAAACAAGAGATCAAGTTCCAAAAGAAAAATCCCCCAAATTATTTGTAGATATTTAGATGTTTACCCCCATATACACGTTGCCCTTTTCGGTCTGAGAAAACAGGTCTGAGATACTTTTTAATCTAACACGGGAAACACTGATAAGTTCGAACTCAAGATAGCAAGAGATTAAATTCACCACTTACAGCTTATTGATTTTTATCTTGGCATAGCCAGGAGAAAACACACACACACACCCTCCTGGTACCGCATGCACACACATCCACTTGCTGACTGCGGGACTTTCTCACAGGCCAGGAGGGCTGATAGATGAGGTCTGTATTTGATAGCAAACACAGAGCAACACTGATGTCACCAAACACTGAGATTAAGCAGCGGGTGAAGGACGTGGGAGACAAAGGTGGAAATAAAGATGTGCTTGTTTGTGTTTATCTTTGTATAAGGAGTAAGGAGTGTATTATTATAAGATGTGGGGTAGAAAAAAAAACCTTTAACCGGATTTATGGAAAGACACTTAGAAGCAGAAACAATAGATCCTCACATCATCCAACAGATTTCAATGCAAATCTCCAGTTTAGCCAAACTTGGCAGAGAATGTGAGGAAACGGCAAACCCTGCAAACTCTCTTTTGTGTCAGGTGGCCAACATTATACCTCCAAACAGTCACTATAGGTTTTGCTGACATCATTTGCTGAATACACAGTTACAGAAATACACACACAAATGCCCTACCACTTTTCCTGTTTCCACCCATGACCATATTCTATCAATATTCTATTAAGTGGTAAAGAAAAGTGAAGAAATGATGTATGAAGCTATCTTTTGCATAAAATTCAAACTTTAGTTTAAATTTTAAAGAGAGGGACTCCAACTGGCTGTGGTAACTGTGGCGTTAGTGAACTATGGGTGAAAAAAGAGATACTTGGTTTCTATCGATAAAGTTCAGTATGTAAACGAAATAACGAAATAATTTTTCCAGGAAATGAAAAAGTATACCTCAAACATGAATTATGAAACCTTTGTTGATTGTCTCGTCTATGTTATTTACAGTCTATAGCGTAGTTAAACAACAGAAGCTAACCCAAAGTGCTTTAGAGACAGGTGCATTTATATTCAAGGTCTCCAAAAAAGACAGCACAAAAGTAAAAATCACAGTGATTTAGTGGTCCTTAAAATGTGTTCAGAATTTGCAAATTGATGAGGATTCATATTGCCTTTATACCAAAACCTCAATACCAGAATGTGCAGTATGGCACAGCACTAAAAAGAGGCCCCCAAAAGGAGGTGAATCGCCCCCTCTTCAAACGATCCTCTCCAGGTAAACCTGAGCGTTCAAGATATGCTGATTGCCTGCTGGCCTTAGTGTTTACTTGTTAAAGATTTATCACAACAAGAAGCTTAATTGAAGTATATTCCCCCCCACATACTCACACTGTTAGGTTTCCTGTTGTTCTAATTGACAGGCTCACATATCTGTGATATGAATACCGGGCTATACAGCCACTCAGCCTTTGTCCTTTGGCAAGGTTGACCTCACAAAAATAACAAGAAATTGTTCAATATGTTCCAGTGGTAGTCAAAATAAATTGCAGCAATATGGTCAGTTCATCTTTGGAGTCCGTTAACACAATGCACTCATTAAAATCTACAATACGAACATCAGGACAGCTTTCCAAAGCCACTCAGTGCTCTGTCAGTCATCTGTCATCCATTGTTGTGCCCTTAATCCCGCCATTGACATTGCGGTTCATTTCCACCATTGGGGACCCAGAATTAATCAGTGGACTTAAATTAGCCCAGGGTAATTGAAACACCAAGCAAATGGTTAATTAATTGACCTTGATTGTCATTAAACATTTCAATGAATCAATAAGGGATCAATTGTCACCAGCAACCAGCAGATGGGCTGTGACCACTTAGATGAAACCGTAACAGGATGACAGTGGAGATGAAATGATCATGCTTTATTGCCCAGACAGATGGATATGTATAGCCTCCCCCGCCCCCACCCTGTCCATCCTTCGCATTCACAGTTCTACCCTCCCCCCCGCCCAGAGCAAAGGGTTTATTTTTTAAACCCCTGGGCATGCAGTGAATTTAAGCCTACAGGTTCATCAAAGATGGGCGTTAATGTATTGCAAGTGAAAATGTGTGGCCATATTAAAATAACCAAAAAAAGCATATTGCTGGAGCCAAAACTCGAGATTATTTTCATCATGTTATTAGTCTGCAGATTATTTTGGAAAAAAGCTGGTTTGCCTAAATTCACATAAATAAATATAAATAAATATAAAGTTTTTTTTTCTGATCAACAATCCAAAGGTATAATGATTACAGTAACATGTAACCCAGGGGGAAATACTTTGGAGAAGCTAGATATCCTGTTTGACTGCGCCTAATAACTGCATTCAAGTAATCCAGATTTACCTCTTTCTGTTACCTCAAGGCAGCTGTGCTCAGTATGACATCAACTTCTCTTTCTGTTTTCACCCCTCTTGAACTGAAGTTTTCTCCTGACCCCTCTATGGACAGATTTTTTGAGGACAAAGGAACTCTGCTTTCTAGTACAGCCACATCCCTCCTCCTCCTCTTATTCCTCCTCCCTACTCGACTTCTGTTCATTTAAACTCCCCAGGATGCCCCGCCCCCCAAGTCATAATCAACAACAAAACCTCCACAATGAATGGACATCCATGCCAGGCACAGTTATTTTTGTATTGTAACATCCTTCAGAATGATATGAAAATAAGCACTTTTACCCTGCAGTGTTGCACTGGTTATAAAGTGCATGCTCAGTATTGGATGGATTCCTGATTTTTTTTTGTCTAACACTTAAACAAAGTGGTAAAACAAAAAGATACACCATAGTCTTCAACAGATAGTGCAAATATATACAAAAATAAATACAAGTCATTCAGGCATTTAATAAAATCATGAAACAAGGGACTGGAAAAAAGAAGAAAACAGAGGTCATGTTGGACACATATTGAATCGAGTAAATGGAAGAGATGTGAGCAAATGACCAGACACCCAGGGGGTTCTGGACTTAGGACCATGCATGAATTTATCTGAAATTTTTCTTTTGTTTGTTTAAGATCAATCAATAAATTGTCCAAAAATGCCAAATGCCGCAAAAATGTTAAAATATATGCAAATTGTTATTTTTGAAAAATTGTCAAAAGGTTAAATAAACACTCCAGCTTCATTTATCTCACGGTTCAGGCTTCACAGGGTTAGTGTATATAACAAAATAGGATATTATTGGTACTGGCACATAAAGCATCAATTTGAAACAAAACACTAAGTACAGCATACGTGCTTTATACAAAGTAAAAAAAAGTCCAGTTTACTTTATTAATGCATGTAGTGTTAAAGCCAGTGCAAATGGGCAGGTTCACTTTAATTATGTCACTTAAATGCTGAAAACTCACTTCAGTCTTCACAAACAGAAGCCTGCAAGTTGACAATAAGACAAGCAACCAGGAGCAAAACAACACATTTGTGAGTGAATTTAAATGCTTCAGTTTGGCAGTGATGTCACTGGTGTTTTGACTACCCCGTGCTCCATGCAAATACACACACAACCTCACCCTCCTCTTTCTGGCAGCATCAGCCAGCTGTCTCTCCTGCTGCTTTCAGCTGATGAAGAATAGGGGAGCTGGGAGGATATGAAGGAGGAAGGGTGGGGGTGGGTGGGTAACAGCTGAGCAGATGAAGTAGCCCCTACTGGGTTTGCCGAGGACGGGCTCTTTCCCAGCCACCCCGCAGCCGTGCAGCTGCCGAGGCACCAGCTGTCCTGATGATCGCACCAAACAGACCAGAGACTTCCTCGCTGTCAATGGAGTGGAAGTGCTGTAGTGTCGTCTCACTGTATGGACCAGCTGACACTGTCACCCCCCACAGCTACTCCACACCTAAACGATCCCAGACAAAACACACATGGAAATGCACAATATATCCCATTTGACTCACACAGCTGTTCAATTAAAGATTTGTGTTATACAGAACAGTAAATCTGAACCTTTATGTTACATGACTGTAATCACATATATGGAGTAGTTACATATATGTGGATTAATTACACCTGGAACAATTACTAGTTATTTCCAAATGTAAAAAATGTAGAATTACAAACAAACTAAGGTGTTCAACAAGCTGGTCGAACATGTCTAACATAATTGCATCTGTTTTGTGTGGCCATAGATATGATAACAAACATGACGTTATAGTTTTATGCTCACCATAAACTAGCAGGCAACTGGATATTTGTTGCTGATAGGTTGCTGTTTTTTCAAAAACAGTATTTGCCCCAAAACATTAACATTCTGTGTCCAGCAGTTTTCTGGTCTCATAAAATGTGATTCCTCACTTTAAAGCTATTTTCACACGGTAGCTTTAAACCTTTCTTAACATCACCGAACTGTAGTGATGGGATTTCCGGCTCTTTTTAGAGATCCGGCTCTTTCGGTTCGGCTCACTAGAAAGAGCCGGCTCTTTCGGCTCCGAACCGGCTCTTCAGGTTGTTTTGTTGCTTTAATTAATTTATTATTAACAATAATATAAAATTATGCACAAAAGGAATTACTAACGTAAAAAAAAGTGGTTTTATTTATATATGTTTATATATAAATATATGCGGTGGCCCCTAGAGACAAAACACGTACAAACTCCAAAACACATTTCTAGCATGAACTGAACTTCCAAAGCAGAGCTACTAGATCACTTAAATTACACAATTGAAAGCATGTGTGTATTGTTTGTGTATTTATACACAGGCACTCATATATATTCAAATAATTTAAAAAAAAGTTCATTTACCTGTTATTACCACACACCAAATCCGGTCGTTGGTACTTGCTGGCTTGTGTAGCCACAAGATAACAAAGGCTCAACACTGTGCCCAGCATCCTGGAGCACTTCTGTTGTCTTTTGTACGTGTTTTGAGTTTTTATATGCTTCTGAGTTTTTACGTGCTTCGGAGTTTGTACGTGTTTTGGAGTTTGTACGTGTTTTTACGTGTTTTGGAGTTTGTACATGCTTCAGAGTTCGTACGTGATTTGAAGTTTGTATGTGCTTTGTCTCTAGGGGCCACCGTAAATATACTTTTATTTATTCACTCCACATAAAATGTAATAAATAAATCATATAATACAAAAATCAACTATTCACATTTCAAGTTTTAACTATTTAAATTTTCAGCTTTTTCCTTTTACAAATTTAAAGTGAAAAGAACACAAAACACTGCAAACCACAACACAATTAAATATAAATTATAATATGAAAACAAACAGAAGATGCACATTCTCTGTCATATGGACCTGCATGAATAAACTTTCTGAATCCTTTATCATCTGCAACCGAAAATAGTTGTGGATGATTACTATACCTTTCTTATGTTGTTGTCCCTGCCTCTCTTTCTCTCTCTCTGTCTCTGTTCCTGTGCTACTGAGTGTAACTACCGCCCCTCCCCCCCTCTGCCCAGCGTAAAGCACAAGGCTCGCGTGCAGAGTGAAGCGGAAAAAAAGTGCGAGAGAGAGGCTGAGAAAAAGAAAAAAAAAAAAAACCCACGTGACGGCTCGCGATAAGGAGCCGGCTCGCGTCGTTCACGTCAAAGAGCCGGCTCTAAGAGCCATTTCGTTCGCGAACGACCCATCACTACCGAACTGAGCTGTATGTGACAACAGAAGTGTCCTACACACGTTTTTAATCGGCTAGCTCTTGCGAGACGCTACATCTTAATAAAAACACCAGCAAGTAGAAAAGCACTACAAACGCATGTGAAGAACTGCACTGATGGTTAAAAGAAAGAGTGTATTAATCAGTGTGGTGAGGAAGAGAAAAAAGCAAGGTAATGTGCAGTTTAATCACATGAGTCATCATGCAATACTGTAGCTACATGTTTGCTACTAGCTGTTTACTGTTAGCATGTCACGCCACACTTTGGTTTTGTTTTGTGAGTTTTGTTAAGGATGTTTGGGGAGGTTTTTTGTGCACTTTGTCAGCATTTTTCGTTTTGCTCTTGTTTTACTTACGTTGCAGTGCATTCTGACCTTTCAGGGCCGCTGTAGAAGCAGGTAACAGGTCAGCTCAGCTCTCACCTGAACCCTTTCACCTGAGCCAAATGGAACAGATCCATGAAGAAATGTTTGTGGGACTAAAGGTTCAGATTGGCAGAGACAGCTTTTTTTCCCCAGTAGTCAACAGGTACGTTATTAGCAATGTGGAATTACAATAAAGCTCAGTTTTGTTGCAGGATCTCTGTGAGGTTTAGAAGTGAACACTATGACAACTCAAAAATAAGTGAAACTGTTTCTTTTTTAAAAAAAGGGACAACTGTGACACAAGTTGAGTGGAAAAAAATAAAGTACATTTTAATCCTGTGAGTTACTACGAAGGCAAAGTGTTAAGCAAACAGTAACTGAGTACATCAATGTTTATATCTTAAGCCCAGAAAAGCAGAAAACGCACAGCTGTTACATAAGTTAAGATCAGCGGTAAAAGGCTGCATCTGAAACAGCTGAATTAATGAGTGGTTAATAATTAAAAAACTAGTCTGCCAGTGCAGACATTATGAGTTTGACCCCACTGGATCACTTTATTATGGTGCTTGTCCTTGGATTTCCTATTTTAGGACATAATAAAACTGAACACTGGCCAGAGAAAGTACATTATGACTCTAAAAGGAGCTACAGTGCTCCTCAGCCGGGCCTCGGCTATGGGCTAATCTACACGTGTTCCACATAATGAGTCTATTAGCACAGCTGGATAAACAAGCCTTAAGGTTCAGTACAAATACATCAGTGTGCAGACACCTGATCCTTATCTTACTGCCTGATTTATTTTCACTTTTATTCAACTCAGAAAGGCTCTCTCAGTGTTTTATAGCAACTTTAAGAAGACATACTCACTGACTTTAAATGTTTATCTGGCAGCTGTTTGTTCAGGCAAGAAAATTCTTTTTGCGTAATTGTTTTGGTATTTAATATATTATTGTGTCTTATTCACATCACATCTACTGATAATATCAGTCACTCATATTAGTTTTCTTTACCTTGTTGAAACAGCTATTGTTGATTGTCTGTTTCATGTGGTTGTGTGTAATACAGAGATGAAGGTCAGTGTGGGGGCCCATATGGAGGGTGGATGGGAAACATGTTTATGGGCGTGAGTACCACAACATACCACATATGGGAGACTATTGGGTTAGAGATGGCGTCACGATGGTCAGCCGAGCACAAACTGAATTCAGTTACAGTGTAATTTGATGTAATGTAATTGAACATAAAATTAGTCTCAAATAACAGTTTAACAAGCTAATTCTGTGAGCCTGTTTGGTGACATACAGAAGCTGAAATCATTATGTCAGCTCATCATCACATGTGTAAAACATGCGCATCAATAGAACAGAACAGTAAAATCATACAAAAAGTGATTTCAGTGACTTTGAACGAGATATGGATGTTGGTGCCAGACAGGCTGGTGTGAGTATTTCAGAAAGTGTTGATCTACTGGGATTTTTTGTACCACATCAGGATTTATAGAATTGTCCAAAAACAATTCTGTCCAAAGACTGCTCAGCATGTTGAACCTCGAATTAGATGGGCTAGAGCACCAGAAGACCATGCTTAGTGCCAGTCATTTCACATTTGAACAGGAAATAGAGGCCACAATTCACATGGGCTCACCTGGAAAAGCTGCTGTGATGAGTCTCAACTTCTGCTGCAACATTTGGATGGCAGGGTCAGACTTTGACATAACAACCAATCATGAATTATATCACTATTTCAGGCTGCTGGTGACGGTGTATTGGTGTTCTCGGCACATTTTAGATCCTTTGCTTTGTACTAAATGAACACCACAGTCTAAGTATCGTTGCTGACAAAGGAGCTTGCAAAGAAAAGCGTCTGGACTTCTTTAAGTTGCTTGAAGACGTTTCACCTCTCATCCGAGAAGCTTCTTCAGTTCTAAGGTCAAATGGTGGAGAGTCCCAGATATAAACCTAGTGGGAGTGACCCCCCACAGAGGGACAAAAGGACCCCTGATTGACCCTCTAATCGCCTGAGCCAAGGTGGGAAACTGGGCGTGGGTCCCAATCAGCCAGAGTTTCGGGTGTGTTCATTGTGAAACCTGGCCCCACCTTATCATGCGAATTCCTGAGGTCAGATGGCCCAGGATGTGAGTGGCGTCCTCGCTGCACTGTACAGCATACACCACATTGTTAAGTTTGTGTTTTGGCGTTTTGTCTTTCGGGTGAACCAGTTTCTGTCTGAGCGTGTTGCTGGGTCTGAAATACACTGGGATGTCATGCTTGGAGAAAACTCTCCTGAGTTTCTCTGATACGCCGGCGTATCAGAGAAACTTGTCACAGGACAAGACTCAGCAGTCCATCTGCATCTTAAGGATAAAGGACACTCTTTCGAGGATGCCAATGTTCACATTTTGGACAGAGAGGACAGATGGTTTGAAAGAGGAGTAAAAGAAGCCATCTATGTCCACTGTGAGCGACCATCTTTGAACAGAGGCGGGGGTTTACGACACCAACTCTCTGCCATCTATAATCCAGTTTTGAGATCCCTTCCCAGACGCCTTAACGCCCACTCACATCCTGGGCCATCTGACCTCAGGAATTCGCATGATAAGGTGGGGCCAGGTTTCACAATGGACACACCCGAAACTCTGGCTGATTGGGACCCACGCCCAGTTTCCCACCTTGGCTCAGGCGATTAGAGGGTCATCAGGGGGTCCTTTTGTCCCTCTGTGGGGGGTCACTCCCACTAGGTTTATATCTGGGACTCTCCACCATTTGACCTTAGAACTGAAGAAGCTTCTCGGATGAGAGGTGAAACGTCTTCAAGCAACTTAAAGAAGTCCAGACGCTTTTCTTTGCAAGCTCCTTTGACTACGATGACCTGGATGACTGAGAACCTTCACAGACATATCGTTGCTGACCACCTCCATCCCTTTATGGTTTGAAAGGATGGAAGGAAGGACAGAGGCTGTGGCTTGATGCAATTTCTTTAGTTTTTAGTTATTTTAATATATATATTTTTCTTTTAAATTTAAGAAGTTTGCATTTGTATGTTTGTGTTAGTGAAGAGCAACATTATTTTTTTGTGAAGCAGTGAGCACTGGCGCACTAACAAAAAGTCTCCTATGTCTTCATATCCACATTGTAACCATGTTCTGAAGGGTACTTTGTGGATAATGCCCTACTCCACAAAGATGCGATCATTTCAAACTGGTTTCTTGAACATGCCAGTGAGTATTCAAATGGCCTCCACAGACACCAGACATTTGCATCATGGATATGCAGCTGATAAATCTGCAGCAATTGTCTGATGCTATCATGTCAATATAGAGCAAATTCTCTGAGGAAAGTTTCCAGCACCTTGTTAACTCTGTGGCATTAAGAATTAAGGCAGCTCTGAAACACAAAGGTATAACGTGACTGGTGAGTGTATATCATCATAAATAACACATTGAGGTAGTGCAGAATGAGAAACCCTCTGTTACTGCTATTTAACACTCACAAGCTGAAATCACATCTCTAACATCTCTAAAGAGACCATAAACTGTCCAGCAAACTGATACATTTCTCTAATCCTGCTTTTCAGTGAGTGAGCACAATAAAAAGGGAGCTCAGAAAAGGCTTTGGGGTCCTCAGGGTCAGGTTGTTGTTGGATCAGTTTCCCCCAACCATCACCATGTCAGCTGTAGCAATCCATCACACAAGGCCCAAGCACTGGCCTGGGAGCCCCTAAACCAACAGTGACTGGCCACAGAGAAGGGTGAGCTGCTGTCCCAGGCCCTCCCACCATCACCTGTCACCTGTTATTGTCAGCAGCCCTCTGACTCCTTATAGAAAACAGGGCAGCAGCTGGCCTAATGAAGCAGACTGTGTGATGGGTGGCCTTTGCGAGTGTGTTAAAGGTTGCTCTGTAAGTCCTTTTGCTGTGTACCAAGGCCTCTTTTGCCAAAGGAAAAAAAAAAACATCTCGCACCAGAACACCTTATCTAAGGGGGAATGAGGTTTGCTGGGCACCAAGAAAATAGCTTTCATTTAGTAGGGAGGGGAATGATCAAAAGCCTTTCATGGTTTGAAATTATCTCATTGTTTGTTTATATAACAGCTTGAGAACGGGTGAGTCATTTGTTCTTTGATTTCATTTAATTGCCTGGAAATATTATAAGCAGCGAGCAGACCTCTTCAGTTACGGGCTGATCAAAACTCAAGGGAGAGAACCAAATCAAACCAAAACTGAACAAACAGATGACAATTTATAGATTTTAAAAAATTACTTCTCTCCATGGATATATTGACCCACTACCAAACCAATCTGTGAAATCTGTGAAAAGTACAGAGCACCAATGGTAGACCTACCAATTCTGTTATTCTATGGCAAATGCCAATCAGGCTACACGTTGCTGGGCAGTGAGAACAGAGCTCACCAGAGGACATTAGCCCCACAGGCCATCCTCATGAAGTCTGTTTCTGATTGTTTTATCAGAGATATTGACACTAGTGGCCTGCTGGAGCTCACTTTGTGGCTCTGGTAGTGGTCATCCTGTTCCTCAGATACCCTTCCCGCTGATGGTTTAAGGACCTCTATGACCCAGTCCAGCTATCCAAGCCTGTCTCCTGGAATCTCCTGTATGCTCCTGATTTGTGTGCTGAGAGACACACAAGCCTACTGGGAATAGCACGCACGAAGGTATCATTTTAGAGGAGCTGGACCTGTGTAACCTCTGTAGGATCCAGGTGTCACCTCATGCTACCAGTAGTGACACTGACCCTAGCCAAATGTCTGTGGCCTCCATCTGTAAAACAATTCCTGTCTTGTGGATTGCCTCACTGTCTAGTGCACCTGTTGTTAATTTTATGAAGACCAAAGCAGCTGAAACTGATTAGAACCCCCCCCCCCCCACCACCACCACCACCACTTATCTGACAGATCAGTAACTCAGTTTAATTGTCACGATGCAAAAAAGTGTTCCTTTAATTTTTTGAGCAGTATACTTATATACTGAACATGGAGCCCACTCCAAATACATATTCCCCATGCGTCTTTCATGAGAGGCTCTCTGCACACTAAATGTCCACTTGAATCACCACTTGATATATATATATCACATATTTATATGGCCTCAAAGTAAAATAGAAAATAAAGTCTGTATATCTCTCTCTAGTTGTTGTTTGCAGATTAGTTGAGATTATGTGTGATTTTCTTTACAACAAAGTATTGATTGCAATGATTATTAAGCTCAGAGCAAAAACAATAGGTCACCAGCTGGTTAGCAAATGAAGCACTGAGCTGCCACTGGCAGCTCAGTCAAGACTGCTGCTGATGGTGAGAACTACAGTCAGAGAAGTCAGATTGTGACTATTTGTCGACTTGTGTCATACCTGTCACCTCATAAGAGGACACAGCAGGATCCTGTTGAAGGTCTTCAGGGACATCAGTGTATGCAGAGTGAAATCTGAATCTGTTTGAGGTGTGCTTTTTGCACTGTGGGGTGGGGTTGAAGCTGGCATTAGCAACACAAAAGTGACAAAATCTTCACTGCTCACAGGAGCTGACTGCCAGCTGAGCAATCTAACTATTCCGGCTATATTACACCAGTTTGAGACAGTGTCTGTGAAAGAATTTGATGAGGCCTAACAGATGGGATTGTTTTTAGATCAGTCTGACAATCTAATACTGGTAAACATGTTCATGAAATAAATCAAATTCTTACCATTTGCAATGTGTATTTTCTTGGTTTAGCAGTAATTATACAGAAAGGATGAATGTCAAAATCACACACAGTTCTCAGTTCTCATTGCCTAAGAAATACAAAAAAATAACCACTAAAAACAGCAAGAATGAAATAAAACAACAGATTAATCTACATTATTTTTGCTGTGTTTATTGATTTATGACAGAAAGCATCAGTGCAAACAAACCTAAATGAATTCCTTGTGAAAGCTAAATAATGAAGGTGATAACAGGAAATTAAGGGAAAGTGACAGAGTCAGCATTACCTTAAGTGGAAAACACATGGGGACAACTGTTAGACTGCCATTAGGACCTCACACATAGACAAAAGCAGGTCAGCACTTCAGCTGTCTCTTGACATGTGGGTGTAAGAACCTGGCATCAGGGGTGGCCATATCCAAAGGTGTGCAAACCACAAAGTGATTCAAGAAAAGAGACGATGAGAAGTTTTATTTACTCATCTCTAATCTTAGCTTGATCAAAAGAGAGACATCCTCTTCTGGGCCATATCCCCAAAAATTCTCAGTAATGGGTTTGATTACTGGTGCTATTTTTTTTCTTGCTGTTATGTAACAATAAGTAGGTGGGGTCATTTGACTCTGTTTTGTCTTTTCTGTTTTCCTACTAGTGTTTGTTGTTTTACTGAAAGTTAGCTGCAAATCAGAAATCGCAAATACAGTTTTCTCTAATTGTATACCTAGAAGTGAGGAACTGTGACTCGGGAGCAATAGTGGAGAGTAAAAGAAAAGAAAGTAATAGCTCTAAATATAGGGAGTGCAGAATTATTAGGCAAGTTGTATTTTTGAGGAATAATTTTATTATTGAACAACAACCATGTTCCCAATGAACCCAAAAAACTCATTAATATCAAAGCTGAATGTTTTTGGAAGTAGTTTTTAGTTTGTTTTTAGTTTTAGCTATTCTAGGGGGATATCTGTGTGTGCAGGTGACTATTACTGTGCATAATTATTAGGCAACTTAACAAAAAACAAATATATACCCATTTCAATTATTTATTTTTACCAGTGAAACCAATATAACATCTCCACATTCACAAATATACATTTCTGACATTCAAAAACAAAACAAAAACAAATCAGCGACCAATATAGCCACCTTTCTTTGCAAGGACACTCAAAAGCCTGCCATCCATGGATTCTGTCAGTGTTTTGATCTGTTCACCATCAACATTGCGTGCAGCAGCAACCACAGCCTCCCAGACACTGTTCAGAGAGGTGTACTGTTTTCCCTCCTTGTAAATCTCACATTTGATGATGGACCACAGGTTCTCAATGGGGTTCAGATCAGGTGAACAAGGAGGCCATGTCATTAGTTTTTCTTCTTTTATGCTCTTTCTTGCCAGCCACGCTGTGGAGTACTTGGACGCGTGTGATGGAGCATTGTTCTGCATGAAAATCATGTTTTTCTTGAAGGATGCAGACTTCTTCCTGTACCACTGCTTGAAGAAGGTGTCTTCCAGAAACTGGCAGTAGGACTGGGAGTTGAGCTTGACTCCATCCTCAACCCGAAAAGGCCCCACAAGCTCATCTTTGATGATACCAGCCCAAACCAGTACTCCACCTCCACCTTGCTGGCATCTGAGTCGGACTGGAGCTCTCTGCCCTTTACCAATCCAGCCACGCCCCATCCACACTCAGAAAAATTATGGTTCTTCAGTGGTTCTTCAGATGTCTTCATGGTTCTTTAAAGAACCATCATACGTCAAAGAACCTTTTTATTTTGTGGATGGTTCTTCAGCTATTACAAATGGTTCTTTAAAGAACAAAAGGTTCTTCATCCTTAGCAATCTAAGTTTGATGGTGTAAATGGCATAAATATTTATTCACTATAATGAGGCTGTGAATTATACTGTGTGTTTTCTTTGTGTGCATGTGTGTGCGAAGGGGGAGGGCGGGATACCTGGCAATTACCCTTTAAGAGAAGATGGTAGGAAACTGAATATTCAAATAAAAGTTACAAATATTTGCTAACAATAGACACAATACACACATTCAAATACTGTACTTTAGTTTTAAATTTTAATAAAGCATTACTATTTTCTACTCCAATGCATTACTTTTGAGATTATTATATATTTTTGAAAATATAGCATAATGATAATACTAGTTATTGTAAACTTTACAAACCACCCAGTAGTATGTAAGTCAAATTATAAAATACAAGTAAATAACAATTGCAGAACAGAATGTCAGTGTAATGAACACACACTTCGTTTTGACAAAGCGCACTGCTTAGGTAAATGATCTGAGTAGTTGTTCATCACTGAGCAATTTGTTAATATGTGTTTCGAGCCAAATAAATGACAGGGAGCGAGAGAGTGACGTCAGAACACGTCATACTGTAACCTCCCGGGAGCGGACGGAGGGGGTCAGTCGTTGGGATGCGCATGCGCAGACAGTGTGCGAGCGGCGGGCCGTGACCTTTCGGGGGAAAAAACTCACGGACGGTGACAGCGAAACGGATAACAGTCTTCAGTACCTGCTGAACTGTGAAGCTGTGGATTCTGGGACTGTTGGAAAAGGTAAAACATTTTCATTGAAACCTTATTACTGTTTTGTTTTTGTTACTCGTCATTGTAGCTTGCTGTTAATGTTGTGCTAACAGTAGCGATTAGCTAGATACGTTAGCCGTTGAGGTCAGCGCAATTTAGTATCCAACTGTTTTCCTAACAAAACCACTGTTATAATTAAGTGAAGCTGCTCCCAGCTAATTTGAACCTTTGGCTTCTAAAATATGTGGTTCAATTGCGTGCTGCGTACATAACCTAATGTCAGCTAGACCGAAATTAAAATTTAATATATTGTTAAAGTCACTAAAATGGCGCCTGAAGCCTGTTGTGGCGTGAGCTCTGTCTGCTCTAGAAACTCTGAAATTCTGTAGATCTGAGCCGTACATTAAATACTCACATGAACCTCTACTTTGAATTCTGTATGAGCTGTATAAAATACAGCTATGCATAAGTGTTTTGAATGAATAACTCTTTATTGTCTAATCAAATAATATATAAATGAATAGAAATGTGACATGAGAAGGTGTGTCTTTGACTGTTCCTGCATAACTTAGTTTCGGAGTAGTTGACAAGTTATTCTCCGGTCATTTGATGTTTCCAAGATAGATGTTCTTTTGTAATATAGTTAATTTTTTTGTATATTTCATTTATCCACCATCATACATCATACATACAAGCTAAGAAGAGGTCGTTATACTAACAAGAGGTATCAACGCCGGGCCAAAGTTCAGCACATGGTTAAAGTTTGTAATCCAGCCAGGGTGTAAATATCACTCAGCAGCCAGAGCTGAAGCAGGTAGCATCAACACATAAATCTACTCTACCCGGCTTAAATCACAAGAGCACCTCTGACCAAAAAGCTGTAGATTTTTCTTGTTTGCACAAATTAATCCAGATTCACATTAATTGTGTTCACAGCTCCAACAAAATGAGGAAGAGGAGGGGGAGAAACACAATTAGGTTGAATTACAATTGGATGGAAGGCGAGGACAAGGAGAAGGAAGCTTAGGATGAGGAGGAAGAGAAGCAGCAGGAGCATCTTTAGGGATCCCTATGATGTCATTGAGGTTTGTTTCATTAATATGGTCCTCTCACAAAGAACGATGACTTGTTTTAGTTCACGTACTTCCTGTATTAAATAGTGATGTGCAAAATGTTGTGAAAAACCATGGAGCAGGTACGTATAGTGCATCTGCAGGTAAATGAACATCAAATCTCTAAGACAGACTGAAATCTGTATATTTGTCACCCTTATGATAAAACCCATGTCAGCCATTGGTTTATGGACTTTGTATTTTGAAGCCTCAACATTTGCTTTATTGCTGTTGCTATGTTGGGACCATATTAGGATGAGGGATCAGAATCTGGAGTCATGCACACTATTGTTTTATTTAGTGTGTATCCATAAGATTCGTACAGCAGATCCAAGTTGTGCCTTGAAAACCGGAAAGTCGTCTGCATAGAGGAGAACTGTAATAGCAGGCTTGTACAAAGTGAGGCTTTGTGCACTCGTTTTACTTCTGTCACCCTGTTTTTTTTTTTTTATGATTAATATTTTATTGTACTTTTTAGAACACTACAGTCCACTGCGGAGACAGATTACATCGCATAAAAAAAAAACATCAGCATAGCAGCAGAACAGTAGAGAATACCAAACCAAAATGAGGGGGGGGCAAACAAAGCAAGAGATAAACAAAAGCATGGAAAGAAAAACAAAAACAACAACAAACAAAAAAGGAAAAAAGAAAAAAAAGAAACAAAAACAGCCAGCCTTTGACTATGTGGGTCTTACTGCATGCCACACTCTGACATCCCTGAGAGTGCTTCATCAGAATTCCAATGACTATCCCACTCTAGGGTCTAGTCTGTTCGTTTTATTCTGGACAGATATGGATCCCACTTCAGATGGAAACTCTCCACTTTATTCAGGAGCCTGTATGAGAGTTGTTCTAGTGCAGCGAGTCTCCCTAGTTGAATATGCCATACAGAGACAGGTGGGGTGGAGGGGGCCTTCCACTGGGAGATAATGAGTTTACGCCCCAGCATCAATGCAGTCTGTACCCACTCAGCAGCCTTAGGTGGAGCATAGTTAAGGAGTGATGGGTCTCCCAACACAAATAGTCTTGGTGAAAAAGGAATATCCCATCGTATGGTTGATTTGATAAAGTCATGTATCTCAGTCCAAAAGATTTGGGTTTTAGGACAGCTCCAAATCATATGGGTCAATGTGCCTACCCCAGTCTGACATCTCCAGCATTCAGGGGACTGAATGAGGTTCGCCCTATACAGTCTGTGTGGCGACCAGTAAATTCGGTGTAGTAATTTGAATTGGATTAGTCTCGTTCTAAGTTCCCTGGACACCTTTTTACTATTCTGCAACATTGCAGTCCATTCCTGATCTGTAAAAGCCACACCAAGGTCAGATTCCCAAGCTAACCGGAGGGCAGGTAGTCCTTTACTCGTGCCCGTAACAAGCATTGAGTAATATTTAGAGACTTCACGACCCCCCCCCCCCCCCCCCCCCCCCCCAAAGATTTTTTTGATGTAGCTGAGATATTCAATATTTGGAGGTGGTGTGGAGGAGGAACCAAAGGTTTTGAGCAATAAGTGCCGGAGCTGCAAGTACCTCCAAAACTGACTTTGTGGCAACTGAAACTGTGCTTTAAGGTCGTTGAAGGACTTGAGAATCCTCCCCTGATACAGGTCTCCGAGAACAAGTATCCCTCTCTGGACCCACAGTCTCCAGAAAAACGGCGATTTATTAATGCAGAGTTTGGGATTGAGCCATATGGAAGCCTCAGTGTGAAGGTGGGAGTTAAAATTTAGTAGCAAGGCCACCTTCTTCCAGACCGTCTGCAGGAAAGAAAGAATGGGGTGGGTTTGTATATCTGGTGGGAGCTTGGTGGTTAAAATGTGCATCGGAGGGAGTGGTGAGCACAAAGTACTCTCCAGACTAAGCCATGGGGGGGCTCGTTCTGGAGGGAGAGCCCAGTGAACCATGTGTCTCAGACTGAAAGCATAATGGTAAAATAGTAGATTTGGGACCCCCAGGCCACCCGACTCCACTGGTTGCTGTAGCTTTTTAAGCTTTATTCTAGGGCGTCTGTTATTCCATATGAATTGGTTGCATAATCTGTCAAATTGATGGAAATATTTTGATGGGATTTTTAGCGGGAGTGTTTGTAGTAGGTAATTAAATTTTGGAGCACAATTCATTTTGATGATGTTAACTTTACCCCAAAGGGTGAGGAACAAAGGGGACCATCTAATTATGTCGGTTCTGAACTTGTCCAATAGAGGTTCAAAATTAGCCTGGACTATGTTGTGTAACAAACGGGGGAATGTAATGCCTAAGTATTTAATACCAGTCTGAGGCCAGCTGAAATCCCCTGGCTGGAACAGGGTTTTGGGGCAGAAGGCTGTCAGAGGGAGCGCTTCAGACTTTGACCAATTTACTCTATATCCTGATATATTAGAGAACTGGTTAATAATTCTCAAGAGAGCAGGTAGAGATCGTTCTGGCTGTGATATTAGGACCAGGGCGTCATCAGCATAGAGCATCAATTTGTGGTTATTATTGTGGACCTGGATACCTGGAAAATCAGGGTCTCTACGTATTGTCGCTGCCAGAGGCTCTAAAGCAAAAAGCAGAGGACTCAGTGGGCAGCCCTGTCTTGTACCCCTGTGGAGGTCGAAGGACTGTGATATAATACGGTTCGTTAGTATTGATGCTCTCGGATTGTTGTAGAGAAGTTTGACCCACCTTATGAATTTTGGGCCAAAGCCAAATGCTTCCATTACACAAAATAGAAAACGCCACTCCACCCTGTCGAATGCTTTCTCTGCATCTAGGGAGAGGGCTATAGCTGGAGAAAAGTCCCCCGTAGGGGATTTATTCTGGGTTGCCCACATAATATCAATTAGGCGTCTAATATTATCGGCAGAGCAGCGAGTCCGAATAAAGCCAACTTGGTCGGGGTGTATTAAGTAAGTCATGACCTTATCTAATCTGGTTGCTAGTAACTTGGCTAAAATTTTGCAATCACAATTGATCAAGCTTATTGGCCTGTAACTCTTACAGTCAAGCGGGTCTTTGTTTTTCTTTAAGACAAGGGAAATAAGTGCCTCTGACAGTGTTGGTGGCAGGCTGCCCTTATCCAGGGCTTCCTCAAACATTTGCAGGAGTAAAGGGGAGAGCTCCACTGCAAAGTTCCTGTAAAACTCTGCTGTAAACCCATCCAACCCAGGGGCCTTGTCAATTGGGAGATTTTTGATTACCCTTAAGATCTCTTCCTTTGAAATTGGGGCATCCAGGGAGTCCACCTGTGTCCTAGAGAGAGTTGGGAGGTTGAGGGGGGAGAGAAAACTGTTAATTTCCTGAGAGTTTGCTTGTATTTCTGAGGAGTAGAGTTGCATATAGAAATCTCTGAAGGCTTCATTCACTTCAGAGGGTTTTGACACCATAGTGCCATCCTGTGCTCTAATTGCTGCTATGATAGTCTGAGCTTCTTTTTGTTTAATATATCTTGCAAGCAGTTTGCCAGGTTTATCTCCATCTTCGAAGAATTTCTGCCTAGCCCGAAATAGAGAAAACTCCATTTTCTGAGTCAAAATTGAGTTAAACTCATATTTAAGTCTAGTTAGGTGGGTCAGATTTGCCGAGCTCATGTCTGCCTTAAAAGCGGCTTCAGCTATGGCAATCTTCCTCTCCAGGTCTATCTGCTTGGACAGAGCAGTTCTTTTCCTATATGAGGCATGCTGGATGATGAACCCTCTAATAAAAGCTTTCAAAGCTTCCCATGCTACACCCGCACTGGGAGCTGTAGAGAGGTTGATTTCTATATAAGAATTGATCTGCTCTCTCAAGGAGTGGAAAAAGTTGGGATCATGTAAAAGGCTTGAGTTTAGCCTCCATCTGGGAGACTTGGGGGGGGGGGGGGGGTACCAAATGAGCTCAGATGTAGGAGCACCGGGGCGTGGTCAGAAACGTGTATACTACCAATAGAGCAGGACATTGCTGAGGGCATGATAGAATTTGACACAAGAAAATAATCTATTCTTGACAGAGTGTTGTGGGGGGCAGAATAAAAGGTGTAATCTCTTGCGGATGGGTTGAATACTCTCCATACGTCCACCAAGCCCAAGGTCCTACACATTTTTATAGCGACCGAAGCTGATCTAGAGTGTCGCTGTGAGGGAGTGCTTCGATCCAGTATATCATCCATGACTAAATTGAAGTCCCCTGCTATCAGGATTGGGTAGTCGCCCATATCACTAATTTTGCATTCCAAGTTTCCAAAGAAGGTGGGGTCGTCGATGTTTGGTGCATAGACATTGCTTAAAATCATCCTATGGCCTTGAATCTCAGCCAAGAGTAGCAATGTCCGCCCATCTTCATCCTTAACCATCCGGGAGCATTTAAACTGTAACTGCTTATGAATTAAAATTGCGACACCCCTACTCTGACTGCTGCCACACGAAAAAAATACCTGACCCACCCAATCCCGGCAAAGTTTATCTGACTCTTGGGGAGACAAGTGAGTCTCTTGAAGAAAGACAATGTCAACTTTTTTTGATTTGATAAATGTCATGATCTTCTTTTTTTTGATTGGATGGTTAAGGCCTTTTACATTCCAGGTCATCAAAGTAAGGGCCCTTTGTTGCTTATTCGCCATCATGCAATACGTATCAGACACATAGCAGTGGGGTAACTTATTATTAGAACCAGGAGTTCAGTACCGAGTGGGCAATATTTGGAAGGCTGGCTGTAAGAAAAATGGGGGGGGGTTTGGAAGTAAATAAAAATAACAACTGATAAACATTTAAACAGATACGTCTGGGGCAACCGAGAACACTAGTCACCCTCAGGTGGGCTATGAGCCCCAGAAAGCAAAACATAAACTTCATGGTCCGTGACTCTAACCAGTCGAACAGTCATAAACAGGACCCGTCGCCAGCAGCAGCAGCATATTAAGTCGTCGTAATATGAGGAAAACAGTCATTCTGGGACTTAGCTAACTGAACAGACCTTTATGCAGGTTGGTTAGAACTGTCCCCTGACAAACTGAAAAGGGCTTCATGACAACTGAATTACTAAAAGAGGAATTTAACAGTCTCAGTGAGCTTCTCTACCAAGCAGATTGTGTTGTATTCTCAAAAGTAGCACAACTGAATAAATCAAATAAAGCTGTGAAGCCCTATAATATTGAAACTAAACAGTTAAGAGGTGCAAAGTATAGCGTGTACAGCGTGTTAATTAACGCTAGGGCGAAAAGAAAGAGAGAAAAAAAAAAGGGTAGTGTTTAAATCCAAGCCCTGACTGTAAATAACTCAAGGTAAAGACAGAATGTAGTCCTGGGCTTTTTTGGGGTCAGTAAACTCACGTCTGCCCTCCGTCATTTTCAGCACCAGTACTGCTGGGAACAGTAGGGAGAACTTTATCTTCCTGTCGTGCAGCAGCCGTTTACAGGGATTAAATGCCGCTCGTTTGTCCGTGACAAGTTTGGAGTAGTCAGGGAAGATCATAATGCGGTGGCCGTTCCAGTTCAGATGTCCCAGCCTCCGCGCAGCTTCCATGATCTGTTCCCTGTCCTGGAACCGCAGAAATCGGGCGATGATGACCCTCGGGGGATGACCGTCAGGTTTGCGTCTCACCAGGCTGCGGTGTGCGCGGTCAATCTCCAGCCCGCCCGGGAAGTCGACCTTCAGGAGTTGTGGGATCGCGTTGCGCACGAATGCTAGAGCGTCCGATCCCTCGCAGCCTTCTGGAAAGCCGGCGAAGCGCAGGTTGTTCCTCCGTCCTCTGTTTTCGATGTCGTCTAATTTCTGTCGTAGAGCGTTCACCTCGTCACTAGTAGCAGGAGGATTTTCCTTTAGCGCTCTGCTAGCATCCTCAAGGAAATCTAAACGAGACTCAGTGTTGCTTATTCGAGTAGCCATATCCGCTAGCTTAGCCTCCACTGCCCTCGTAGCAGTTTGGATAGCGTTCAGCTTGCTCTCTTGTGTCTCGGAGGTTTCCTTAAGTAGCACGTAAATACTTGCAATGTCTTTGGCCATTTGTTCAGTTGTAGCAGTCTGAATAGTATCCGACATTGGAGGTGAGGGCGGGTGCACATTAGCTCTCGCCGAGGTTTCCTTGCTAGCGCCTTCTTGCCGTCGAAGCGTAAGTTTTTGTTGGTGACTCGGCATTTCTGAGCTTTCACAAAGAGTCTTCAAGCTTCCCACTGTCCTGAGGTTATATTTTGTAAGTGCTGTGTAGCGTAATGCTCTAAGTCCAATGCAAATTAGCTGCCGCTGCGACGGAGCTTCCCCATTCAAGCTGCCATCTTGACCGCCCACGTCACCGGACTCCCTGTCACCCTGTTTTGATGCAGATTTCACTTGAAATCAGGCAAGAACTGGACTTATTTTTTATAATGTGTTCTTGTGAATTGATTGTGTATCGCATATGTTTGATTTGACTTTCTGCAAGACAACAGTCGTCCGCTGGCCAAAAAAGTTTTCCAAATACCTCCACTTGATCTAGCCTGCATTTAGAAAAGAATAGCAAAAAAAATCTGCACCTCCTGCTTCAGATGCAATTTGTGTTTCTGTGTTCAGAGGCAGCGGCGAGAGGGGAGACCTCGGCTCATCCAGCTGGAGAGCCTGACCAGGAGGAGTCTAACATTAACTCAGCTCTTCCAGGGCACCCTGCAGACTCGGCTGTTGGCATCGACGAGGGATGACGTGAACGCCAAACTGGAGTCCATCACTGCACAACTGCACGTATGCGAGTCAGACCTTCTGAGGAGGGTTTCACTTTTCTCTCTTCTTTATAATTGACTCTTTTCTCTATCTCTTTCAGCTCCTTGTCTCAGAGTGGGAGGGATTTGAAGCACAAAGGGAGGAACTTGTCGTTTGGTTGGCTGATATGGATGTCCGCCTGAGTGAGGTTGACCAGCTGACAGGAAACACCAGTGAAAAACTGAAACAACTGCAGGTGTGGGCTTGTTTTGATATGACATATACAGGGAGTGCAGAATTATTAGGCAAGTTGTATTTTTTAGGAATAATTTTATTATTGAACAACAACCATGTTCTCAATGAACCCAAAAAACTCATTAATATCAAAGCTGAATGATTTTGGAAGTAGTTTGTTTTTAGTTTTAGCTATTTTAGGGGGATATCTGTGTGTGCAGGTGACTATTACTGTGCATAATTATTAGGCAACTTAACAAAAAACAAATATATACCCATTTCAATTATTTATTTTTACCAGTGAAACCAATATAACATCTCCACATTCACAAATATACATTTCTGACATTCAAAAACAAAACAAAAACAAATCAGCGACCAATATAGCCACCTTTCTTTGCAAGGACACTCAAAAGCCTGCCATCCATGGATTCTGTCAGTGTTTTGATCTGTTCACCATCAACATTGCATGCAGCAGCAACCACAGCCTCCCAGACACTGTTCAGAGAGGTGTACTGTTTTCCCTCCTTATAAATCTCACATTTGATGATGGACCACAGGTTCTCAATGGGGTTCAGATCAGGTGAACAAGGAGGCCATGTCATTAGTTTTTCTTCTTTTATACCCTTTCTTGCCAGCAATGCTGTGGAGTACTTGGACGCGTGTGATGGAGCATTGTCCTGCATGAAAATCATGTTTTTCTTGAAGGATGCAGACTTCTTCCTGTACCACTGCTTGAAGAAGGTGTCTTCCAGGAACTGGCAGTAGGACTGGGAGTTGAGCTTGACTCCATCCTCAACCCGAAAAGGCCCCACAAGCTCATCTTTGATGATACCAGCCCAAACCTGTACTCCACCTCCACCTTGCTGGCGTCTGAGTCGGACTGGAGCTCTCTGCCCTTTACCAATCCAGCCACGGGCCCATCCATCTGGCCCATCAAGACTCACTCTCATTTCATCAGTCCATAAAACCTTAGAAAAATCAGTCTTGAGATATTTCTTGGCCCAGTCTTGACGTTTCAGCTTGTGTGTCTTGTTCAGTGGTGGTCGTCTTTCAGCCTTTCTTACCTTGGCCATGTCTCTGAGTATTGCACACCTTGTGCTTTTGGGCACTCCAGTGATGTTGCAGCTCTGAAATATGGCCAAACTGGTGGCAAGTGGCATCTTGGCAGCTGCACGCTTGACTTTTCTCAGTTCATGGGCAGTTATTTTGCTCCTTGGTTTTTCCACACGCTTCTTGCGACCCTGTTGACTATTTTGAATGAAACGCTTGATTGTTCGATGATCACGCTTCAGAAACTTTGCAATTTTGAGACTGCTGCATCCCTCTGCAAGATATCTCACTATTTTTGACTTTTCTGAGCCTGTCAAGTCCTTATTTTGACCCATTTTGCCAAAGGAAAGGAAGTTGCCTAATAATTATGCACACCTGATATAGGGTGTTGATGTCATTAGACCACACCCCTTCTCATTACAGAGATGCACATCACCTAATATGCTTAATTGGTAGTAGGCTTTCGAGCCTATACAGCTTGGAGTAAGACAACATGCATGAAGAGGATGATGTGGACAAAATACTCATTTGCCTAATAATTCTGCACTCCCTGTATGTGTTTTCACAATGTATGGTATGTAGTATGTGTACTATAGAAAAAAACAAGGGTAACTACAGCTATTTATGCTTATTTATGTACTTTGCGTTTGTCGTTGGTGTTCTGCATTTTGGTGATGTGGCTAAGGTTGAACAGGCACGAGGCTGGTTGTTTTGTTATTTTATATGAATTTCCTGTGGTTTGTGCAACTTTCTCATGCTAAACAAGAACATCTGCCAGCAGTTTATTTACACTTTATTTGCACCACGCCAAGGGTGTGTTTCAGAAAGACTGTGAAAGCAGGTTTGTGGTGCTCCATTTAAACTCCTCATTCATTTAGTGACTGGCAAATCTCATATCAGAGCATACTAACTTGTTAAAATGAATGTCTTTACAAACACTGAAGAAGCTTTTACAATCAGTCTGCCATCAGTAGACACTGTGGCTTTATTATCAGCTCAGAACAAAATGTATACATCTTTCTCATGTTGTGACTTTGTGGTCTGTAAAGCAGCTGTCAGCATTTTGTGAAATATTTGTTGTAGAAATCACTATTTAGGTAAAAGTAACCTGTGTGAGTGTTCAAACATGTGAAACTCTGGTAAATCATTAGTCAGTTATTATATTGCAGTGACTCATATTGATGTTGGAGATAATGTAAATATATGAGTGAAGATGAGTGTGCTAAAATCATTAAGATTCTAAAACTGGAATAAATTGAGCTTAAAGCGACCGTCAACAAATTTATCAGTGGAGCAGACCTCAGGGCATCCTGTGATTGGTTTTGCTTGGTGGTAAAATGTAGAAATCTTGTACACCTTTTGCACAGAGTGGCAACTTTCTCATACTCACATGTCTGAGATACCAGCAAACTCTTGTTGCACTATTCAGTTACCAGTGCAATAAGAGTTTTTTGGGGAAGGAAATGTTGACTTTTATTTAGATTTACTTCAAACTCTGTAGTTTCTCATGAACATTATCTAATCTCACTTAATGTGTGTGTGTGTGTGTGTGTGTGTGTGTGTGTGTGTGTGTGTGTGCGTAGTTTCATTGTTGAAGTGAGAATGCTGGGGCTTGCTTTTTGTGTTTTTGTTATCTGTTTTTATATGTGACATGACTTCAACTCAAGAAATAAAGCATTAAAAAATATATTAAGACCTATTTATTAATGTCAAAATGCTCTAGATCAGGGGCGTCAAACTCATTTGACATCATGGGCCACATATAGCCCAGAGAAACTACATGATCATTTTGTGAAATTACAGAAAACGTTCTGGTAGTTCATCTTCCAGACTGTTTTGTAGTTATGAAATTGTAAATTATAACAAACACATTTTGGACTGGCTGTAAAGAAAACAGTCCTTTCTACAGCAGACAGTGAAAAAACAGGAACTTTTCTGTGATTTCATTGTTTATCCATTGAATGGCAGTTGGAGATGGGGGGGGTTAACAATCTATCTAATCTAGCTTAAAATCTATGCTGCTGTTCATATTTTCCAAACCCGTCGGATGGGCCAGATTGAAGTATTTGCTTTGTGTTTGACACTACTGTTCTAGATGGTGTGTTTAGTATTAAGAAGATCGTCCCAGCAGAGGGAGGGAAGGTGCTGGATGGTGTTTTATGCAAATCATTCCAATATTCCAGCCTCGAGTTCAGTATCCAGCATCTTCTTGGCACTTAAGAAAGTCCGTGGCACCAATCAACACCGAGCTCAAATCCGAATAAGAGAGACAACAGATGGAGACGTATTTGCATTCCCGAGCAGTTGGAGTGAACAACACAACAGATGCTTTGCTTTTATTTTTTCCTGTGTTCGCTCGGACATTTGGAGGTATGGTAGGCAGAGAAGGACAAAGAGCCAAGGCCAAATATCTTGGCTCTGCAGGGACAACAGCTGGGAGGAACAGACCAGGAAGTCGTTTCACTTCATTAAAGACTCAGCATGAGAGCAGCAGAGCTTTCCTAGCTCACCCCGTTCTCATGATCACTCTACTCCTCCTCCCGCCTACTGGCCAATACACACTTGTGCATATGCCTTTCCCCACCACTGATGGTTATAAGTCCAATTAAACATGGCACCTATTCCTAAACCTTTCCCATCAGTGCAATAAACTATCCCCCAAGTCTGTTTCTATTTCTAACGTGGTCATTGAGCTTCTAAGCTCCTCACAGCTGATCCTCTTACAAGTGTGAAAGTGCTCTCTCCCTCTCCTCCATAGCGGAGCTGCTGTTTCACAGGTACAACAACCAAGGCTGGACTGAGACAAAAAATCGGCCCGGGCATTTTGACTAGAGACCGGCCCACCAGGATAAAGATTGAAAATGTGACGTCATTCAGGGGTAAAACCGCAAAGGATTCTGGGAACTTGTGGCAAGAGGTACTAGCGCACGCAGGCTTTCAATTGAACTCAGTTACACAGGATAAAAAGAAACACAAAAAATGGCAAGAAGCTGTTGTATTATTAACTGCAACAGCCGGTCGCATGACAGCCATGGGAAGCCGATCGTTTTTTTTTTAATCGGATTACGTCGTTGAAGAGAAATGTTTTAAGCCATGTTTCCGAAGTAAGAGCCGACGGATGGTCTGGATATAGGGGAGACCGGGGATAGTTGTAACATTTTTGACATTTCTGTCTGTAAATTGGAGCTCTTTTAAGGTAGTGGATTCAAAATGTAATGCAAAGTATTTACATGTCTCGGCTATTAAATAGTGCAGCTATTTTCTCTGCAGCACAATTACCCATTGCATGGTATGGCCTCAAACACAAATAGTGAAATGTTACAATTGACCCCATAGTGTGGGTTAGTTGTAACATAGTACCCTTATTTCAATAAGGGTACTAACAAAACATTAACATGTAATCTTTGTTTATTCAACACATGAATGCACTTAGAGCCATTTATGTAGCTGTGTGTGTGTGACAGAATGCAGAAATCTAGCTTTTGAACATATTCCAACCCCCCCAAAAAGACAAATTATGGAATTTTCTGCAACTGAATATTTCATTAATTTTGGTTGGTCTTCCTTGAGTTTGGCCTCATTGGTTCAGTGGGCATTATAACCTACAACTCTTGCACCAATTTTGAACATAACAATGAAGCTGAAAAAATGTAGTTGTTCACCAGCATCGCAATTCCATTACTTTTTATCATGGCTTACCTTGGTGTGGTTTGCAAAGTGCTTCAGAAAGATGAGGAAATCTGTTTCTTGCACCCATCCTGATTTATTTCCACTACCAGTACTTCCTACTGGTCCATCTCTGACACAGTGGTGTGCATAGTGTATGTGTGGGAACACAAACAGTGGAGGAATTGTGTTGCCAATGGCATTAACCGCATATACAAAAGTGACCAGTGAACCTCTCTCTGCTGATGCCGTTGCCCCAACTTGTTTAATATAAGTTAAAGTAATAGTGTGGTAAGTTGTAACATCTGCATTATTGTTACAACTGACCCAGACTCCTATAGCCATGAACTAGCTAACATTACAGCCAACGGCTAAAACATTAGCACTAAAGACCTACACAGAATATATCCCCATAGACATACAAATAACATAATTTAAGTTTGATGACTTTAACTGCAAAGCAGATAATGCTATTATAAATTGAAATAAAGTAGAAAAACTTACTTTTTGGCATACAAATTACTTTTTTTGGTGTTAAATTGTCTGTTTTTGACAAAATGTGCTGATTTTTCACATGTGATAGCAGAACTGAATTGGGCATGCACAGGATGAGTCACATCATTTGAAACTTAGCCCTGATTGGAGAAATTGGAAGTGTTACAACTGACCCACGTTACAACTATCCCCGGTCTCCCCTACCAAATATAACGTCTCAGAACACTCCAGCTCACATGTTAGTCTGCTCCAAGCATTCCCACAAAGGTCAGAGTTTTTTAGTCGTTAATACGTCATTTTTCTTAACATAATTGGTGATATAGGTTACAAGCAAGTCTGGCGCTGAACAGAAATTGTCGCGCTATGCTCCTTTATTTATTGTGCATAAATAGTAAATTGTCCTGACACAATATTGCGTTTCGCTTCTGTTATTATGGTACATTGACAAAAACATATACTTTTATTCACAGGATAAAACAGTTGTTTTGTATCACTAATTGTCCAGTGCGATTACAGCATACAATATTGTTGTCACTGCTACATTTCTGTAAAGAACCAGAAATTATTTCCACTACTAATTAATTACCGCTGAGCTCAAAGGTTATATTAATAAACGGTTAACGAATGTGTATTTATGAAGACGATTTGTGAGACTGGTAAACTTACCTTTGTTCGTACGATGGTCTTTCGTTCTACATGGTGCATTTCAAGGTCCTGCACCCATCCGTCGGTAAACTGTACCTGGGCTTGTTGCAGTGACCTGAAGTTACTAAACTTCATGAGTGTATGCACTCACTCCAAGAACCGTGTAATTATAAATATGAGCGTGGTGAAAGTTGGGCAGCACGCTAACGTCTTTTGTCCCTCTGTGTGCTCGTAAGGGTCTGACACTTTCACACCTTTGATTTTTTCCTCGTATCTTTTCTTTGACTTTTCATCAAGTCTGTCTTTGTACGGACCAGCATTGTTCTCCTTTTGTTTTGTACATTCCTTTTTTGTGCGGCAAAGAAAAAACAAGAAGGTATTGGAACCGGAGAATGAACGTTTTGCGGTGCTGCAAATGCTTGCATTTGATGCGGTACTTGGATTGTTTTGCCACGAGTTCACGGCATGCAATGCGCGAAAATCACGTGATTGCTAAACAAGGGGGCGGGTGCATTCGGCCTCCTCGGCTGTAATTGGTCCAGCCCAGAGTCGATCATGACCAATTGGCCAATCCAACACCTTTCATTATATATACCCTTCCTAAAAAAAAAAAAAAAAAAATTAAAAAAAATCCATCGGCCCATAAAAACAAAAAATCGCCAGTGGCCCACCGGGCAAACGCCCGGTATGCCCGATGGCCAGTCCAGCTATGACAACAACCGATCTGCTGGGATGACGAAGTGTTTGTGGGAGTAATCTGAGAGTTTATTACCTCTTTATTTATCTTTTTCCATTTTGCCTCATTTGACTAGTTTCCTGCATGTCACCTTGCACCACCACACACTCATCACCAAGCATGTTTTTTAGCAGGCACAAATCCACATCTTTTGGCATCATTGGCGTCAATGAGTAATAAACAGTTACTTCATGATTTGCTCGTTCAGTAAGTGACGACTCCCTCCCCCTACAAAAGAACACACCTGTTAGAATCTGCTTAATCCTAGCCAGCGGCCCTGCTCTCTCTGTGCTTTCTGGGGCCTGGTCTAATCCACACAAGGGCTCCGGGCCAAGGCCAGGGCAGATTAGACCCCCACCATCAATTTATCCATCCATGAACACACACCTCTGAGTCTGGCCCCTATAGCAAGTGTTTGAATTGGCCTCTTAATCCTTGGACTCAGTGGAGCCTTCCACCCGAGCACACAGCCACCTTCCCCCTCTGCCCAGACTTAATATTTATGCATCTTTTCCATACCCACTCACAAATCTGGCCCAGCCCAGCACTCACCACTCTGACCCCACCCAACCACTACCCCACTCTGCCCCCACCTCCTTTCCCACTCTGCCGCCACCTCCTTTCCCTCCCCTGGTGGGACTGAAAGCCCATTGATTTGTTGATTTCTCCCCTTTTGTCTGCAGTCGGCCGAGTGTTAACGGGACATCCAGAGTCCAGAGCGCAGTGACAGGACTTTTGGCATGGGAGATTAAGGTCCTAATCTGGGCATCTGTCAATGTCCAGTACTGCTTTTTCTTTGCCGTTTGGAGAGGGGCCTTTTCTTGAGTTATTTTCAGTGTTAATTAGCTGTTCAAGCTGAAGACCCCCTGAGAAAAAAGAAAACTCCCCAATTCAAATAGAGCATAGAGGCAGTTTACAAATAAAGCCACATGTCTGAAAGCAGTTGGGCAATAAATGAAGTTGATTGATTTCTAATGCTGGTGGTGCACTGTGTTAACAAATACATCTGTAATCCTGTGTGGGCAGTTCATTGTACTTATACCACGATGTAGTACAAACACACATCTGTGTGTATAGCTAAGGTTGTCTAAACTGTGGCAGTGTAGTTTGCAAATCAGTCCTTAGGTTATGTCCTTTATAAGTGATGGAAGAATTGTGTAACAAGGAAATTACCACCAAATTATGTGATATTACATTAAAATTATCTAATGTATGGTAAAAAAACCCAAAACAAAAGAAAAACATTAGAAAACTATATGCCACCTACACCTATATGCCTGCTCATAGGGGGTCATCTGATTGTTGGGGTTTTGTCTGTTTTTTCTGTATCATTGTTGGGTCTTTACCTCACATTATAAAGCACCTTGAGACATCTGTTGTTGTGATGTGCAGTTTAAATAAATTTCCGATTTACATAAATATAACTGCATTGAATTGAACTGACTATATCAGGGGTCTGAACCCAGGCCTCGAGGGCCGGTGTCCCTGCAGGTTTTAGATGTGTCCTTGATCCATCACAGCTGATTTAAATGGATAAATTAACTTCTCAACATGTCTTGAAGTTCCCCAGAGGCCTGGTAATGAACTAATCATGTGATTCAGGTGTGCTGACCCAATGTGAGATCTAAAACCTGCAGGGACACCGGCCCTCGTGGACTAGGATTGGGGACCCCTGGACTATATCATACAACTGTCAGGTTATAGCATTAGCAAATAGTGACCCAGGACTTAATGAGTCTATGTCTCCATCTAGTGTTGTGATATCAGATTTTCAAGTCAGTAGAGTTGAATTTGATTCGAAAGTTAAGAGATTATTTTACACAACTCATTCTTTGTGTTAGTGTTTAAGGTTTTTACATGAGCAAAAAACTGGAGGAGAATGTAAACCCAAAGCGTTTGACAGTTTCACAAGCTCAAACTGAAAGAAGGACATGGCTGAATTTTGCATGGTTTTAGAATGTAGTAGAGTTTAACTGCAACATAAATTATTGATGACATTTAGTAAAAATGAAATTTTAGGCTTTTGGAAGATCAGATATATTTCTGTGCTAGTTCTCGTGCATTTCATGCATTTATAAACTAAAGTTATGGAGAATTATTTGAACTACTTGTTTAGGCTATGAACCCTGACAGATGAGATTGAGTGAGAGAAGCTTACATCCTCATCTATTGGTAGATCAAGAGGTCGCTAAAGTATGTCTATTAAAAACAGGATTGCATTAATGCATAGAAAAACACACATTGCATTCCAAATAGTATGGCATTTATTGATCTGGGAATAAAAGAATTATCTTTTTAAGATGATCTCACAGTAAAAATAAAATTTTCACATCAGTAGCAAAGAAGCAGAAAATTCTTATTTTCAATTAGAAGTGAGTATAATACTTTTGTGATTGCTGTGCAGCAACAGTACTGTCTTTCATCAGCAACAAGGAATGATATATTTAATTGTAGATGATAAAGCACTGTGTCTTTACGTATGATGAAACTTCAAAAGCATCTGCAACAACATCATTTTTTTTTTTTAGTAAAGTAAAAAAAAAAAAATAACAGTACATGTCACATGTATAATCATGAATAAAATATTACTGTTAAAATGTATAAGGTGTATTAACAGAATTGCACTTCAAGTTGAGCATTAGTGGCTGATTTCCACAGCTGAGAATCCTGTTTGGATAAACTTAACCCGAGACGATCTTGTCACATGGCAACAGTGGGTTGACACCGATTTTCTTGGCGCATTCATTCTGCAGGAAAAATACAAAATGCTAATGAAGTTAGCATCATGCTTAAAGAGGTTTTAAATAAAGTCAGATTGTATTTAGGTAAAAATACTCTCATTTACTTTCTAGTTAAAAACATAAACTTGTGTTAATGCCAAGCTAAAACAGGACCTCTAAATCTTCCTGTAGTCTGTGTAGGTTCTCAGTCATCCAGGTTATGGTAGTCTTCAAGCATGTGAGTTGAACTGGATTTGAAAATATTTCACCTTTCATCTGAAAGGCTTCTTGAGTTCTAACAGCTGATGGGGAGTTCCCAGTATTTAACCTCTACGTTGGTTAGAAATGTTCTCATTTTGGACATGGAAGATAGACTGGTTGAGAGGAGTAAAAGAGGCTAGATTTCTATATCTACCTTGAATCAATGAATACAGTAGCCTATGACAATAGCTATCAGTTACCTGCAACACAGGCTTGAAATCCCTTCCCAGGCATTTCATCCCTCACTCACACTTTGGCTGTGTGACCTTGATGGCCCAGGGAGGGGCAGTTTCTCACAAATAAGTCACAGCTTTACTCATATGTGATGCCAGGTCATCAACTAATTTGAAGGTTGGCGGTGGATCCTTGGCTGCTCTGTTCAGCATACCTAAAATACCTTGGGCAACATACTGAACGCCATGTTACTCTCTGATGCATTCATCTGAATACGAATGTTAGATAGAAAGCACTTGGGTGTGGGAAAAAGTGCTTGTATAAATGAGTCTGAATGAGGGAATAAGGCATGTTGTATAAATTGCTTTGACTGGGTAGAAAAATGCTATATAAGAACCAGTCCATTTACCAATACCATTTAACATAGCTCATGCAACACTAGAGGTTAAATATCTGGGACTCTATCAGCTTTTCTCTAGAGCAAAATGTGTGAGTGTAACTGAAAACAGAGCAGGAGCTATTTAATTAACACTTTTTTTTCCCTGGCTCCACCAAAGAAGCACTCTCACTCAAATCAAATGGAGTATTTCCAGTAAAAGCAACAGGTCTGAAGAAAAGCATTTCATGTTGGGAGCTCTATGTGAAAAAGGACAACCTTTAGCCACTGCAGTTTAGACTAGCATGAGAACATCCCCACTTCTTAGCTTTTACCATGTATTTGACGACGTTGATGTGGTAAGGGATCCCACCCATATCCTCACATTTCTTCATGTTCATCCTCTCTGGATCTCCGGCAGCCAAAACAGGAGTGTCTAGGTCAGCCTGAAGCAGATAAGCCACAAAAAAGGAACAAAGAAAAAAAAGAAAGTATAGAGCAAGAAATTCACTTTTAATCTGCAAATGTTTGTCCCTACTTGATTTCATAAAACAAAGAAACTGTAACTACTGGATATCAACTGCATTTTTGATTAATCTTTTTTAGCATTTAATATTCCATCACTGGGATCAACTCACAGGATTCAGGTTTCTATGGATGGACAGCAGATCTGACATCCTGTCACTGAACCCGGGAGCAAAGTTCTCTGGATTGATTGCCACAAAACACTGACCCTGAAAATACGAAACAGGTGACACTGTGAGCTCATCAAACATGAACATCAAACAGAGCCTTGACGTCAGATGACCTATATCAGAGTCACTAGCTGGGCCTCTGTTTTAGATAACAGCAGTCAAACACTTCAGACTTGTGTCATGCTGATTTCTCTTCTGCTGGTACATGATGGCTGATTACTTTATGAACTTTGCCCCAGATCTAATAATCAGCACCACATTATCTGCAGTGTATTATCTATTCTAGCTACTCAAAAACTGTATTTTATCATTGCTGTGGGAGCAAAGGGGGGGTGGGGGGGTGTTTGAATTATTCTTAATAAAAAGGTGATACAACAGTTTCAACTTGTTTCTCAGTCTGTTTCATTTCACAGATAAAACAACAACATGACTTTTAGAACACTTTGTTATCAGTTTTGTCACAAGTTACATCAGGGACATGTTAAAATAGAACCAGTGTGTCCTTTGTATTTCACAACTAGGCAAAACAAGATGTACCAGGTTTGCAACACGGTCTGTTACTTTCCAAGTGCGGATGTATTTGCTGTACTGGGCACCAGCCAAGATGCCACAGAACACCTCCACCATCATTCCCAGACCATAGCCTTTGTACCCTCCTGAAGATAAAAACACAGAAAAACATATGCATGGAATAAATGTATTATACTGATCCTAGCCATCAATGGCATGTAATTCCACCAGTTCTGATAACTGGTTTCCAATTAATCTCCTATATGAGTTTCTCAGATCTGTGTATCTTGGTATAGATGAAGCACAAATCAGCCAGTTAGGGTTGTGGTTCAATTATATAGACTTAAAAAAGCAAGCAAACAAACACATATTTCACACATGAAGAATGAAAACATTCTTGACAAGATCTGTTGCTTCTGACCTGTGGCTTCACTGCCACCAACAGGCACCAGTCCTCCTCCAGTCAGCACTCTCTTGGGGTCTGTTGTAATTTTTCCCAGAGGGTCACAGCCCCAGCCCTCAGGAATGGGGTCTCCACGCCGCTCATGAAGCTCCACCTATGCACATTTATATACAGTACAAGAGAAGAATGTTTCCACATTAAAAATGTTGTTGTTTCAGTGGTCAATCACTGCTCGCTTGCATTTAATTTGTTAGCAGCTTACATGTGCAATAAACAAATATGCAGCAGTAGAGATGTTGATCTTACCTTTCCAATGGCTACTGCTGAAGTGGCCATGTCTAAAACAAAGCTGTCTCCATCTTTAGCAGGAGCCGCAACACTCATGGGGTTGGTGCCCAAAGTACACTGCAGAGTTCACAGAGTTTGAATAATGAAGATTTTATGATCAAATTCATAAATATCTTAATTAAAATGTCGTATATTGCATTAACTATGGATTCTTTTCTAAAATAGTTAATACATATACCTCTTTAGCACGTGTGGGAACCACCAGTGGTGATGTGTTGGTAAATGACATCCCCTGTGGAGTTTAGATTTTTTCTTAGAAAGTTAAACAAAAAGCAAAAGCAACTGATCATGCTATGATCTAAAGAAGCAGCTGAGAAACAAAGTCATTGACATCTATCATCCTGGAAGGAAATACAAAGCTATACTAAAACATACTAAATCTGGGCCTATAATTGAAAAATGTATTCTTTCTGGGGGAAAAAATCAACTGAAAAGGGGGAAAAAAGATCAACAGACAAACATTTCACTCACAATCATGTTTTCTTTCAGCGCCTGCATTGCATAGTATCCAGCAATGCCATAATGGTTGGAGTCTAAAAAGAAAAAGGTCACATATAAATTTAATAGCTGAACAGCAGTGGTAATGCACTGTCATTGTTTTAGTCGTCAGATTTGAGAACTATCTCTCCACTATAAATAAGTGTTGAAATATAATAATTATATTTAAAAACTCAAGATTTTATTGATGAGATCAGAGCACTTGTTCCCCTTAAATGAAAGTTTCTTAAACCTCTAAGAGCTAAATCATCATGGGCCCCAATCCTAATCAAACCCTGTGCAATCTAATTATGTAGGTTTCTTTGTTGTTTTTAATTGTTATCTTAAGTTTTGGCAGTCAGGCAACAAGGAAAGCAATAATTCTAATTTACACTCTTAAAAACTGCTTAAAGATTTATTTCTCCAAAATAGAAGTTAAGGGTAGGGTTATTATTACCAATAGTGACTTATGACTTCAGAGGGTTAATAAAGTCTAACTGAGTCTTATATACCTCACTGAGTGTTAAACAAACCAAACAGTCAACTAGTTGCTGAACAGGAATCATGCACTTATAAAGGCAAGATTTTGTATAATCAAATACTTTAGTAAATATCTATGTAAAATGAACAGGTTTTTAAACAGGGCAACAAATGACAGACATATATTGCTTGTTTAGTATAAGACCAGTTATGTCTAACATAGTGCACTATATTTTGGTTCTTACTGGAAGTAAAATGCAAACAGTTCAATAATAAATGATCTGGAAACCTGTTTAACTGTGTCGCCACTATAACATTTCCTTGAAATGGGACTCACTGTGTGCCACCACCCAGCCAATGCCAACGTCGTTGGCCTTTTTTATGGCCAGATTCATACAAAAGTTTCCCACCACCGGGCCTAAGAGATTCTTCCCATCCACCAGTGCTGTCGCTTCACTCTCCTTTTCTACCACTGGCTCACCATCCTTGGCACAGATGCCAGTTTGAATGTCCTTCACATACATGTCTGTTAAAAATATAGTGAGTACACATAAACGACACACAGACTTAAATTTAAAATTACTGCTGATGTCTCCAGCATCAGTGAGGAAAGATGCTTAGTTTTTGTGCAAATAAGACACAATGATATGTACAGTGAGGATCAAACAATGAAGCAACAATGATGAAAACACAGTTTTGAAGGAGGCTGACCCATCCTGTTGAGTCCATGGCTGTAGTGGCCCCTGTGGTCTCCTTCCACCAACACTTCAGCTAGACTGCGAGCATGATGCTGCTTGGTACCCACTGCTGTCATGCACCTCTCAATGAAGCCTTTGACCTCCACCTCGCTGATCAAACATCTGCATGGGGAACGTGATATTTAATAAGAAACATTTGAAAAAGTAGAGTAAAGATGATGATGTGATCATACTGCTTGTTTAGATATTGCATGTACTAAAAACACATTACACATATTACTTTTTTATCAGTCATATCAAATTCAACGGTCGACAGTCCAGTTATTTACTCTAACATGAACTGCTGATTTTCCTTAAATTGCAGTTTATCTTACCTAAAAATTTGAATTATATCATATAATTATATGAAATGTATTGCTTTTATTTTGTAAGGTTAAATAACCATCACCATCTTGGCTTCTTGACCTGAGTATATTTGGATGAAAGGGGTGGCTAGCTAATTTTATTAGAATGGTGCAGTGGTACTTCATTTATATAAGTGTATTAAATGCTGTGTCACTTTTGTGCAGTGAAAGACAGACATTTAGAAAGCCACAAAAAGTTCACACACCACACTCTGCAAATCTTATCAATACTTAACCATAAAAACATTTATTTATTATTTATTTTCACAAGGCTTGGGTGTATCATATTTTCTTTACCTGGTTTGTCCATGCACTACATCCAGTGGCTCATCACCACACTGGAGCATCTGAAAGTGGTTGGGCTTGCCCTGCTGCCTGTGTAATTACAACTAAATGCCAAATAGGACAAAATAAAACACACCTAACATCTATTATTGTATGTATTTTTTACTACAGGTTCATTCATTTTCATTTTATTAGCACCAGAAGTTGTTTATTTGGAAAGCATAGCTAGCATACCTTCTTTGTTCTTTCACTTTTGACACGTGGATATGAATGTGTAACACACATGACTAGGCTGTCAGCCTGTCTAGTTGTATTACAATTGTCTCCTTGATGAGCTTAATTAAATGTTTCTGTGTAACACATCTGCATCTGTGTGAGCTGAGCTGATTACATCATACATATTTTGTGTTCACCTTTGAGCCCTGCGTAAATAATTGTTTTGGCTCACTGCATCTAATTAAAAATCAGTGCACATGACCATGGCAGTCAGTTAAACTACCACAGGAGTTTTCTGCCTGATGGTCTAGCTCTCATTCAAAGACTGGAATCAAGAACAGGACATAAATAAAGTAAACTGCAAAGCTCCCCCATACTCTACACAACAGTTCCACCATGGGGATTTGTTTCCTGCCCTGTGCTAATTCAAATTTCCATTTTTGAAGTGATTGCAAAACCTGTAACCACACTGATGATATACTTGTGGTAGGACTGCCTTCAAGAGAACACCTGAGGAGTATATTGTGAACTTCAACATGGCCTGGCTTTCTTACATTAACTGGCTTGACAAAACCTAAAAGCCCAGTCAGTCATGATGTGTATCATGATTAGTGGTTATCAGTTGGTTATCAAACCTTTCTTTCCTTCCTGTAATAAAACAAGTTTGAACAACTAATGATACGTTCTGAGTGTTTAATGGTGAAAATGTAATGCTTTTCATCCTGTCGTCATTCTCATCCTCCTTTTTGCTTCTTTCAGAATCAATAAAAATAGACATAGAAATAATTTACCCTGAGACTATTTGTGATAAAAAACAAAACAAAAAAACATTTCCTTTTCTTTTGTAAAATTAATTTCCAGCAAGATATTTTCACATTCCAAGAATTACCCAAAAGAAAAAAAACAATAAAAGTAAGACAAGTTAATGAAAGTTTAACATAATTGTGTATAATGTCATTATTGTTATTTAATGCATTATTATTACTTTGATGTAAGGAGCAATTTACCATTCTTTATTTTTGGCCAGATTTTGGGCATTGCACTCAAAACTAGAGGTGCATGGACAATTCAAATATTGATAGTATTGATACCAATGCTGGTATTGGTATTGCTTAGGTTCTAGCACAATAGTATCAATACTGCGTTTCCAGGTTGCCAGCCAGTTAAATAATTATGATATTATCATTATTATCATTATTATCATTAGTAGTAGTAGTAGTATTGGAAATGAAAAATGCCTTTCAGCTTTTCAGTTTCAAAAAACATGAAATGTTGAAAGGTGTGTTTTGTTGTATTAACTAATTATTGTGGAAAGTAAAACTCACAGTAATTTAGGGGTCATTAAAATGTGTTCAGAATTCGCACATTATTTATGATTCATCAAATGAAGTCGTAGCACACTGCTCTTCCCTACATTCGCTTTATAGGTTAAAAGTATCGATATTACCAGTAATGGACAAATGCTAATGATTTGGTGGCTCGACACCAAAAAATGTAGGATGGCACAGCACCGCTGTAAGCTGACGTTTACGGTTTTTTCTCTAAAATCTAGCAATTACGAAATGTAGTGAGATGGTAGAATATTAATAAAGATGGAGACGATAGAAATACTAAAACACGGTAGAGGTAAACGTCTTTACACATAATAAATAATAAGCTACTGCATCACAAAAGCACTTTTTGTCGCAAGTCTTGCGATTATGTTAATCACAATGAAAAAAAACTCTTGGATGAGTTGCTAACTCGTCTTGGCGCACAGGTTTTTAATTCATTGACTGAATCTACAGGTGTCCTTTGACCACACTTCTAACCACGCTCCTACCTGTTCATGCTGACTTTGCTGTCCTTTCACTATGATGGTCTGTCGATCCTGGATCAGATGTGTTGGGGGTAAATCCGATGACCTGGCAACTTTCCTCTTCAAGTGCCTCAATGTTAGGAAACGCCCCGTGTGTCAAAACTATCTGTCAGGTGTCTCTGCCCGGGGAGAAGCTTTGTGATTTGGCAAGGTCGTAAACCTGCTGCTTTCGGTATTTCCATTATATCGTGTCAATTTAACCCAGAAAGCACATTCTGATCACAAGTACAAGTCAATGAGTTTGGCAAATTGACTGTTTAATATCATAAGTGTCATTGGCAATAAAATGTATTTTTCAAGAGAGATCTGGCCAAAGAGGGCAGCAGAGTGGAATCACTTTTTGGCACACCTGGCGCTTTCCGTTTTCCTGCTGTTTTAATCGCGCTCTACTTTCTGATTTCTGTCTCAAAGACCACCTCGTAAACGTCGCACCTTGCGTCCCTAATACAGAGCTTATACAGACATGTAGGTATACACATAATTTTTCTGCTTAAAAACACAATTGCTGGTAATACACAGGTTAAGAATGGACAAGAAAAGCCCTTAAGAGCTGCATCATTATACCTCAGCAACTCCTTTTACATTTGCGGGAAGACTGAGAAATTTCTCTCTGATGCATTTTTCATAATCTTAATCGAGAGCGGAGGATCACAACTTTGACTACACTGCACCCACCCGGTACCGCTGAAAACTGCTGTCCTGCACCAGCAACTCCCCAATCACGGTCTTAAAGAAAAATGTAATCTTTATACAACTTATTTAAATAATAAAACAACATATATTGCTATTTAACAGGAAATATTGCGGGTCAGTTCGTTATTTTTCGCAATGCTTTCATACACAGGGTGCTTTTCAAGAGCAAAAGTGCAAAAAAAAAAAAATCATTACCTTTTAAATAAATGCATCTTAATGCTGATGGTACATGCAGGAAAAAAAGCATGGAATGAAAATGTTTACTTAAAACCCGTGAATAAAGCTTTATTTATAGTCATGTCCTTTTTATTCAGCCACAGTTTCTTAGAAAAATGTGATCCGCTTTAGGCCAAGGTGTGATCAGGTCCAGGAAGAGCCCTTATTGAGTGCCAGATATTGCAAAATATTGTCTTTACTTCGCAAGAACAGATGATGTCGGAATCACTTTGACTAATAAGCAAGTTTTGAGAGGTTTCCCCCAACAACAGCAACAACAAACAACAACAACAACAAATGGAGCCCCAAACTATGACAGAGCCTCCACCCTGTCTTACAGATGGCTGTAGACACTCACTGCTGTACCTCTCCCCTGACTTCCTCCAAACATATCAAGGTCTAGACTGAGAATGAGTGAACCAGCTGAAGTTGAAACAGAATTACAAAACAGAGACATAATCTTGAATACTTCTTTGAGCTAATGAGACTTTTTTGATAGATGTATGAAAGCTGCTTGGAAACATTTCATATGGATAATAGATTATATCTCTTCATAGTTAATGAATAAACCTTTAGTCTTTTTCCTCTCACAGTGATGTGATGTAAACCAAGGTTTTTCTTATATTTTAAATTTTTATTTTGAAAAGGCCAAGGAATGTCTTGCATCAGTGAATTAGATGCCAGTCTCTTTCTTTGAAAGCTTTCTGTCCACAAGGGGTCAGGCAATCACTGAATGCTGGGATGCAGAAACATAGAATATGCTGCAGCAAACAACTTTAAATCTATATACATACATACATACAACTTTATATACATATATATATATATATATATATATATATATATAGAGAGAGAGAGAGAGAGAGAGAGAGAGAGAGAGAGAGAGCGAGAGAGAGAGAGAGAGAGAGATGGATGGATATTTACAAAGAAAATAAGCAAAGAAAACATGATGTATCTTAGACCATAGTGATCCTTTACAAGTAACTTACCAAAAGTTGCTATAATTTTTGCTTGTTTTTAGCACATTAACCTAACATGAATTATATTTGAGCCAACCCACAAGAGAAATTAGCTTTTCACATTACGCTTCTGTTTCTGCTGGATCAACTCACCAAAAGGAGCTGTTCCTAGGCATAAACCGCTCTTGCAAACCTACATTCTGGCCCTATGTGTAAATGTTCGTAGTGCTACACTTCAGTTAGGTCATTCTGGTGCTAATAAGGAGACAATGAGATATTTAACCCTCCTGTAGCGCTGCAGTTTAATGTAAACACTGTTCAAAACAACATGACCATTGTCCTGCTTCAATACAACAACAGCCCAGCTATCTAGGCTATCCATAAAAGGGAAAACATGTAGCTGTGGTGTGGCAAGAAAGCTTATCGAGTGTTACGAAACAAAATTTAGTTTTTACTTGCTCTTAAAACCTGGACCGTGCTACAAGAAGAAATGATCTGGGAATCAGTTTGACTTCTGTGTAAATGATGAATTGTAATGACCAGTACTGGACTTTTGAGGATTGTACCGTAGCAACCGTACTATATTGTAGGAAAATTTTGAGTCATTGTACTCCAGCGATGGATTCCATAAACCACTCCTGATTGCTGTGACGTTGATACATGTCCTACAGACAATGCTGACATCATTGAAACTATGTGACCCTTTATGAATGACTTGAAGCACATTTTTCTCCACAGTGTCATGTGTAGAAATCATATTCATAATCATATACATCTTGGAGCACATTGTAGAACACCAATTTTGGTTAGACTCAAATAAGTGATAAGCCAGAGTGAGACTAAATACAACACAAAAGCACAGCATCTTCACAATTTCTACACCTGGTTAGTACCCTTGTAGCCCAGATGTTGAACCAGAAAATGTTTGCTTCAGGTGGCAATGTAATAATGTATCTTTATGTATGAAAAAGAATAATAATTTTAAGACTATGTGTCAGTTTTTCTCCGTGACAGAAAAAGCTGCTGTTGCAAAGAAATATGTCTGTGTCCTAAATAAAAATATAAATGTGTAAAATTACAGCAAAAAGTTGATAGCAGATATCAACTCTCAACTATTTGATAGTTCATTGGCCAAGACTGTCCAGTAATGATACGGTTTTTATTAATTCATAGAAAATGTCTTGAAAAAGTGTTTAGTTGTTTATCTTGTTGTAATTTGAGTAAAAGTACTTTTGTTACAGTGCCATAAACCGGTAGCTTTATGGTTTGGTTTTGACATAAAACACTAACAAACCAATATTGGAAAACTAATGATTGAGTTTAGGTTAGTGTAAATGTTAGAGATTCAAGATTCAAGAAGTTTATTGTCATATACACCACAAAATACATTGGTTACACTGAGCAATGAAATTCGTACTGTGTGAGTTACCTTCACACAACTATAAAAAAAAAACAACTGAAGTTCATTGCTAAGAAGTTTTTCCGTCTCCTGACTGACTTGATAGCACGAGTTTAAGCAGTCCTCCTGCACGTCTTTACTCCCACAGGCCTCAGCTGCGACTCGAGAAAGAGTATGGAGAAGTTAGCACCACCTCCCTATGCGGTGCCGCCTCCTATCCTGTAATTCTCCATGGGTCAGACATCTGTAAGCATTTCTCTCAGACCACAAGAGGAAAATAGAAAGTTGGAAGCTACAGGCTGTGATTTGGGTGTGTATAAATAAAGTTGCTAGCAAAGGAAAAGCTGCTAATGTGATGGGAGTCCAGAAGGTGGGAGGTTAGTAGGAGCAGGACACCCAAATCATCAAAGAGTGGAAATGAGTTGCAGGAGGGCAAACAGAGCCTCTGAAGAATTATATGAAAGGTTAGTTTCTGATTTGCTCATGAGGTATTCGTGGGTGTATATTTTACATATGTAAGTACAAGTTTGATTCATTGCATGTGTGGCTAAAAAAAAAACATACATGGAGCGTACATTTCTAAATGATTTCTCTTTTTATGGGTTGCACATGGTAACCAGGGCTTAGCTGAACATGAAAACACTTGGAAGGGTAAGTCATTTTGGGACAGCTGTTGCAAACGCATGTCATTATAGTCAGGGCTTGATCAGGGCTGCTGAGGGGTGTGTTTAATGTGCTTATACACCACAATCATTTAATCATTAGTTGTTATTAATCTCTGGTTCTCTGCCACAGTGTGTCTTTTATCCTGTCTCCTTCCCCTAACCCCCAGCTGGTCAGTGCAGATGGCTGCCCCTCCCTGAGCCAGCGTCTGCTGGAGGTTTCTTCCTATTAAAAGGTATTTTTCTTTCCCACTGTCGTCAAGTGCTTGGTCATAGGTCATTTGATTCTTGGGGCGTTATCTTTGTTTTTCTATGGTCTTTACCTAATAATATAAGGCATCCTAAGGTGACCAATGTTGTGATTTGATGCTATGTAAATAAAATGTAATTGAACCATATGGTATACTGCTCTATCTGTATCTACAATCTTCACTCCTTAAAATATAAGCAACACTAGAACAAATTAAAGAATGTTGTCAGATATATTACCAATTATTAGAACAAGTAATAATTTGTTTAAAACTGGTGTTTTAAGGCTGTTCTAATGAGTCCATCTGCAGTAGACGAGTAAACTAACAAAAACATGTTGACTCTGAAGTCTCAGAGTGCTAAACAGGGAGCAACACCCATTCAGTCTGTAATAATGCCTGAGCAAAGAGCAGATTGAGTGGAAATGAGCCATGTTGCCCCTTCACTGCAGGCCTCCACATTGGTGCTGACTCCTCTGTAGTGGTCGGCACTGCCTCAAAACTGCAGGGCACATTTGTGCAGCTTCCAGAAATAGGATGTGCTGTATATAATTGGCAAAACAGCAGGCTCACAGCTGCTATGAAAACAACCATGCTTTTCCCGTTGCCTTAGAACCACCCTACAGGCTTACATATGAGGCCCAAAATGATACCTTTAAAGTTGGGTGTAGGTGCAAAACCGCAATTTAATGGAGCGCCTCTTTGCCTCTATGTTCCTGAAAGACCTGAAAAGCATTTGTAGATCTTTGATGAATTGAGCAAAAGTTTTTTTAAACAAAAGAATAAAAGTTTTGTGCTAAAAGTGTTAACAGTAACTGGTTTATTTAACTCATTTATAAGACAGCAAGAGAAATTCAAAATACTTATAAAATCACAGGAATAGTGATAAAAAATAAATGTGTGTCGTGACTAATAACATTTAAAGCCTGCTGAGAGATAAAATATATTTGACTGTCAATGCAAGATGAATGTTGATTGTCCTTTTGTGAAGTGGTTTCTCATCCTCGTGGTATTCAGACATCAGCTCCACAGCCCCCTGTTCTCTCTGCTATTCCTCTCTCTCCCTCTCTCTCTCTTTCTCTAACCTGACAAAAGATCATTCAAATTCACTCATAAATACAATAAATAACAAAAACGATGCAGAGTAGCTGCTTGCTCAGTCTCTCAACTTGATTCAGCTCCCAGTCTCAATACAATACTAATACTTATTCAGTCTTTGGTCAGCTTCACATCTCTACTGACCAATCCTAGTAAGGCTGACATTAAAATGGGGAAATTTTAATATTAGTGTTTCAGATCCCATGTGTGAAATTTCTGTTATGCTTTTTCTTAATGTGTTTGTTCTTAATTTTTATTTTTTGTAAGTTTAAGTTTACTTTTCCGCATTTTTGAGACCATCTCATAATGCACTGACATGATTTCCTTTGAGTTAAAATGGTATTTTGGCGCTGATTAGGGGGTAGAGAGGCCAGCCCAAGTCCAGACTCCCATTTAGGTTAGGAGTGTAATAAATTCTCATGTCAGCCTTCATATTCTTGATTTAAATCAAATGCCTTCTTCATATATCACTCTTATCTCTTGCCTTCATCTACCAGCTGAAAAGTTTCAGGAAGTTTTGGAGTCCATCTTCTCCAAGGAAGTCGAAAGAGCCCTGAGACGAGCCCAAGTGGACGAGCAGGAGGACAAGCAGGACGATGGCCAGGAGTGGAATGAGAAGGTTCCAGCCGGCTGCCAGGATGTTGTACCATTTGGCCTTGTCCGAACACTCCTGAGCCAGCTGCAGGTTGCCCTGAGTCTTTTGGTCCCTGGCCTGCAAAGATGCAGGAAGACAAATTCATATTAAGACATCTGGTGTAGTCAGTTTTAACTGGTAATTTAAATATGAAGACTCCTCAGCATCAACGTAACTTTGTGCTGAAAGTCTGGGTAAATTCCCAGATGATTAAACATGCAACTATTTTGCTGGTAATAACTGAAATGAGTAAAGAAAATGAACAGCCTATTTATATATTGGTTGGGTCTGATTATTGGGGGGGGGGGGGGGGGGGGGGGGTCATAACCCCCCCTGGAAATTACGCCCCTGCTCCTCAGTCTCATAAGTCTTGTGGGACATCTAGAGACATTAAAGCTTCATCTGCACTACATAAAAAAGATAATATGAATTCACTGTAAATAAAGAAGGTAAAACACAGATCATCTTTTTGTTTATAGACAGCTTGTCCCACAGATCTGGTTCAGTGCTGACCCAGGGCAGACTGAATAGCTTCTAAGTGTATCCATTTATTGTGGAAAGAACCCAGCCAGGGCCTTCCATACAACTCTCTAATTTCCCATGAGTACTTGCCCATTAGAAAGATACCAATTATGCCATTTTTAACTCCCCAGACAAGGAACCAGTGACTGTCTTTAATCTGAGTGCTGAGCCAGTGGCCCTGTGATTCTGAGCTGCACCGCGTGCATGCAGAAAAAAAATTAAATAAAGGGTATACACACCCTTTTGTGGTGAGATTTTCGGGAACTTTTATTTCCAGGTAGTCATGCGGTGTTTCCAAACAAGATTTGAAAATGCAATTTTCCAGGACTTCTTAACTTTTTAAAATGTGTTAAGTTTTTTGTTTTGTTTTATGTTTCTCTGCAGCTCCATTCCTGTGGTAAAGGGCGCTCCTGCTTTCTACTGTGTGAGACATTCGACCAGAGACAATAATAAGTCTTTACATGCTTCAGAATCTTACTGTGTTTAATCAAACTCAAAGATTTTGCAACAGAACTTTTACACAGAGGAAAAGCTAGAAGTTGTTCTGCTTTTTACACATAAAAAATCTGTAAAAAAAATAAAGTAAAATGTACAATTTTTAAATGAAGAATGCTTCCATATTCATTTTATAAGAATTTTTTTTAACACCTTAAAAATCATAGGGTATGCAGGGTTTTTTCCCCTCTTTTTACAGTTTATACCCTCACTTACACATGGTTAAAAGAAAACAATTTTCTTCTTTTTGTCAAAAATGTAATTGCTGGTTCCCGCTGCTTCTTTTAGAAATGTTATTGTAGGTGCAGCCACTCATTGGTGCTTGACTTTTGCCCATTGTTTCATAAGTATCCTTGCCAACTTTGCACAACTTTTGCTTTTGCTGCCAAGTTTCATTGCAGAAGGCTGAGGCAATTATAGTAACACAATGTTCTTGTTAGCATTAAGCTGTTCAAGACTGACAAAAGTCTAGTATTACACTGCATAGAAATTCTTCCATTTTTTTTCATCAAGTGTATCCAAGTGTTTCTGCCTTTGTTGTTTTCAAAATGTTTTAATAAAGAGTTTAAATAACTGGAGACAACAATGAAGGCTACTTTATTTAAAAATAAATACATTAATAGAAAGATTTGTTTTAATTGGGACTGAGTTAACAATGTAGACCCTTCTTTGTTAGATGTCTGTAAATTGATTATAAAACATTTTCAAAAGCAAAGAAAGAAAAAGAGCACAAGGCCTCACCTTGATGGAGTAGATAAGCGCCATGAAACCCAGGCAGCAGAAGTTAACATACAAGGTGTTGCACAGCGACCAGACTAGATAGTCTCGGGGAGGATTCTTGCCAGTGTTCCCCATGTTCACTACAGTGGATCCAACAGGCTTGCGAGCAGATTTGCAGTTGGTAAGAGGGGTGCAGTCGGAAGGGAAGTTGTAGGAATGGTTGTCCATTGTTAGCGTTCAGAGAGGGGAATCCTAGCTGTAAGTGGATAGACAACTTTGTGAGCTTGTTATCCTTCCAGATGCTTGGTCCTCGTCTTGAGAGTACTCCCCCCACTCCTCTATGCGAGAGGCTTAAAAAGGCCCATAAAGAGGGAGGTGGCAGGGAGAGCATCCATGGGCAGGGTCCTTTAATGCACTGCAGGTCTGTCATTATGTGGTCAAGCCTGTGAGACTGAAATAGAGATAGAGAGAAGAAGACAGGGAAACAGTTCTCTGAGAGAAAGACCAAATATATAAACTGTAGCTGAGAAAAGTATCCAAACAATAATTTTCCTAGAGATTTGAAGGTGGTGCGTGGTGATTTGGGTGAAGGTGAAGGCCATTTGAATGATGTTGAAAAGCCTTGATATGTCTGATGAAGAGTCTGCCAGAGGTCTTGAGGCAGGCATCTGTATCTTGGTGGGAACAGAGTGGGTTAACACAACCAACAGGACACATTTCTAAAACATATAAGAACTATTAGTTCAGTTCATTTCATTTGGTTTTCATGTGAACGGTCACAGTTTCTTACATAAAATAAAGTAAATTACCCAACCTGAACATTATTTTTTAAGCTGAAGCCAAACAAATTGTAATATTTGTAACAAATTGTAACAGTTGCATACATTGAAGATCCCACAGTAGATGGCCACTGACCAATTTATGCTGGACAATAGGGTTAACCAGGGTAAGAGGATACGCTTTATAATCAAGTGCTTGTCCTTTTCATTGTTTTCTTTTTTTTTGAAAATCATTTTGATATAAACACAAGGATTATATACATTTGAAAGGGAATTAAACAGACTCAACAGACTATGTTTTAAAAGACCAATGAGCCAAGTAGTGAGATCTAGCTTCCACCAACTGCGCCTTATCTCTAAGGCTAGGCATTATGTTCCGCATGAGGACCTGGAGAAGCTTATTCACGCTTTTGTGACCTCCAGGTTGGATTATTGTAACTCCTTGTACTACGGTCTTCCCTCTTCTCTTCTTCTTAGACTGCAAACAGTCCAAAATGCAGCAGCCCGCCACTTGACTGGTACGAGGAAATTTTGCCCTATTACTCCTGTTTTAGCTAGCTTGCATTGGCTGCCCATAAAGTACCGTATTCAATTTAAAATATTACTCCTTACATTCAAAACTATTAGTAAATTAGCGCCGAGTTATCTTAGTGAACTTCTCAAACCACATACTCCTGCTAGAACACTTAGATCTGCCACTCAACTACTTCTGATGCAACCTAGATCTCGGCTGAAGTCCCCATGGTGACTGTGCGTTTGCTCTGGCTCGACATCCGCGCATCTGATTTATTGTTATGATAATAATAAACGTTTCTTTGCGTTAATAATACAATAGGAAATCAAACATCACTTTGCACTGTCTATTCCCACAGTATCATCAAAGATGCACATAATAATTATTAGTGGATCAGGGTTCAGCTACACATGAAGAATTTCAGACATTGAATCAAAGATGTCGGCCCAATATTTTTTAACCTCGGGACAAAAAACAAAACTGTGGCTTATGTATCTTCAGCTACGGAGCATTTCTCACATATAGGAGAGACCTCAGGGTATATTTTATTTAACCTTTCTCTAGTAAAGTGTAGATGAAGCTTTAAACTGAATCAAGAAGTGTTTTGCATTATAGGAGCATTTATGGATATTCTGCAAACCTTTTTCCCATTGAGTGTCTGTGATTATGATACCTAATTCTTCTTCCCATTTAGATTTGATAAAGGATGAGCTTGCAGGGTTTACTAACATTAAATTCTGAAAGGTGCAAGAGATAAATTTCTCACTACAAGGTGAAAGTTGGAGACACTTATCAAGACCGGAAATGTTGAGACTCTCAAAGACCTGTATATTTCCTGACAGAGTCTGGCAGGTATCTAAAAAAGTCTCTTCCTGATAGCTTGTATATCTCTTGTAACTGATTGAAAGAGGCAAAGACACTGTCCCAATATAGATGACTGACTGAGCAAAGTCCTACCTGTTTTAATGCATTGTCTAGAATAGATGGTTTAAAAGATGGATTGCCTACAATGGGTGTAATAGGGGATAGAGACTTCAAATTAAAACATAGTTTAATCTGCTTAAAAATACATAGGGTGCTATGTATTACCACATTGCCATCATACATAGACTTATCAATGGGCAGTATAGCTATATAGTAAAGCTGACAAGCTTCCTGCTCCAGTTGCGACCATGTGAGGGGATTGCCGTTGTCTGCTAACCAGTATGTCATAAATTTTATATGCAAAGCCCAGTAATAGAACAAGAAATTCAGAAGCGCTAACCCTCCCTCCGTTTTAGACTTGCAAAGCTGTTTCCTAGCAATTCTATGTGTTTTATTGCCCCATAAAAAAGGTAAGAGGAGTGAATTCAGGTTTTTAAAAAATGTTTTAGGAAGGAATACAGAGAGATGTTGAAATAAGTACAACCACAATCAAAATTATAATTTTTATAGGATTAACTCTACCAATGAGTGATATAGGAAGTGAATTGTACACTTGACTGAAGCTCAGATATTAAGGGAGAGAAGTTAGATTTTAATAGAGAGGAATAGCATTTTGTAACCTGAATACCCAGATAAGTGAGCTTCTCATAAGCTATACTGAATGGGTTACTCACATGTATTAGTTCACTTTTATTCAGATTTATCCTGTATCCAGAGAAAGACCCAAATAACTTAATTTTGTCTAATATGGCAGGAATAGTCTTTCCTGGCTGGGTGATATATAATAACACATCATTCGCATAGAGTGAGATTTTATTAGTAGTTGTATCAGTATTTTTTTAAAAAATAGATCCCTGTTTTGTCGCTCTATATAAGCCAAAGGATAGTGATAGATTCTGGTTGGTAAGAATGCGAGCATGAGGATTGCCATAAAGAAAACTTACCACTGAAATAAATTTCTTGCCCAATTTAAATCTTTCCAATATTTCGAACAAATAGGGCCATTCAATCTGGTCAAATGCCTTCTCAGCGTCGAGTGCCAAAACTGCCAACTCTTCTTTAGGTCTGGCAGTGGAGTAAATAATGTCGAATAGTCACCTGAGATTAAAAAAAAGAATTTCTCTGGGGTATAAATCCAGTTTTATCAGGGTGTACTAACTGTGTTAAAAGGGGCTTAATCTACTGGCAAATACTTTAGACAATAGTTTCCCATCCAGATTTAGCAAGGTGATGGGACGATAAGAACCTGCATTCTCAGCATTCCTACCTTTTTTTTTTTTATAAATAACAGTCATAATTGCCTCTGTAAGGGTGGGAGGGAGGACTTTATCTGCTAGAGCTTGAGTGAATGTTTTATGCAGGTATGGGCACAAAATCTCACTAAATTTCTTATAAAATTTGCTGGGGATGCCATCTGGTCCAAGAGCCTTATTGGTTTTACTAATTGCCTTCTTGATCCCCTCTACTGTTATTTCTGAGTTTAAGCATGTGAGTTCATCCTCCCCTAGGTTTGGAAAAGTGCAGCTATCCAAGAACTTTTTCGTAGAGTCACAATCTATATTTTGTTTAGCATATAAACTTTGATAAAATTGGAAATAGTGATTGTTAATGTCTCCGGGGTCCATTAAAGCCTTAACTGCATTATTTTTAATTTTATGAATTGTACTGTCTTGTTCTTGTTTCCTAAGTTTTCTTGCTAGTATTTTATGCGATTTGTCACCAAGCTCAGAGTATTTCTGCTTGGTGCACAAAAAGGCTTTACTGATTTTTGCTGAGAGTAGATTATTATATTCATATTTTAAAGACAGTATTTTCTTAGGTAGCATTGTGGATGGCGTTTGGGCATTCTCTTTATCCAGATCTTTAATTTGTTTGTCCAAGTCAAGGAGCTTAGCCCGGTTTCTCTTCCTTCTGGCTGATTTAAAAGAGATAATAGTACCCCTTAAATACTCCCAAAGTGTAGCAGGCTTAGTTTCTGAGTTTTCATTTACCACAAAATACAGAGAGATCAGTGTTTCCAAATATTCATGAAAATCCTTCGCACCTAACAGTAGAGGGTTGCTGCAGTCTAGTTGCATTTGGATGTTTAAGGTTAATGTGACAGGGGGGTGATCAGAGATGACAATATTGTGATATTTTGTGTCAATTTTGTGTCAATGACATGTGGCATTAATTCAAATCAAATGGTGCCATTAAATAGGAAGGAAACTGAAAGGATCCGATGTCTTCATGAATGAACATCTGATAAAAAGAAATGCGGACATTGCCAGGAAAGCACGTTACTTGAAGAAACAGGGAAAAATTCAAAATACATGGACCACCAACTGCAAAGTATTCATTAAACTCAATGGAACACCGGAACAAGCCAAAGTGTTGGTCATCAGAAATATGGAAGAGCTGGACAAATACTGAGGTCAACTTACTCTGGAGGTATGAATACACATGTGACGTGACACACAACACAACACATGGCACAGTCCAAAAGAACTTCATCTGCATCCGGCAACAATATCAACATGACTCATTGGAATTCTCTTTATGATAATCTGGAACTGAGAACATTTCGATACACAGACCATAATGTTCTAGACTTAGAAAAGGATATAGACCCGGAAAATAATTTCTTCTACAACATCAGCTGTAACTGCTGCTACTTCACTGATGAACAGTTTAAGCACACCATCAACAAATAAATTATCAATAATCCATTTTAATAGCAGAAGTCTGTATGCCAACTTCAACAATATAAAGGAATATCTAAATGAGTTGACAAATCCATTTGGAATTATTGCCATTTCTGAAACATGGATCAATGCGGAGAAAGGAATGGACTTTGGACTGGAGGGATATGAAGTGAATTTTGTAAATAGAAGGAACAAGAGTGGAGGGGGAGTAGCTGTGTATGTGGATAAAAACCTAAACTACAAGGTGGTAGAAAGTATGACAACTGTAATTGATAATTTACTAGAATGTATAACAATTGAAATTTATAAGGAAAAAGAAAAAAATGTAATAATTAGCTGTATATATAGAACACCTGGCTCTAGTATTCAAGTATTTAATGACTTCATAGAGGAAATATTCTCTAAAACAAATCAAAAAGTTATGTTTATCTGTGGTGATTTTAATATTGACCTGTTGAATCCAAAAAAGCATAAAATGACCGACGAATTCCTAAACACTATGTACAGTTTGAGTTTACATCCTAAAATAACCAGGCCTAGCAGAATTACACCACATTGTGCCACCTTACTTGACAATATTTTCACTAACAATATGGAAAACAACATTGTGAGCGGAATATTAATTAATGACATCAGTGATCACCTACCAGTTTTTGCAGTTTATGACACTAATTATAAGAAAAATCAGCATGAAGAACAACTGAGATACAGACGTGTAAGGACAGAAGAAACTATGACTGCATTTAAGAACGATCTATTAAATCAGGACTGGGACAAGGTGTACAAAGAAGCTGATATCGATATTGCATATGGCATATTTTTAAGAATATTCATGGAGTTGTACGATAAAAACTGTCCAACAATAAAATACAACAGAAAGCACAAATATTCAGATAGACCATGGCTCACTAAGGGTTTACAAAATGCATGTAAAAAGAAAAATACACTCTATAGGGAATACCTAAAACAAAGAACAAAAGAAGCTGAAAATAAATATAAAAAATACAAAAATAAGTTGACCAATATTATACGTGTATGTAGAAAGGAGTATTATAGTAAAATATTGAACAACAATAAACATAATATGAAAGGAATATGGGATGTTTTAAACGGTATCATTAAAAATAATTCTGGACAACAAAGTTATCCACAATACTTTATCGATAATGGCAATATTATGGAAAACACTGCTGATAAGGTCAACAGCTTTAATCATTATTTTGTAAATATTGGACCAAAACTGGCAGAACAAATTCCTGAGTCACTGCCATCAGTAGAATGTAGTGAAAACCTGATTGATAGGAACCCTAACTCAATGTTCCTCACATCAGTGGAGGAAAAAGAAATAATTGACATTGTACACATGTGTAAATATAAAACATCCACTGATTGTAATGATATTGACATGAAAATCGTCAAGAAGGTCATTGAAGGAATTGTAGGACCTCTAACATATATTTGCAACTTATCATTTCAGACGGGAAAAGTGCCAAACAAAATGAAAATAGCTAAAGTTGTGCCGCTGTATAAAACCGGGGATAGACGCCACTTCACAAATTACAGGCCCGTTTCTTTACTACCACAATTCTCCAAAATCCTAGAAAACCTGTTTAATAAACGATTAGACAAATTCTTAGATAAATATAAATTACTCTCTGACAGTCAATATGGATTCAGATCAAAAAGATCAACATCTCTGGCATTAATCGAATCAATTGAGGAGATTACGAATGCTATAGATCAGAAACAGTATGCAGCTGGAGTATTTCTGGATCTCAAGAAAGCATTCGACACAATCAATCATGACATATTAATTAATAAACTGGAACGGTATGGGATTAGGGGGGTTGTACTGCAATGGGTGAAAAATTATTTAAGTGACCGGAAACAATTTGTGAAGCTGGGTGTCCATTCCTCATCATGCTTGGACATTGCTTGTGGTGTTCCACAAGGCTCTGTACTGGGTCCAAAATTATTTATTATTTATATAAATGATATTTGTAAGGCATCTGATATATTAAAATTAGTATTATTTGCAGATGACACAAATATTTTTTGTTCTGGGGGGAATCTAAAGGAGCTGCTGGATACAATTACTTCAGAAATGTGCAAAATTAAAAAATGGTTTAACAGGAACAAACTATCGCTAAATCTAAGTAAAACTAAAATTATCTTATTTGGGAATTCCCTTAGAAATGCACAAGTGCAGATTCATGTAGATGGTGTGGAAATTGAAAGAGTACTTGAACATAAGTTTCTTGGTGTGATTATAGATGATAAATTAAACTGGAAGTCTCATATAAATCATATACATAACAAAATTTCAAGAAGTGTCTCAATCTTGAGTAAAGTAAAACACATTCTGGACCACAAATCACTCCACATTCTCTATTGTTCCCTGATTGCACCGTATTTGAATTACTGTGCAGAGGTTTGGGGCAATACTTACAAATGTTCGCTATCATCAATCTTTATATTACAAAAAAGGGCCATAAGGATAATCCATAAAACTGGTTACAGAGATCATACAAATCCACTATTCTTAAAATCAAAAATTCTAAAATTCACAGATCTGGTTCATTTTCTCACAGCACAAATTATGTATAAAGCAATAAATAACCTGCTTCCTGACAATATTCTAAAAATGTTTTCTAAAAGGGAACGGGGATACAATTTGAGGGGGGAATTAAATTTAAAACATCCTCGTATCCGTACAACATTAAAAAGTTTTTGCATCTCTGTGTGTGGAGTGAAGCTGTGGAACAGACTAAGTAAAGATATGAAGCAATGTCCAAGCATGGCGCAGTTTAAAAAGCGGTTTAAGGATATGGTTTTTACAGGGTACAGGGAAAAGGTAGAGATTTGATAGGGTGTTCTTGTCTAATATTTTCATGTGTGTGCGCATGCACTGGTTTGTTGGTATGGGTATATATGTATGTGTATATGTATGTATGTATGTATATATATGTGTATATGTATATGTATATATGTATATATATATATATGTGTATATGTGTGTGTATGTATGTGTGTATGTATATATATATGTATATATATATATATATATATATATATATATATATATATATATATATATATGTATATATGTATATATATATATATATATATATATATATATATATATATATATATATATATATATATATAAAATTGTAGGTTGTGTATCCTTCAGGTGTTAATGGGGTTATTGAAAATGTGTATATGTGCGTATGTGTGTATATACGTAGGTATGGATAGATAGAAACATATATGTGTATATATTAAAAAAAAAAAAAAAATTACACATAATATATAATGTAATTACAAGGAGGTATTTCTGTAGTCTATTGATACTAGATAGTGGAAAAGGGGTGGGATTAAATAAGCTTATGCTTCTTCCTGCTCCTTTTTGAACATGGACGTTATTTGGAGTTGTGGTTGCTCGTTTTCCTTTTGTTTGCTTTGTTCATTTGTCTCTTTTAATTCTATTTTTTTTATACTTTTTCAACATGTTCAAAATAAAGATTCAATCAATCAATCAAATATGCATAATCAAAATATTACAGTACACACAGGTTATTTAATTTATAAATTATTTCCAATTTTTCAAAAGATTTATTTCAGCAAAACAATAACTGTCATTGTATTGTAGAGCTTATGAAAAACATTGTTAGAGGCACAATTTCTTCGTTTGATTTCCGAACACCAGTAAAATGATTCTGATGCTATTTAAACGTGATAAAAATGAGTCAACTTTGAGCCAATGACACAATGAAAACCGACTTTGATGATAAACTCGGGCATGATAATGCGCTAAGTAGAGAAATGAGTACTGTGAAATCTTATGACCACTATAGTGAGCTGTGAGTTCAAAGTATGGCTGAATAAAAAAACAAATATAACTTAATGAATTGAATCATCTAGATTTTTAAACGTGTCTCTTTGCTTTTGAACGCTGTTGTTTCAAATGTTGAAACAAAATGAGCAACAACGCCCTCTGCCGCCTATAACTGTGCTTTACAACAAAGGCGGAACAACCAAAAAAAAGTCCCTCGTGATGTTTTATGTGACCGTGGAGCAGGTAGCTGTTGTTCTCATAGACTGTTGCAGTAGTGTGATAGGTAGGTTTAAGCTGCGTATTATCTACGAAGTATTTCGTCTCAAAATGTGGTGTAAAATGTGGTGTAAAATGCGTTATCGTCGTCGCTTCTGCGAAAGACAACAGTGGGAGGGGCGTATGCAGAGCTCCAATTGATAGTGTCCCGTGCCGCTAACTCAGCGCAGCAGAGTGGCGCAGCGGAAGCGTGCTGGGCCCATAACCCAGAGGTCGATGGATCGAAACCATCCTCTGCTATGTATGTTTTTTCTTTTCTTTTTTTTTTAATTAACTAATCTTACAAGATATGTAACATAATGTTACATTAAATCGTGTAATTACATTCATTTGGAATAAATGTTTATTTTAGTATTAACATCTAATCAAACCACAGTAACTTTATACCTATATACAGTTTATATCTACAACACTATCTTTGTTCTGAAATTCTCACTCTCTTTGTTATGTAATTACTTTCTAAAATGTTTAGAGACAAACAAAATTACTGTCTGCGTTTAATAAAAAGAGCAGAAAACTATATGGTGCCTCATTAATATCAGTTTACAAAGTCAAACCAATTAATGAAAACAGCAATTAAAGTTGCGTTTTTTCACTTTAGTAAAAGGTAAAAATTAAAAAGTAAACGTAAAATCCCACACTTCTGCAGTGTTGTTTTTATTGTATAATTTTTATATTTAAAGCATGTACACATTAAGAATACCATCTGGCATTTATATAAAAGAGAGATGAATACTCTAAATATGTTTCGTTTGCAGTAGTAATTTTTTTAAAATCAGATATTATAATACAGGTAAAAGAAAAATAATAAACTGTTAAAAAACCCCACATGGGGTAGAATGTAATTTATCATTGTTTAAGAAAGTTATGTGTTAATTCCCTTCATGAAAAGTTGAGATAAACATGACATGGGGAAAGAAAATCCCCCAAAGTGAGATTTGCAAGGAACTGTGAACTTTCTATAACTGACAAATGATGTAAGCGTTCAGGAAGCATTCTGGTGTAACTTGCCAGATGCCGTTTTCTGACAGCATGGTGCAGCCTGTATCTTGGATGGATTTGTCTGGCTGACCTTCTCCCCACTTGGTAAATGTCAGACGTTGGTTTTTCATATCCACCTCAAAATTTCCCTCTGCCTTTTTGTTGTTGACACTGATCCAAGCTGCCTTGTAAACATCGCCAAACACTTGAGTCAGTGCGTTGTTCTCCTCCTCGTTCTGGGGCAGAGCCAACTCTATGTGTTGTTGGGAGCAGAATTCGACAGCCCTGGAGAAAGAGCCTCTCTCCTTGTTGGACACAAAGTATTTCTGACCAACTCTCCGGACAAAATGATAGTTAATGGCTAGAGAACAGAAAAATGTAATAAAGCAAACTGTTACTCTTAGGCTTTTTATTTAAAATCAATCTAATGTTGTAGAGACATGGAAAACTGTCACACAGAAATATGATGATGAATATGATGACTTATCAATCATGTCTGAAAATTAGACTTAAAGTTGCATTTTTTAGATGTCCTGTGTATTTGACAAAAACAGTTCTTTGTAACTGAGTTGTGTTTGAATTTGAATTAAAAACACATGATTGTGACACTTACCGAGCTCTAGCTTGGCAAGTCTGTCCTTCAAAGCTCTGAGGTCTGGGCAGCTCGTCTCAGTAGCAGCTGGATCAAACAGATCAAGTTAGTGAACTTTACACAGAGGCCACACTTACAGCTCTGCTGTATCTACAAATGGCCATTTAAAGTTTCTTCGTTTTATGCCTCACTTTTAACCACTGATAGATTTTCTTTTCCAAACTTTTATTTATTTATGACATGGAAGGAATTGTTGTTGTTTTTCTGATTTCTGAAATGATTAGATAATCACTCTGTTAAGCTTACGGGCTCTTTAAACTGTTTCAGGATGTTTTGTTCAGTCATGAGAGAAATATGGAAAAAACAAGTGGTTACCATTTGTAAACTGTTTTTCTAGCTCATCCATCATCGTTGACATGCTGCTAACCAGCATGTAAATTTAGACAGTGATCAAATTACCCCCATGTGAATTATGTTGTGGGCACTTATGATCAACAAATCAGAAGATAACATGAGAAAATACAAAATGCGTGCAGGCATAAATTGTTTTATATACTCCAGCTTTGAGTAAATGTAACCAACCAAAACAACTGAGGCCTTGTGAGAAATTTGTGTGACTACAAATGTTACAGAGAGAACGACAGTCTACAGTCAAGCTTCCCTTTAGACTTTACAGACTATAAATACAGTAGACTTATTTCTAATCCTGCGCCTGCCTAATTGTGTCACCATATGCATAGATTTCAAGGCACATCAGGGGACACATAGCCTTTATCTTTAGAAAACATGCCAGATAACTGAGGTGTACATGATCTAAAGCAATCATTGCAAAAAAAAGGTGTTTAAGTGTAAACTTTACAGCATGTTCCACGAACGCCAGGATATCCAGGTATCCCAGGAAATCCTCGGTCCCCTGCAGAATAGATAAACAGGTAGTGAGCCAGCTAAAGGTGCTTGTGGCTTCAAAATCAAATATATTTGTCTGTCCAAATAAAAAATAAATGACCTAAATTTAGTTCGAAATTACATCCTTTAAAATACTGCTGGAATGAAGTAATAACATCGGTTATTTTGACCTTGAATCCCCGGTAATCCAGGAACACCATTTCGTCCAGGTGGTCCTATCATCCCAGCAAACCCAGGATATCCGGGATCTCCTTTTTCACCTTTTTGACCTGGAGGACCAGGAGGCTGACTGAAGCTGACAGTGGCCATCAAGCAGATGACGGAGAATAAAAGAAGCAGTCTCATCTTCGTAGTTCAGAACTGAAATTTTGGTTAAATATAGTATTAAGTTTTCCATATAAAAGCCATGTAGCCCTAACCCTCAAATGGAAGAATGATAAATTTTCCAATTATAGACATTCTTTATGCAGAAATTGCTAAATTTAATTAATTTTTTCTAGCTAGTGTGTTGTACTTCTTTATCTTTGTTGTTTTAAAGTGTTTTCAAGAGTTAAAACCATTTGGTAGCACAAAATTTAGTACAATACAGAGATAAACAGGAGAGAACTCACCCCACCAACGAGAAGTGATGTGCTGGGCATACTGCTTCTTTGCTGCTTCCACAGAAAAAGAACTGAGATATTTGCTAGAAGTAATGTGGGAGGGATTCAGTCCACAGTAAGCAGCTGGAACATCTCATTAGGGATTGTCCATTAACCTCCCTCCTTTCAAACCAAAAAAAGGCCACTGTGTTGTGATACCTTAAAGACTCTATGAATCTAAACATGAGAATACGGATTTGATGTAGTTATGGGTGAATGCAGAAATGATAACGTTTGACTTTATGAGGCACAAACAGTTTCTGCCACTTAACATAAAAGGCAACTCCCTGTACAAAACTCAATTTCAAAAAGAATTGTGCACATTTTGACCACACAATCATCACTATAAGATTAAAACATGAGTGCATTATTGTTTTAAAGCTCTCTTAAAATTGACAGACTTAAAAAGACGAAGTTCAACATTTAAGATTAATAAATCAGTTGACGCTGAATTGTTTGAAACACATATTTAAAGGAAATTTAACAGTAGTTTAATGTTTAAAATAGTACACTGAGATGTTGCAGAGGTTGTGTGCAATGTAAATATTTCATTACGTTCACTTCTTAGTGAAAAACTACAAACACTGTGAATCAGACTTTTGCAGAATCACCTTTAGCAGCAATAATTTGAACAAAGCATCCTCTGTATGATTTCATCAGGCTCTCTCATAATTGTAGAGGAATTTTGGTACATTTGATTAGCAGCATATGGCTGCTACTTGTCCTCTCAACTCCCATGGAAGCATTAGGGATGTGCTTAAAAGACTCTAGGGAAGAAGTCAAAATACAAATAAGCATTGCTATGTTGGGTGGACCTCCTTTTTGCTCATTCCACAGAAAAATCGCTGAGATATTAGACAGACCTCCATATAAACAACAGCTGCATACTCTCATATGGGAACTGGGAGTTGGATTAGTGTGTGTGTGTGTGTGTGTGTGGGGGGGGGGGATTTTTAACAACAAATATAACAGCACATACCTTTATTTATATAAAGATTTCACAACCTCTTTTTTGATCTCTGATATTATGAAGTTATGATGACACCTCAATTTTATTCCTAAGTATGTTAATATTTCTTTCCAGTTTTTCAGCCACAAGTACAGTATTGCGTTCGCAAAAAGCAAACACCAATCAGCTGAAAAGGCTTTTATGTAGAAATGCACAATATGTGATGTTTTTATAGGAAAACACTACATAAGTGTTCAAAGCACCCTTTGGAAAAAATTAAACAATATCTTCAAATGGCATTGTCTGGGACTGCATTATAACCATGTGAATAATACTTTAATACCTACTTTCACTAGTTCATGATTAGAATGCCACACTTACAAAATTTGTTTCTATTGCAGTTCAATGTTTAATTCTTTATACATTTATTATTATATTTATAGAATTATGAAGATGGAGACAGAAAAAGGCTTTTGTCTAACATAAAGACACTGACATATAGCAGAAAGCACAATAGTGATGCAAAAGCATTTATTTGAAACCATGAAGAGTTAGCTTAAATGATTTATTGACAATACATCAGTCAAGCATCAGAATAACTGACTTAAACTTAGGTCTGTGAGATAATAGTTATTCCTATTACAATGCATTCATGAATTCATTGCCATTGGGAGTTTCACTTCAGTTGGTCAACTGAGAATCGTTGGTCTCATTTTTAATACTACAAAGTTTTCTTTCTTCTACAAAATGCAGCCCCGATGCTTTACCCATAATTCATAAACAACTGCAAGCTTAGATTTTTTCTTCCATTGGGGTAAATGAGAACATTTCTCTACATGTAATATAAGAAATAAAAATGCAATAAAAATGTTGAGATAAACATGATAGTGGGGGGAAATTGCCAAAAGCAAGATTCGCAAGGAACCGGGATTTTTCTATAACTGACAAATGATGTAAGCGTTCATGGAACATTCTGGTGTAACTTGCCAGATGCCGTTTTCTGACAGCATGGTGCAGCCTGTATCTTGGATGGATTTGTCTGGCTGACCTTCTCCCCACTTGGTAAATGTCAGACGTTGGTTTTTCATATCCACCTCAAAATTTCCCTCTGCCTTTTTGTTGTTGACACTGATCCAAGCTGCCTTGTAAACATCGCCAAACACTTGAGTCAGTGCGTTGTTCTCCTCCTCGTTCTGGGGCAGAGCCAACTCTATGTGTTGTTGGGAGCAGAATTCGACAGCCCTGGAGAAAGAGCCTCTCTCCTTGTTGGACACAAAGTATTTCTGACCAACTCTCCGGACAAAATGATAGTTAATGGCTAGAGAACAGAAAAATGTCAGGGAACAAACTGTGACTCATAAATCATTATCAACAAAGGTAAATAAGCAATTAGGAAACAATGAAAAAAGCTTCATCTACATGGTGCATTTGTCATAGTTAGATACAAGAAAGGCAAGTAAAATCAAATTTTAAAAACACAGAGCTTGTAGGAACAAGATCACACACCATACCCAAAATCTCTGGAGGCTTCTAAATGAATATGCCAATTCATCAGTCATCTTCAAATGTTTTTAGCTTTGATGTTCTGATCAGCTGTTTTTTATTGCTGCTAACTGTTAATCAACTAACTTTTTTAATGTTGATCAAGTTATAACATCAGGCAAAAACACTGGATTTATTGTAAATTGCAACAACAAATTATTAACGGATGGTCTTTGAAAGAGTTTTAAATAAACATAATTAATAATGCCTTGATGATGATACTTACCCAGTTCTAACTCAGCAAGTCTGCTTTTTAAGGTTTCAACATCTGGGCAACTGGATTCAACTGTAGCTGAAATTAAATTGTGAGCGTACAACAGGAATGAAAGGAGCTGTGTGGTCTATTTTTCTTTTAAATTACAGAGCATCAACTAATTCACTGTGCAATCTGTCATCAAACTGATCTTGTGCTGTCTGACACAGATTGGACTAATATCAGTATGCTACATGGGATCTTCTCATCTTATTGTATCTTATCTTTACCTTCAGTGCACACTGTTTCTCCAGGGTGCCCAGGAAGCCCATATATTCCTACATCCCCTGAAAGCAAAGAAACAGACATAAAGCCTTCTAAAGTCAAAGTACATAAATATGTGTCAAAATCAAACGATGATAAGAAGTTATATTCTTTACAACATTCTTGTGGTGAACTCATAATATTTTTGACTTTTTTCACCAGGATGTCCACGCAGTCCAGGCAGTCCAGGAATTCCAGTTCGCCCACGTAGTCCAGGCATTCCTTGTGTCCCAGAAACTCCTGGATCTCCTTTCTCACCTTTAAGACCAGGAGGACCTGGAAACTGAGTGTAGGTGATGCGGGCCGACAGGCACAAGATGCACAAAAAAAGAAGTGGGCTCATCTTCTCAGTGAAGAACTGAAATGATAATTAAAAATATATGTAATGTACGTTTTTCCCAGATTTACCTTGGTTTAACTGATTCAATGTGTAACAAAAATGAAATCTGATCTTTCAAAACAGAGATTGTATTAAATATTGTGATTGTAGCTCCGAGGGATTTTCTAGGTATATGTTTAGAATGTCAAGCAATACTTCAAACAATATGTAACTCGCATGATAACATTAAATTTAGTAGAATAAAGCAGTAAGCAGGAAAGTACTTACAATATAAATGAAGAGCAGTCTGTTGGGTGTACTGCCTCACTGCTAATGTCCCAACAAAATAACTGAGATATTAGGTAGAACTAATGTAAGATGGATCATTCTCTCCAAAGTAAACAACAGCTACAAAATCCCATTTGGGATAGAAAAAAATGTCAGAATGTAGAATCCTCCCTCTTGTGCTGAAGCACAACCTACTTTCCAGATTGATATTTTTTCAGCACTCTTTATTTCCCCACCACAAATAAAGCATGGTTTAAGACAAAAAACAGTCTTTCTTCAGGTATTTGTGCACAGACGAACTTCAGTGTGAAACAAAGTATGGTGACACAGAGCATAGTTTTCATGCAATAGAAATACCACACTCACAAAATGTATGTTTCTGAAAAGTATAAATACTTGGCTTGGGTCTGTTTTGAACATTTAAAACTTCAAACATGTTGAACTTAGTGTAGCAAAGACATTGACAGAGACATATGGGGCCAAGTTGATGATAAAGATTACTAAATGAGCTTCAGATTTCCAGTTTTGGAAACAATGCAACAGTCGTCAACTTGTTGCGAACAATTAACTTAACTCGTTGTTAAGACAAATAGGATTGTTGTGTTTTAATTGCTCATTTGTTTCATAATTTCTTTATCAGTGCATGAAAAATGTCTACGATAATATGTTTCTAAAGTGAATTGCATCTCCAAGGTGGTCCCTGAGAATTGTTGCACAGACAGCAAATCCAAATCCATGTATAGTAATTATGCACAGGGAGACATTATGAATCCAGATAAACAGTAAAATCTTTACTTGTGTCAAAATTTGTGACAGGCACAAGAGGCAGAAAAAAGCAGCTCTTAATGCATCCATTTAACTGTTAGTAATAATTATTGCTTTATTGAAGTTTTGAAAATATCTTTGGTTAAGTAACTGTTTTTGAGACCCCGTTAGAGTCAAAATTTTGTTGCTTCTGGAGTCCAAAAGTCTTCTACTTATAGCCTTTTTTTTGTGTGTCCAGACTATTCTTTGACATTCTTTAAAATTACACTTTTGTCTCATTGCATGTTTGCAACACCTTTTAAATTACTGCTAACTTATGGTCACAGCTGGCTATTCTCTTGGGAAGCAAGGTTGCTTCCGATTCCATTGGAATCTTTTAATAATGACTTGAGTACGGAATTATATATTGGTTAAAAGTGGCATATGAGAGAAAACATCATCACTAAAATTTAATTTCACTGGCACAGGCATTCATTCCCACTTGCACAATTAAATTCTTTGAAAGTGTCCAACAGCGCTCCAGCTGATTCATGCTGTCACAGTTAGTTCTGATCTCAAAGCTGAATTCTGCTCGCTAAAATCAATCTGATCTGACTACTTGCTAAACAGACCTGTTGAGTCAGGATAAAAATGGCAAAAGGGTGATTTACACAAGCACTCCTATGTGTGTCCGTGCTCTCTGCGGTAGAGTATCACTTCCTAGGGATGGGCAAATTAAGCTTTCTGAAGCATTGAAGTACTGCAAAACGGTTCATTACTCAAAGCTTTTCAACACAGTTATCTTTGGTGACATCTGGTGGCCAAAAGAGCAGCTTGAATCTACAATTTGTAATGAACAGCTTTATTATGATTGACCACTTTACAGCTGAACTGACAGCTTCTGTTTGATCATGTGATAGTTCTGTCTGATAACGGGATGATATGGTGCTTCGGACATGAATTTTATTTTTTTTTTATGTTATGTCTATTTTAATAATAAATGTGTATTTAAATCCTCTGTTTACCTCCGTCCGTTCTTGTGATCGCCCTCATTCCCCACCATGTGTTCCACACACTTGCTTAGGTCACACATTTCTCAGTTTGGTTTTTGTATTGTTTAGTTTAGTTCAGCTGCCTTTTTTGACTTCCTTTTCACCCAAATGAGTCTCCATTTGGGTCTATCCCTGCCTGCTTCACACGGCTATTCACAAGAGTATTTGGTTCCAAATATGTTAGGGTTTAGAATTTCAACTTCAGACATTGTACCTCACAGAATCTTTGACATTATTATGTGACTAAATGTCAATCTGTGAACAACTATTAACATCATCTCCAAGATCCAACTTTAGGAGACATTTTTTCTATCAGTGTGACAAATTACAACAGGACAAATGGGTGATTATTGATTAGTGTGCTGAAAAGTCTGACTGACTGACAGTCTGACAACTTAATTTCCAGTTAGAAAAATGGAGGCTATAGATTTTATTCTGAGTGGATTATAAATCTCCATTGTAATCACTGTCTCCATCTTTATATATTGATGACTGAATGATTAAGTGTTTGTGTTAAAAACAAAAAATAACGAACTAATGGGATGTCAGTATTTGTAAAACTATAAACATCTACTAATTAGTTTTCTGCAGCTTGTGTTTTAAAGAGCAAGGTGCAGATATGATGCAGAAGTGTTTTCCACTTTATGAAAGAGGAAATTAATTGGTGTCTCACAGTTAGCTTCCCTGCAATAACAATAATAATAATATCTCTGCTATAACTGACAAATGCACTCAAGGAGGCATTTCAGTGTAACTTGCCAGGTGCTATTTTCTGACAGCATGGTGCAGCCTGTATCTCCCCATTTGGCAAAGGTCAGAGGTTGGTTTTTCATGTTAACCTCAAAATTCCCTTCTGTAATGTTATTTCTGACATTGATTTAAGCTGCTGTGCAAACATCCCCCACACCCTTTGGTCAATGCGCTGTTCTCCTGCTCACTCTGGGACACAGCCAGCTCAAGTGTTGATGCATGCAGAGTTCTTATTTCTGGACTACAAGGCGAAGGAAACTCTATCCTTGCAAGAGTATTTCTGACCAACTCTTTGGACAAACTTGTAGCTTGTAGCTGAAGAAAAAAGAAATCAAACAATGAACCAAATTTAAGAACAATTTATTAAGCAAATTTATCATTTCTGTGCATTTGTCATTTTTTAGACTCACACACACGAACAGACACTTTTTTGTTTCTCAAGTTGATCCAGGCCTTTTTGTAAATATATCCAAAAACTTGATTTAGTATGGTGTTCTCTTCCTCATTCTTGTGCAAAGTCAGCTCTGTGACGTGTTTGTAAAAACTGCTTTATTTAATCTTTTTCATCCCTAACAGTGGACAAAACATATTGTGCGGAAGAAAAGTCACATGGCGCCTGAAATTACCCTTTTATGTGACCAAGGGAGCAGCCACATTCACTTATGTGAATGTGGCTACTTCATAGCTTAAATAGTGGTCTTGGTGACTTGCTCCCATATACCAAAAAACAAACTGTATATGTTCCTCTGAGTTCTGTGTAAAGTTTCTTGAGTCAAAAGTGAAAATAATATGGACCATTTCAAAGTGGTGGCATAAACATAGTAAAGTCGAAGGAAAAAAACAGCATGACACAAAAATATATACAGGGAGTGCAGAATTATTAGGCAAATGAGTATTTTGTCCACATCATCCTCTTCATGCATGTTGTCTTACTCCAAGCTGTATAGGCTCGAAAGCCTACTACCAATTAATCATATTAGGTGATGTGCATCTCTGTAATGAGAAGGGGTGTGGTCTAATGACATCAACACCCTATATCAGGTGTGCATAATTATTAAGCAACGTCCTTTCCTTTGGCAAAATGGGTCAAAAGAAGGACTTGACAGGCTCAGAAAGGTCAAAAATAGTGAGATATCTTGCAGAGGGATGCAGCAGTCTCAAAACTGCAAAGCTTCTGAAGCGTGATCATCGAACAATCAAGCGTTTCATTCAAAATAGTCAACAGGGTCGCAAGAAGCGTGTGGAAAAACCAAGGCGCAAAATAACTGCCCATGAACTGAGAAAAGTCAAGTGTGCAGCTGCCAAGATGCCACTTGCCACCAGTTTGGCCATATTTCAGAGCTGCAACATCACTGGAGTGCCCAAAAGCACAAGGTGTGCAATACTCAGAGACATGGCCAAGGTAAGAAAGGCTGAAAGACGACCACCACTGAACAAGACACACAAGCTGAAACGTCAAGACTGGGCCAAGAAATATCTCAAGACTGGTTTTTCAAAGGTTTTATGGACTGATGAAATGAGAGTGAGTCTTGATGGGCCAGATGGATGGGCCCGTGGCTGGATTGGTAAAGGGCAGAGAGCTCCAGTCCGACTCAGACGCCAGCAAGGTGGAGGTGGAGTACTGGTTTGGGCTGGTATTATCAAAGATGAGCTTGTGGGGCCTTTTCGGGTTGAGGATGGAGTAAAGCTCAACTCCCAGTCCTACTGCCAGTTCCTGGAAGACACCTTCTTCAAGCAGTGGTACAGGAAGAAGTCTGCATCCTTCAAGAAAAACATGATTTTCATGCAGGACAATGCTCCATCACACGCGTCCAAGTACTCCACAGTGTGGCTGGCAAGAAAGGGTATAAAAGAAGAAAAACTAATGACATGGCCACCTTGTTCACCTGATCTGAACCCCATTGAGAACCTGTGGTCCATCATCAAATGTGAGATTTACAAGGAGGGAAAACAGTACACCTCTCTGAACAGTGTCTGGGAGGCTGTGGTTGCTGCTGCACGCAATGTTGATGGTGAACAGATCAAAACACTGACAGAATCCATGGATGGCAGGCTTTTGAGTGTCCTTGCAAAGAAAGGTGGCTATATTGGTCGCTGATTTGTTTTTGTTTTGTTTTTGAATGTCAGAAATGTATATTTGTGAATGTGGAGATGTTATATTGGTTTCACTGGTAAAAATAAATAATTGAAATGGGTATATATTTGTTTTTTGTTAAGTTGCCTAATAATTATGCACAGTAATAGTCACCTGCACACACAGATATCCCCCTAAAATAGCTAAAACTACAAACAAACTAAAAACTACTTCCAAAAACATTCAGCTTTGATATTAATGAGTTTTTTGGGTTCATTGAGAACATGGTTGTTGTTCAATAATAAAATCATTCCTCAAAAATACAACTTGCCTAATAATTCTGCACTCCCTGTAAAAGTTGCATTCTGTCATTGGGCATACCCATGGGTCCGAGTACATCTCCTAAAAAACGACCTTGCACTGTAATCCCTCCTCCACCAAATTTCCACTTTGCACAATGCAGTCAGACAAATGCCATTGTCTTGGCATCTGCCAAACCCAGACTCTCCCACCCATCAGATGGAGAAGCATGATTTGTCACTCTAGAGAAAATGTCTCCACTGCTCTACAGTCCAGTAGCAGCAGGCTTTACACAACAGCATCCGACACTTTGCATTGTGCTTGGTGATGTAAGGATGCGCTGCTCAGCCATGGAAACCCATTCCATGAAGCTCTCTACATACTGATCTTGAGCTAATCTGAAGGCCACATGAAGTTTGGAGGTCTGTAGCAATTGACTCTGAGTTGCTGTCATTGCAAATACTTCTTCTTTGTTACAATACCATTAACAGTTGACTGTGGAATATTTAGTTAGGTAATATTCTATCATGATACCTCACCGGAAGTCACTGAGCTCCTGAGAGCAACCCATTCTTTCATAATTGTTTGTATAAGCAGTCTACAGCCTAGCTGTCTGACTTTATACACTTGTTGCCATGGAAGTGATTGATCCAGTGATTTGGATGGGTGAGGGAATACTTTTAGCAATGTAGTGTATTTATGAATATGCTTAGGCAAAAGGAAATATTTTGTAAAACAAAAGCTGAAAAATTTAGCCCATGAAGTAGTTTTTCTAATGTAAAGACACCCTGCATTAACTACGGAAGAGGATTAGGGCCACTGGAAAAAAAAAAGGAAAGAATTCTGACTTTAAAGTCAGAATTCTGAGAAAAAAGTCAGAATTCTGAGATTAAAGTCAGAATTCTGAGATTAAAGTCAGAATTCTGACTTTAATCTCAGAAAAAAAAAGTCAGAATTCTGAGATTAAAGTCAGAATTCTGAGAAAAAAGTCAGAATTCTGACTTTAATCTCAGAATTCTGACTTTTTTCTCAGAATTCTGACTTTAATCTCAGAATTCTGAGATTAAAGTCAGAATTGTTTTTTTTTTTTCCAGTGGCCCTAATCCTCTTCCGTAATTAACAGATGATTTAGATGAACTGATGTAAATTAAACATAAAAGGTATCATGTCTGAATAAGGAACATAAGGATCATTTTGATCTTTTTTCATTGCTTTCTCACTTTTGGCATTACATAATCTTTAGTTGCCATCACACACAAGAAGGCTGAAACAGAGTTAGATTAAGCATGCAAAGCTGAAAATACACATATACACATAAATGTGGGATTTGTGTTTGTTTGTTTTGGGAGTTTTTTGCAGTTCTTCTCATGAGACATTTCTATAACTGACAAATGATGTGGACATTGAGAGAACATTCATGTGTCACTTGCCAGGAACCGTTTTCTGACAGCATTGTGCAGCCTGTATCCTCAATGGATTTGTCTGGCTGCCCTTCTCCCCAATTTTTAAAGGTCAAAGGTTGATTTTTCATGTCAGTTTTAAACTCCCCCTCAGCTTTTTTATTGTTCACATTGATCCAGGCTTTGGCTCTGAATTTGCCATGAACTTGAGTCAGTGCGTTGTTCTCCTCCGCGTTCTGTGGCAACGCCAGCTCTAAACCACGTTGGCTGCAAAACACTACAGCCTCTGAGAAACTGCCTCTGTGCTTGTTGGAGACAAAGTATTTTTGATCAACTATTTGGACAAAATCATAGTTTACAGCTGAAAAAAAGCACAGAAAAGTAAAATTAGAAAAAAGACATTTACTTGTAGGCAATCTTAAGGATATGTTTTCTGGCAAAATAATTGTTGCCTTTTCTAAAGCTTATCTAAAGATTCTTATTCAGTTAAATTTTATTTTACTAATATACCATGAATTGTCTCAAAAAAGAAACTTGGATTTTGAAGTAAAACCTCTAAATATGAGAATTTTATTAATGTTAATCAATAATATGTTCTTTACAGCTACTGCATTGGCATTGGAAAATTATTTTGTTACTGTTTATCAATATAGTTTTTACAGTGTTGACTTCAGGTTATTATTGTTGCAAACTGGTGGTATTTTAATAAAATAAAATTAAAAACTGACTATGTAGTCTTTTCTTTATCAATTTAAAGAATGCTGTTTATTATACTATTATTGATTACAATAGTGATGTGACCTCTTAGCTTCATTCAGTGACAGCAAATCTTTGCGTTAATCTGAACAAAATAATACAAATAGGCATCAATTTGAGTCCTGACTACAGCTGCTGGTCATCTGCAAGCTACTTTGCAACCCACTACCACACCAGTCCCTTCTGTGGCTGACAACAACATCTTGACTATTGTTACTTATGTCTGGTTTGCTTTAAATTGTAGGTGGGGGTGGTCTTAATACAGTTTTCTCCATTGAAGAGTCCTGTGTATGTAATAGTGATGCCAAACTCCCCAGAACAGAGATATACCATCAAATTTAAAATACAGCAGAAAGAAATAACAGCTGTCTGTTATGCTATAAAATAGCAGTTATGTATTTGAAACAAATGAATATGGATAAGATACTTACCAAGTTTAAACTTGGCAATTCTCTTCATTAGCTTTTCAGTGTCGCTTTGAAAAGAGCCAATAGGATCTGGACAAAACACATTAGAGTTAACAAAGTGTGTATTTATTCATTTGCATATTTAGTTATCTGTCTTTTTCCACGTCTCTCAAAACTGTAAAATAATTATGAAAACATAAGGGACATCTCACAATACAATGCATCTGGTGCTAAACCTGGTTCAGTATATACTAAAAGTTTTGTCTGCATAAAGGTTTTGTCATGGAGTCCCGGGACTCAGTGATTTTGGGTTTGGTGTATTATTATTATTATTATTATTATTATTATTATTATTATTATTATTATCATTATTATTATTATTATTATTATTATTATTATTATTATCATTTGTGATCTTCTAGCTTTGGGATTATTTGTGTTCTGGTGCTGGGATTCTGGGTTGGTGCTCCCTCTGTTGGTCCCTGGTGTTAGTCTTTCCTCTGTCTCGTCAGGTTAATCAGGTCCAGCTGTGTCTCCCACCTGTGTATGTGTGATTTCCCAGTGTCCCTCTGTGTGTTTTTATGTTGTGTAAACTCATGTACTCATGACTGGTCCGTCTGTGTTCGTCTCCTGGAAAACTGTCTGTGAATCCACTGTGTCCTCTCCCTGCTGTCCCCCTTCGTGTTCAGGATTGCTGTTAAATTACGTTTCTCCCAGTTTATGGTAAATGGCCTGCATTTGTATAGCGCTTTTCTAGTCCCTAAGGACCCCAAAGCGCTTCACACTACATTCAGTCATTCATCCATTCACACACACATTCACACACTGGCACTTCACACTTAGATTACCCTTAGTTCTGTTTTTGTAATGCCGTCTTTGTGTTTGCCTTTTGCAATAAACCTCCCTCACAACTCAGTAAGTGCCTGCATTTTGAGTCCTCTTTGTGGGATGTGTGGGAGCTGCAGCCCTGACAGGTTTACCAGACATACTTTGTATTAGATGGGACCTTGACTTCCCTAATAAGCTAAACCATAGTGAATTGTGATTCAACTCCCAAAACCATTATCCTTTCAGAAACCTAACCAATTAAGTTTAGAGACCAAACCTAGAGAAAAACTGAGAAAGTAAAATTAAAACTAAAACAAAAGAAAGATCAAATATAAGGAGAAAAAATGGTCTCAAAATGGAGTCAAGACAAACACCACCAACCTTCTTTGTTTTTAAGATTTTTGGTTTTCACTAGAAACTTAAAAGAGCATATTTTATGGGAATGTAGTTTTCGTGTGTTGTATATTTATGGTTAAACTGCTATTAGTTGTTCCCTTATTCACAAGTTGTCAACACAGTAGGTAGCCCTGCATGTTTTTGCCTTAGATGCCCTCCCTGACACAACCCCAAAGGGTTTTAAGTTTCACAGGATTGAATTCAGATATGACTTGTTAGGTAAATGTATAAACCACAACACCATAGAGCCACTATTAAAGTGTGTGTCTGTGAAGTTCCCTCTGGGATCAATAAAGTTATTCTTATGTTCTAACCTCGTCCACACATTATAATAGTTCCAGGTAGGCCAGGCAGTCCAGGTTTTCCCCTTGGTCCATTAGGTCCTGGAAATCCACGTGGTCCTTGAGGCCCTTCAGCCCCTAAAGTGAAGATATAAACACATCAAATAAGATGTGAAGTTCATACCAATGTTTCCAGTTTCTGGTTTTCCAGAGAAAAAAACTTTACCCTGTTGTTGTTTATAAATGTCGTCCATATAAGGTGGGGAAAATGATCATGTACACAACACAACAATGTGAAAAAATCCATGTTGGAGTCAAATTGTTAAATGTTGCCAATATTGTACTTAAATTTGTAAGTCTTGATTCAAACTATGTGATCAAACGTTACAAGGATTTTTTCCCCCTTAATAATAAACCCCTTTATTAAGAAACTGCATTTTGTATTTACTTGTTTTATCTTTGTCTAATATTCAAATTTGTTTGATGATCAGGAACATTTAAGTGTGACAAACATACAAAAAAAATATGAAATCAGGAACGCGGCAAACACTTTTTCAAACCAGTGTAGCTCTTACGCTAAGGAAGTTATGAGGGCTTACTTTTTCCCAAATATATTGTAGATATATTGATCCAGAACGTGGGCCAAATTCAAATCCGAACACATCACCACTTACTGTCACGGTCCTGGCTCGGTGACCCAGTGTTTTGTGTTGTTTATTATTAGAAGTCTGTTTTTTGTAATGTTTTTGAGGCTTCCCATGTTATTATATTTAGCTTCACCCAGTTTAGGTTTTTATAGCATTTTTAGTTCTTCCCTTCATTAGTTGTTTTGCAGTCTTTTGTAGAGCCTCTAATAAAGGCTGGCTTTCAGTTTAAAAGTTCTCTTGCATCTGTGTCTGCGTTTGAGTCCACATTATCTTATCTCCAGTTCGAACACACCTGGGGCACACATGACAACAGAATCTAACTGAAAGAAACCTACATACATAACATACACAACACAAGTGACTATAGCAATAAACTAGGAAACTAACACTGACATGGAGACTGAGACACACAAACTTGACGTAGACAAGGGAAAATTACATGGAGACATGACTGACAGGGTAAACAAGGCAAACTACAGAGACAGGGCACAGAGGGACCAAAGAGACACGGGGACTCAACTGTGGAGAAAGAAGGTGAATAAACATGGAAGCAAGACCGACAACATACACGGGACACTAGGGAAGACACACAGATGCTAGACTAAGAAAACCTGGGCTCAAAAGCGAACAAAGAACTAAGAACTAAACGCATAAATAATTAAAATAGGAAGCACTGGGAAATACTAGACACAAAAGACTAAACAATGTAGAACTATAAAGAAATCACATAAACCTCAAAACAACATTCAACAGTCCAAAATCAAAAAAGCACTGGGTCAAATACCCAGAACCATGTGAGGCACAAATATGTTAGACCATGAAGTAATTTCCAGGAAAATCTGTTTGTTTTTTAATTGAAGTATTTGTTGAACTACTGCTTACCGCAACTTACTGCTTTTGGAATTTAAAAAAAAACCAAAAAAACCCCCAGATCATTGCTTGAAAATGTATTGTGCAGTTTATTTAGGTTTTTTGGTGGAAAAGAATCATACTGATAATGTAAAATTTTTAAAAACCTATAAAAAGTCCTGTACAATACACTTGGCATTATGGGGTTAAAAATAACCCTCCCTGAGAGTGTATTTGGGGGGATGTTTATCACACTCACCAGGTTCTCCTTTCAAGCCTTTCTGTCCTTGTTTTCCAGGTTCTCCATATGCCCCGGGTTCTCCAGGTGACCCAGGTGGGCCTTTAGGACCAGGAGGACCAAAAAGCTGACTGTAGCCCACAGGAGCCATGAGGCAGAAGGTTATGACAAAAACAAATGGCTTCATCTTCTTTATGCAACTCTGAAATGTGACATATTGGAAATTATTTTCTAATGAAAATCTTCTTCAATTTTTATGATAATTTAAATAAATGAAATCAAAGAAAAATAACAGTTTGTTTGGTTGCAGGTTGTCAGCTGAATAGAAAAAACTGTACTTTTTAGAGACAAATACTCACAGTTTAAATGACGAATGATATGGATGTGATCCTTCTTTGCAGCTTCCAAACAGAAGTGGCAAAGAAAAAAGTCAAAGTCAGATATATAAGACATCCAGCCCAGCTATAATGAGAGACAGGTGAAAAAAAACAGAGTCTGCCTCTGGTGTCATAATCGAGAGTTCACTTACAACCGATGCCTTTTAAAAGCTTTTCCTTCCACTCACAAAAGGCAAACCACTGTGATCAGTCAAACATGAATAATCAAAAGGCCTGCATTCCTAGATCTGAAATATAGCAGGGTTTAGATTAAAGATAAATAGAATCTGATCAGTAATGTTGGTTCGGTATTGGTGAAAGATTTTCTTATTTACAGTTTATGTTAGTGTTCTGATCATAATTCCAATTGACATTTAGTAAATATGATCAAGCAGTAATTTCACAGTTATTAGAAAGGATAGCCAGATGCAGATGATGTAATTTTTTTAAACTGAATTTTTATAAATGTAAATTGCAAAGTTATTCAGTTATGTTAGTGTCAAATTGTATTAAAATGAAAATAAAATAGAAACTCACCATTATACGTAAGTAGTTATTGTCTAGTTGTGCTGCTTCATGTACAGCTTTAAAACAATTTCAGAACCCAAAGTCAAAAATATCTGACACTCTTTGGAGAGGAAATAAAAACCAGGTGAGTATTTTGTGTGTATTCTGTGTTGGACACAGAAAAGAGGGGGAGCATGAGGCCCAAAGCCTGCCTCTTTTTAGCTAAAACACTCTGAGAAAGACAAATATGTGTATCATAAAACAAATTGTAGTTCAAACTTTACTATTTTATTATATTAAACCACAAAGAACACAGACTTATCTTTGATGAAACATGTATTTTACATAACTGTATAGGTTCAGGTCATGGTAATCTGAGGAGCTTGGAAAGAAAAACCATACGACTGTTTTAAATTTCTTGAAGACATTTTGTCTCTCATCCAAGAAGCTTCATTAAGTCTGAGACCAAATGGTGGAGACTCCCAGGATTTTAAGCGCTAGTGGGAGTTTTCCTTCAAGAAGGTTGTTGAGCCATTATTGATCATGTTCCTCATCACGTGTGCCAAGGTTTGAAAAAGAGTGTGGGTCATTATTATCAGAGTTTTCAGTTGAAACCACTGTGAAACCTTGCCTCACCCTATCATGTGACTTACTGAGATCAACTGACACAAGATGTGAGTGGGCATTAAGGCACCTGAGAAGGGATCTCAAAACTGGATTATAGATGATAGACAGTTGGTGTCTGTGACACAAAGGACCCGGAAGTACACACTGTTAACAGGCTGGTTACATTTTATTTGCAACTTTTTAAATAATTCTGATCAGCTTTCAGCTGACATGTTCATGGTGCAGCCTTTTTCTCTCCTGTCGCAGCTGGTAACTGAAATAGCACGACTGATCACACCAACCAGTCCCAGCTGGTCTGCCACCCTTCTGGCACTGCTCACCGGACACACTGCCCTACCAGTCCTTTGCAGCAGAGCTGCAGACCACACCCCTGCCACATACCTCCAGCACCCAACTAAGGCCAGAGAGCCATCCGGGCGACCCTACCACCCACGAGAGGGAGAGGAAATCAGCCATGACCACCTTGAAATGAAAAGACTGGAGAGCGAGATACCACTGGGTGATTAAGTAGATCCCAGTGGGGATTCAAGATGGTGTCTGTGTGTGTGGCTTGCCATCAGCTGTTACCTGTTTTGATTCTACTAACCCTGCTTATATCTGTTTTTCTCAACAATGTCTTTACTCTTTTGGTGTATGATTTCCAATCGCTATTAACCATCCGAGCCACTGTTGATGGGCAGTATCATATGGCCCCAGGAGGTGAGGATTACCGAGTCCCACCTGTGGTAGAAACCGTACCACTGTTTCTCTGCCGTTATCCACCTAGCCTTCCCCTCAGGAAGAAATCCTACAGAAGGCGAGGGAAACGGGGTGGAATACTGGTAAAACTCAGAAACTGCGTCGCTACTTACACGGCAGCCTCGGACATCAAGTTGTTCATCTCCTGGAATCGGCACCCGTTCCCGATTCCAGGGAGCATTCCAGAGAAGATATCCAGCATTCCAGGGAAAATATCCAGCTTCCACGGTATCCTTCCCCACGTCTTCGCAGGGGTGAAGTGGATTACCAGAATCTTCACCCTCTGGATCGATCATTCGAGCCCACGGTGAATACTACATTAGCTAAACTGGCCCTGGTTAACGCCAGGTCGTTGGCTAAAAAGTCATCCTGAATGACTTTTTCACCGCTCGCAATTTGGACTTTCTCCTGGTGACTGAAACGTGGCTCACCTTGGGTGACTTTAGCTCGTTTTCTGAACTTTCTGCTACTACCTCAATTCACCCCGAACCACGGGCCGGGGCGGCATATTAGCCACTGTTTATAAAAACTGTTTCAACTGTTGTCAGTTACCAGCAGACGCCTACAGCAGCTTTAAACTGCAGTTATTTGAAATTTGTTTGTCTACTCTTGTGCCATGGGCGCTAGTGTATCGACCTCCGAAATATAATAAGGACTTCATACAAGACTATTCTGAATTCTTGACAAGAATTTTTCCAAGTTATGACAGTATTTTAATTGTGGGGGATTTTAACATTCACGTTTGCTGCCCAAACACTCCACTGGCCAATGACTTTTTTAATCAGATAGATTCTTTTAATCTTGTTCAGTCAGTTAACGGCCCAACATGTGAACGTGGTCATACTTTGGATTTGGTCCTATCTTGTGGCCTGTCACGTCTTGACATTGAAATCTGTCACATAATTTTTTCTGACCACATACCTGTAGTATTTGAGTTTCCTCTCTTAGGTCAGCCCATCAAATCAGATGTGCCTAAATACAGATCTCATATGATTAACTCAAATACTTCAGATCGCTTGGCTTGTTTGTATAAAAATGTAAATCTTGCATTACTTTTTTTTTTTTTTTTTTTTTTTTTTTGCCTGTCCCGTTTGGCTCTTTTTCCATCAGAATTATTGTCTAAAGGCAAAGAAAGATGCCCAACGGATTTACTTTACCAAATTGACCATCCCAGCCTTGCCATAATGGTCTATTTGATTCACCTTTTATTGTTTATTTTATTTTCACTTGCTGAATACGGGACAGACTTGACTGGGGGAAAGAAGGGGAGAAAGAAAGAGGGAAAGAGAAACAGCTGAGAAGAGGGACGGGGGAGAAGGGCAAAAGACAAAAACCAACAGAATGGGCAGAAAAAAGAAAAAGAAAATGCATATATCGATCACCTGGATCACCTGTTGAGAAAGAAAAAGGAAAACAAGCAGAAGAGAACAAGAGTAATAGAATAAACAACATCACAATGATATATGGGAATATAACAGTAAATACTAAATATTAAACATTATTGTGCAGCACATAAGATCAACAGAACACAGTGTGCTTTGAGGTAGGAGCCATAAAGGGTGTAGTTTGTGTGTGTGAGCACCCGTGTGTACACCTGTGAGCATGGACGCGCTTGTTTTTTTAAAAGGTTCCTTCATGTAATGATCTGCTAGAGGGTGTGGGGGGGCCACAGCCCCGTCCCCCAGGGCATGAAGCAGGTATGGAGGAGATCAAAACTCCAGACATCCAGAGGCCCTCAGAACACAAGAAACCAAGGAAGACCAACAGAGGGGCAGCTGCGCCACTGTCCCAGAAAGAGCTGAGGAGAGTCCCAGATGAGGGCTCACTCAGCAGCCGCGGAGCAGAAGCCAGGGGGAGTTGCAGTGACGCGCCCGTGAGCTCCGCTGGCAGCCAGCTGTGCCTGAGTGACCGAGCCCCAGGCCGAGAGGCCGGGGGCACCCCACCTCCGAAGTGGCCCGAGCGAGCCCCAGGCTCCAGGCCCCGACAAGCGGCCGCCAAGGAGTGAGCCGGTGTGTACCTGGACGCCCACCCCCAGACACAAAGAACCACCAACGCACCGATGTCTGAGGGAGTCCGCCACTGGCAGGGGAAGTGGTGGTGGGGGGAGATAGGCCTCTAAACCTTGGAGGGCCTGAGATGTCCCCAGAGAGGTGGCGTCTGATACCCAACCTGACATATAGACACAGACATACAGGCACACACAGATAAAAACATCCATTCCCACCCTCATGCTCTCATATGCACTTGCTCCACACTCAACCAACGTGGAGACAGACATAAAGAGACGCTGTACACACGATCACACTCCCCAAGCGTACTCTACGAACCAGGTCTAGGTACCCTTGCCCCTGGAGGGGGGAACTGCACCCAGACCCAGGTGGTGTTACCCTTTTCCCTGCGGTGGGGAGAGGCAGACCGCCCCGACTCCGCAGCAGCAGGGAGGCCCCACACCCCAGACCGCAGCCGGACGGCCAACTCCTCCTCCTAGCCCCCCTGCTCCAGCGGGCCGCAGAGAACGGGGGTGAGAGAAGACTCCAAACCTCCCTCCACCCGCTCATTGTAGTGTTGATGCATGTGTGTTCTAAGGTGCATTTAAAACCCAGGAGGGCATGGAGCTACCTGCCAGAGAGCAGCAGGTAAGCGCATAGTCCCTCCTGCTAGCCCTCCATGTCTACGTGTATTTAAAATTGAGAGGTGGGCAACGACGCCAGGGGTGAGGCAGAGGCAGCCAGAAGGGGACAGAGGGGGGGGGGGGGGGGGGGGGGGGTAGCCTCCTCTGCACCCTGGTGACATACCCCTACTCCAAGGCCCTGCATGTGTGGGTGGTTGTGGTGGAGCGGGAAGAGGGAGGCAGCTGGAGATGGGGAGGGAAAGAAGGGAGGGGCAAGTGACCCCTCCCTGGGGCCAGCTCCCCCGTTGACCCCAGTAGGCACCCCCATACTCCGCGACCCGCCAGGGAAAGGGGGCCCAGGCCCATCCAGACCGGGGCCCAGTGCAGCAGCGCCTCCGGGCCCCACAGAGCCCGGGACAGTCCACCCAACCCCACCACAGAGAAAACTGCACCCACCCCACCATCCACTCATCTTCCAGACTACATAAGACAATAGATGCCCAGGCTGAGATCTTCCTCCACCTCTCCTGTATCTCCCCCTCCTGCAGAGAGAGTTCCTGAAGAGCGGAAAGCTCCTGCAAGATGTGACAATCTCCCCCACCAGTTGAAGAGCCCCCCAGGTGGCTCGACGCACCGGCGCCCTGCGCCAGGGCTGGGCCCCCATGCACCCACCCGCCCACAACCCCGGCAACACACCAACCAGGACCCAAGCCCCTGAGGCCCGGCCAGGGCCCCAGCCCAGAGACGGAGCGCCCCCAGAACCTCACGCCCATCCCGGACCCACCCAGGGGCAGCCAGGCTACCAGGTCAGTAACCCACGTCCGTCAGCACAGACCCTCCCCTAGCCCCGCTGCACGCAGCCACGAGGAAACAGTCACCTGAGAGCCAACAGAGCCCCTAACCGGACATGACTGCTACCCCGGATTGAGCCCCCCAAGGAAGATGCCTCTGGGGAACCCCCCGACGCCCTAGGCCTGTCCCTACCCCCACACCAATCACAACAGTGAAGGCGGGACCAAACTATGACCCCCCACCCCCACTAGGTGATGGAGCTGATCAAAGGAGCCCAGAGCAATTGATCTGGTGTGGTGGCAGAGGCTGTATCAAGACTAATGTAATCTAATAGATAATTTCTATATTGGTTAGAATTAAGATTATTTTTATTTTTCCAGTTCATGAGGACTGTTTTCTTGGCTATGCATAGGGCAGTGAAAACCATATGGACTATATTCTTTTCTGAAGTGACATTATCTAAGCTGCCCAACAAACACACTAAGGGGGAAGTTGGAATGTTACATTTCAGACACTTTGATAAGTCTTCACACATCTCGCGCCAAAACTTCTGAACTGGTGGACAGAACCAAAGAGCGTGGATATAATTGTCTGGTGAATTGGTTTGGCAGTGTGAGCAGTTGTTGGTAGACGTAAAGCCCATCTTGAACATCCGATGACCTGTATAGTGCACTCTATGTAATATTCTGTATTGAATTAATTGAAGACTGGGATTTCTGATTAGATGAAAGGTTTTTAAGCAAGTCTGAGACCAGAAGTTTTGGTCTAAGTTAACTGATAAATCCGCTTCCCATTTTGCAATAGGAAGTGATATTGATTCATCTGTTTTAGAAAGCATTCTGTATATTTTGGATAGTAATTTGGGGGTTTTAAGAGTAAGAAATTGAACCACACTTGGTGGTGTTTGTAGTTCAACTTGACCCGGTTTAAATTTCTTTTTTACTATGGATTTAATTTGTTGATATTCTAAAAATCTTTTCTTGTTGATCCCATATTGTGTAACTAGTCCGTCAAATGAAATAAATTCTGTTCCTTCTAGTATATGTTCTAAGTATTTGATTCCTTTACCACTCCATTCTGAAAAGTTTATCATATTATTGTTTTGTAATATGTCAGGGTTGTTCCAGATAGGTGTACGTTTGCATGGGATTAATGAAGATGCCGTCAATTTTAGAAACTCCCACCATGCTGTCAGAGAAGAGCTGATGTTGATGCTTTTAAAGCATTCATGTCGTTGGATGTTTGAGCTGATAAATGGTAGGTCTGAGATCTCTAGATTATTGCAAAGTGCTTGTTCTACATCTAGCCAAGGTTCATCTAAGAGGGTATGTTTTAGCCATCCTGAGATAAACTGAAGCCTGTTGGCTAAGAAGTAGTGCTGAAAGTTAGGCAGTTCTAGTCCTCCTTTATCCTTGGTCTTTTGTAGTGTTTTTAAGCTTATACGTGGGGGTTTATTTTTCCAAAGGAATTTGGACATACATGAATCTAGAGATCTGAACCAATCTTGTGGCGGTTTAGTTGGGATCATTGAGAATAAATAATTTATTTTTGGTAAGACCATCATTTTTATAGCGGCAACCCTTCCCATGAGTGATATGGGTAGACATTTCCACCTAGCCAGATCATCTTCTACCTTCTTTAAAAGTGGGATATGGTTTAATTTAGTTAGATCTGCAAGCTTGGGAGAAACATTAATACCTAAATATTTTATATTTCCCGATTGCAGTGGTGTAGAAGACGAATTATGGAAGGAGCAATTAATCGGTAGGACTGTAGATTTGGACCAGTTAATTGAGTAATCTGATATTCTTGCAAAAGAGTCTATCAATTCAATCACCCCAGAGATATTGGTTTGTGAATTTTGGAGAAAGATTAACACATCATCCACATAAAGGCTGATTTTATGTTCCACGTTCTTGCATTTTATGCCCTTAATTACTGAATTCTGTCTAATTGCTGCTGCTAGTGGTTCAATAAAAATTGCAAACAGCGAAGGGGAGAGTGGGCATCCCTGCCTGGTGCCCCTCAAGAGACAGAAGCTGGAGGATGTCTGGTCATTTGTTCTGACACAAGCTGTTGGGGAATTATATAATATTTTCATTACTTGCATTACTTGCAAATAGGCCCACCCATTTAACTATTGACAGCCTACTCTCGCTTTTTAACCCAACTTGTTTGGAAGTACTTGATTCTATTGCTCCTTTCACCACTAGGTATCTAAAACCCAAAACTCAACCATAGTTGAATAATGATACAAGAAAACATAGACAAGTCTGCAGGAAAACAGAACGAACGTGGAAAAAACACTGATTACAGGTATCATTTGAGACTCAGAGAATCCTTGTCAAATTACCAGAAAGCCGTTAAAGCAGCAAAAACAATGTATTTTTCTAAGATTGTGTCCAATAATTATCATCAACCTCATATTTTATTTGGCAGCGAAAATCTTCTGAAATTCTTCGTTAACAAAATTGTAGATATCACGTCTCACATTATTCTTCCTACTTTTGACCCATATATTCACTCTCCAACTTTTGCCTCTTTTGATTATTTTCAGCCAGTGTCCTTTTCATTACTTAATGAAATAGTTAATAACTTGAAACCCTCAAAATGTTCCTTGGATATCATTCCACCTAGATTGCTAAAAGATGTGTTTGACACGGTTGGTATGCGTTTGCATTCCATTGTAAACAGCAGTCTTCAGTCTGGGTCTGTTCCCCCTGACTTTAAACATGCAGTGGTGGAACCTATCCTTAAAAAGCAGAACCTGGACCCAACTGTTCTATCAAATTATAGACCAATCTCCAAATTGCCTTTTCCGTCAAAAGTTCTGGAGAAAGTTGTCCTCCTCCAGCTCCAGACCTTTTTAGATTATCACGGCATTGGTGAAGTATTCCAGTCTGGTTTTAAAACGCATCATAGCACTGAAACTGCTCTTTTAAAAGTTTCTAATGACCTTTGAACTTTTACAGACTTGGGGGATTCTGCCATTTTAATATTACCAGATCTCAGTGCTGCTTTTGATACGGTGGATCATAGGATTCTTATCTCTCGACTGGAACAATATGCTGGTATTAAAGGGACTACATTGCAATGGTTTAAATCTTACCTATCTAATTGATCCTTCTCTGACACATTATCCCCAAGGACCTCGCACTTTTGTGGGGTCCCTCAGAGATCTATTCTTGGCCCGGTTCTCTTCTCAATTTGCATGCTTCCTTTGGACGCTATTTCTGAAAAATATGGTATCTCCTTTCACTGTTATGCAGATGATTTACAGATCTACCTCCCACTGAAACGCAAATCTGCTAACCCTCTGAAGACACTGATCGATTGTCTGGAAGACGTTAAGGCATGGATAGCTTTAAATTTTCTCAATCTAAATGAACAGAAAACTGAGATCATTGTCTTCAGCCCTAGTGACCATTACAACCTTCGCCCCTTAGAAAATTATAAAAAAAACTGTTTGCAAGAAATTTAGGTGTGATTTTTGATAGTAATTTGACATTCGATAAACAGATAAATAATGTGATCAAGACCAGCTTCTTTCACCTCCGCTTACTTGCAAAGGTGAAGCCTTCAGAGACTTTGAGAAAGCATGTCTTTATTTCATCTCGCCTCGACTTCTGCAACAGCCTCTACTCTGGTTTTACTTCGTCATCTATTGGCCAACTACAGCTGGTTCAAAATGCTGCGGCAAGGCTTCTGACTGGCAAGCGGAAGCGAGAGCACATATCCCCTATACTTGCCTCGCTACACTGGCTGCCAGTAAATTTTCGAATTGATTTTAAGATCTTGACACTTGTTTTTAAAACATTGCATGGACTAACTCCTATATATCTTTCTGATCTTTTAAATTGGTGTACTCCGGCGAGATCGTTGAGGTCTGCAGACCAAATGCTTTCAGTTGTCCCTAGGTCTAGATTAAAACACAGAAGAGATCGGGCTTTTGCTGTGACTGCTCTGAAACTGTGGAATAAACTGCCTTTACATATCAGGACCTCTCCAACACTGGATACTTTTAAAATTTGTTTAAAGACCCATTTTTACTCTTTGGCTTTTAATTCTGTATGAGTCTGTCATTATTTTATTCTTATTATTTTCTTATCTTTCATTTTACTTTCCTTTTAAATTGTATCTGATTATTTTATTGTAAAGTACTTTGGTCAACAGTTGTTGTTTTTAAAAGTGCTATATAAATAAAATCGATTGATTGATTGATCTGAGCATTCACATCCTTCATGCAATGGAGCCATTGCAGTGGGGTATGGTCTGAACAGAGGCCTGCATACTATGCCAGCTACTTGGTTGTGGCATTACCTGTATGCGTGGCCTGCTAGCATGTAATGGATTGTCTCAGGGGCATCGTTACACCGCCTACACCTGGGGTCTTGCCAGATGTGATAGACCCCAGCTTTTATTGATCTTGTGCTTAGAGCTTGTTCCTTTGCTGGCATGACTAGGTCCTCTGTGCTGTCTCGGTACATTTTATACATATCCCTGTACATTCTATATATATCTCAGTACATTTTTTATCTGTTCGAATTTCGGTTGCTTATGTATATGGGACTACTTTTGTTTAGATCTACCTTGCTATAAGAGCTGTGTAACACCCAAATTTCTAATCCGTGGAATAATGAAGGTTTTTTCTATTCTGTCTTTCAGTCCAGCTTTCTTCAGCCATTGGTAGGATTGCTCGATATCAATCACTTCTTCTATCTCCTGGTGGGACACATCGTGCAGCATTCTGTCCTTCCATTGTAGTTTCTCTTCTTGCTCCTCTTCTTTCTTGGGTTTCTGCTGCCCGAGGTGCTCACTAAGCACATGATCATCTCTGGTTGCATTTGCAGCTTTCCTAATGGCTCTTCCATGGTTCCTGTTCGCCTGTGGGATTCCAAGGTACTCATAGCGATCCTCAGTGTCTAGTGTTGCTTTTGGGTACTGCATTCGTCTCATTTCTGACTCCCTTTCTTGTATTTGTTACCATTCAGCTATACTTTTCCAGTCTGAATGACATTCCGATGTCATTACTGTAGATCCTGGTGTTATGGATCAGTGATTATGTCATCCCTTTAAAGGAGGTGAATAATACTTGCTCCCTTCAGTCTTGTTAATGATCTGGCTGCAGGGTTCAGGCCTATGAAGAGCGGCAGTGAGGACAGAGCATCTCATTGGTAAATCCCACAGTTTATGGTGATTTGAGCAGCTGGCTTGACATTTGCCTCTAGTGTTGTTTTCACGTCCCCATTGAATTCGTTTTGGGTCATGTGGATCTTGTACAGTTCTAACCATTCCAGGATGCATGTATAAAGTACTGTGTCATAGACTTTCTTGTATTCGCTTTCATGTCATGCTGAGGCAGGTCATTTGTTGGTTGTTCCATGGGACTGGTCCTTTCTGGGGACATTTCGACTTTTGGTGAGCCATTCTGGATGCATCTCATCTATTAGCTAGTTCATTTGTGCTGTCATGTGCTGAGAAATCATTGTTGGGAAATCACGGACATCCTAAACACATCACTGAGCTCAGCTGTGGTACCTGCATGCCTCAAAACCACAAAAATCATCCCAGTGCCAAAGAAGTCCACTGTATCCTGCCTCAGTGACTACCGGCCGGTGGCACTTACGCCCATCATCACTAAGTGCTTTGAGAGGCAGGTATTGAGGCACATGAAAACTCAGCTTCCACTGAATCTGGACCCACTACAGTTTGCTTATCGCCAACATAACATACCATCATCCACAGATGATGCCATCTCATCTGCTCTTCACCTTTCTCTCTCCCATCTCGACAAAAAGTTGTTTATTATTAAGTTGTTTATTGACTTCAGCTCAGCATTCAACACAGGAGCTGGTAAAGAAGTTGGACTCACTAGGAATAAACACCTCCCTCTGCAATTGGATCTTGGACTTCCTAACTGACAGGCTCCAGTCTGTCTTCATAGGAAATAAAACCTCCAAAGTCATCAGACTGAGCACAGGATCGCCGCAGGGGTGTGTGCTTAGCCCACTTCTATTCACCCTGCTAACACATGACTGTACTGCACAGTACAGCTCAAACCACATCATCAAGTTTGCAGATGACACAACAGTGGTGGGTCTTAGCACCAACAACGATGAGTTTGAATACAGAGAGGAGGTACAACACCCGGTAGACTGGTGTCAGAATAACAACCTGTCTCTAAATGTTCAGAAGACTAAAGAGATGGTTGTTAACTTCAGGAAGAGCTCAATGACCCACACCCCACTGCACAACAACGGATCTGCTGTTGAGATGGTCAACAGTGTGAAGTTCCTGGGTGTGCACACATCAGATGATCTCTTCTGGAACCTTAACACCACCACCATCATGAAGAAAGCTCAACAACGTCTTCACTTTCTTAGGAAATTAAAGAAGGCCAGTCTCCCTTCTCCTACCCTCACATAATTTTACCGGGGAACCAATGAGACCGTCCTCTGCTGCTACATTGCTATCTGGTATGGGAACTGCACCCTCGCTGAAAAGAAGTCTCTGCAGTGGATAGTGAGGACAGCACAGACGATCATTGGAAGCCCTCTCACATCCATCTCCCAACTCTATGACAGACACATCATTCGACGTGCAAACAGCATAGTGAAGGACAATTTCGTCCCCTCACATGCACTGTTCTCCCTCCTTCCATCTGACAGACGGTTTCGCAGCATTAAAACCATAACAACCAGACACTGCAAGAGCTTCTTCCCCCAAGCAGTCAGAGCCCTCAACTCACTACCACAAAAAGGACTGATGTAAACATACACCTCTACAAACACCTTACAATAATCATCAAAAGACTCAAAAACAACAAAAACTACCACAAATCCACTACAAACTGGACCTGGGAACAATATGCTTATTTGTACACTCAGTCACATAGTTCTGAACACACACCTAAATTATATTGTATTTGCACATTTTGTATTTTGCACGTCTTTGTCATGTCTCGTCAATAATGTCCTGACAATAACTTGAAACTGGTATTCAATACCTACTGCACATTCCACTTTGTATTGTCCCTGTCCTGTCTTTGTTTATCGTACAGTTAATATTGTATAGTTACCATTATAGTATTGTATAGAATTATATAGTTAGTAATTAGTAACTTTTCCCCCTTAATTTTTACTAAAACTTAGCGTGTTATTTATTTTTAATTAGTAGTTTTATATCTCTTGGAGATATATCCTTTATATATTTATAAATGCACCATGGGGGGCTTAGGGTGAAACAGCATGCACTGTATACTGTGTATACTACTGTATTGACAATAAAGCTCTTGAATCTTGATTCTTGAATCTTGAAAATTGTAGTTTAACTGAAAAACAGAAGCATAGAGAGAAGAAATCTGAACGAACTACTTTTATTTATTTTGTTAAAAACAGCAGTAAAAAAGGTTTTGTCTAGCTATCACACATGATGTATCCTTTCATTTTACTTTATTGTTCAAATTACAATGTTAAATAAATGTCTGAAAAATAATTTACATTTAAAAACCAAACAAGCCAGAGTTGGAACATGTTTCAAAACAGATAAAAATGTTCCCCCTACTGTAAAATTCATGTCTAGTTGCTCTTGATGACAGTTAGTCAGCTCTATCTTAGATATGCTTTCTTTTAAGGATGTAATGGTTTGATGGTCCTGGTCCATGGAACCAATGAGATCTGGATCAAACAGACACACACATATATACAGATAGATAGAGAGATACACACACACTTATTAACACATGAGCTCGTGGCATAGACCTGACATGCATAAGGTTTTGCAGTTTTAGGAAGGTCACCTAACAATCCTTTTTGAGGTTGTTGTTGTTGTTTTGGATTTTTTAGTTTTTTGCTTAGCATATACAAAATCAACCATTAATTTAATTAATACAAAATGATTTAATTGTGTAAAAATAAAAAATGCAACTTAAAAACTAATGAATCTGATAAAAACTGATTACCACCTGCTCAGCAGTCTGCACGTTTTCCAGATGGTCCAGTCATTCCATGTGGTCCAATTATTCCAGCTAAACCAGGTGGTTCATCAAGTCCAGTATCTCCTTTAAAGCATGTATAGAAGTATCAGCTGTGATCGTATATGTTCAAATATTCACTTGTAGTCTGAAGAGTAAAATTCTCTCACCACATTAGGAAACTGGTTATATGGAGCTCAAAATCACTCAAACTGGAATTTTAGCCTTATGTCAGCACCACAAAAAGACCACAATAATTACATTTAACCATATATCTAAAAGTAATTTGTATAAATATAATGAACCTATAAATGCAGAGCTTAAAGATAAACAAGAAGGTGTTAAAGGTATTCAAAGTTATTCAGAGATGTTAATTTGTTAAATGGTATTAACACTGCCCTGCGACAGACTGGCGAGCTGTCCAGGGTGTACCCTGCCTCTCGCCCTATGACAGCTGGGATAGGCTCCAGCGCCCCCGCGACCCTGAAAAGGATAAGCGGAAGCGAATGGATGGATCAATGGATGGTATTAACACTAAAATATAATAGAAACTCACCAATATACAAGCAATTATCCACTAGGCTGCTTCATGTGCTGCTTCATGCGCTGCTTTCAAACAAATACAGCTCAAAGTACTCAAAGTAAAAAATATATATAGCACATATTAAAAACAACGAAGTTGACCAAAGTGCTTCACAGTCAGACAGAGTAAAAGCATGAGACAATTAAAACAAAACAATTAAGAAAAAACAGGGCAAGAAACAATAGGTGACAACACAACAAGCCAGATAACAGCCAACTAGTTTGAATTAAAAGCCAAAGTAAAAAAATAAGTTTTAGGGCACAATTTAAAAGACGACACAGAGGTACGAATATAAACAGGGTGGTTATTCCAGAGTCTAGGTGCTACGGTTGCAAAGGCCCGGTCACCTCTGGATTTCAGTCGAGACCTAGGTTGTGTTAGGAGCATCTCATTGGAAGATCTTACTGCTCTATTGGGATTGTAAAAATGGAGGCGTTTGGATAGATAGCTGGACGCTAAATTGTTTAGAATTTTAAAAGTAAACAAAATAATTTAAAAATCTATATGATATTTAACAGGGAGTCAATATAAGTTGGCTAAAATTGGAGTGATGTGATGATAGATTCTAGTACCTGTTAAGAGATGCACAGCTGCATTTTTAACTAACTGAAGCCGGTAAAGAGAAGAGTGTTGGAGGCCCAAGTAGAGGGAGTTACAGTAGTCCAGTCTGGACGTGATAAATGCGTGGATAAGCTTTTCAAGGTCCTTTAGAGGAAGGAACAGCTTTGCTTTAGATATCTGGCACAGCTGGTAAAAACTGTTTTTACCACAATGGAGACCTGTTTCTCTAGTTTAAAAGAGCTTTCCAGTAATACTCCGAGGTTTCTTACAGTGAGCGAGAGATGGCTTGCGAGAAGACATGCGAGGGCATCAGCTAACTGGTCTGGCGGAGCGTGACTATCAAAAACTATGACTTCGGTCTTATTCTCGTTCAGTGTAAGAAAATTATGTGATAACCAAATTTTAACCTTGTGCTATGTTCATTAGTTGAATTTTCCAAGGAGCATTTTACAATGTCCAACACCTGTGCTGAACTGGTCATTGATATGGGTGTGATATGGGGTGATTATTGAGCAAGGTTTAACTTAAAGTGCATATATATTTATATTTACAAATTTAACTTACAATGAGTATTGCAGGAGCAAGTAAATGCCCTATTTTAAAATCCACACTATGATCAGTGTGGATTTCATTTTTGTTACATGGTCAAGATGCTGAATTACTTACACCAGACGCCATGAAAAGGTCCTCTTCTCTCTCCCAGGTTCAGTCGATGGGTACTTCTCTCCATACTTTGATTGCATGTCCTATTTAAGAAAACATAGATAAAGTATCGAAATGAGTATAAACTATATGGGTGACTGCCAACAAAGTGCATGCTGAAGCCAAAGGTCTAAATAATCATCATACCTCAAGAAGCATGTCACTGATGAGCCTGATTCTCACTCCTTTAGCTCCTCCCCTTAATGAAACTACATCCATCAGTTTTGGAGTCCAATGGCCACGTTTAGCCAGATTCAACGCTTACAGTGGTTATTCTCTTGAATTATTTTTTAATCTGTAGATTACACATACAGAAAAAATGCTATAAAAAGCTTTGACCATTATTACAAACAAATGTCAGGCTTTACAAATGTTTTCTTCAAAAGGAACCTGTTATTTTAAAAGTATTAAATTTAAATTTACTTAAAACTGATAGTGCAGACAGATGATCCACCAAAATCACAATTTAATATATTTTTAAAATATTAAATGATTTTTATCTATGCACAAATTACTTATATAAAAACTTAAAGACAAGAAGATTCACATAGTCTATGCCTGGATGTTACTACCAAAATAGTAACATTTCTTACATGTGGTAGTACAAAATATTTGCTCAACTGTATGAGAATAACATCAGACACAAATCCACTATTGGTCATAACAAAATTGACTAGCACAAAGGCATTGCTTTAGTAGAAGTGTTTGTTACATTCTGGCAGAGGCAGACTGTATGTATTATGAAAAGGACCCAAAATGCAGACACCATGAAACAAAACTTAAATGTTAACAGAAAGCGAGCCGTTTATTAAGGCTGGTGAAAACATTACAAAACAAAAGGCAGAGGAGAAGCTAAACAATAACCTAAACTGGGAGAGCTAAGATAACACAGAAACCCAAAACATGAACCCTAACATGGACACAAAAATACCTAGAGCACAGAACCTGGAAACATGACACAAAGGACAACAGACAACCTGACAATGACACACTGAAAACAGAGGACTTAAATACACAGGAGGTGATTAGGGGAAGTGGGAACACATGGAGGAACAGCTGACTGACATGAGCCTAATGATAGTACAAGGGAAGTGAAACTAAATACAATGAACAAAGAACACACGACTCCTTCAAAATAAAACAGGAAACATGAGACAGACATGATAATACAAACTTGATAACATAAGACACGCAGCGTGAAACACAAAGGGTGAGGGAAACTTAAATACAGGGGAAGAAAACACAAGGAGTCTAATAACCAAATGAACTTCGCTAATCTAATGAACTTAAACATAAACAACATCCAAATAAACTAAAACTTAAAACGCTGGGTCAACAGACCCAAGAACATGACAGAGTTATTTGAAAAAAAAATGTTACTTACCTTAAAATTTCTTTAACATCTGCCTGCAAATCCACCATCCACATTTAAACATTTTACATGTCTGAGTATTTCTCTCATGATAAAACTGTGGTTATAAAGCATTTATCTAGTGAAACATATATGTATGATTTTAATCTTAGAAAGTGCAATGTACAAATTGATACAATCATGCTCAGGTAATGAAGGTGAAATGATTTAATCAAAATGATAATGTACTGCTGCTACATTCCAGGTTACAAGCTGCTTATTCATTTGGAAGCTGAAAAAATCAATACATTTAAATCTGGAAACAAGCCACAGACTAGCCTCAGACTTTGAGCTGCTAATTCTCATTCCAGCCATGTCACACTCACTAACAAGTTTGTTGTTTGATCAAGTCATGCAAATAAAGCAGAGATGAGATGCTGGGGCCACCAAACCAGAACACCCTCCATGACTTCTCACTTTGCTGGATGAATATAAATATGGCTACTGTATGGTGAATGGTTACTAAATACTGCAGGTCTCGAAAGAATTTTTCATTTTACCTAAAAATGTAATAAAAGATTTGAAAGAATGTTTTGACCTGTTTTATAGGAATAGGAAAATTGCGCCAGATAGATGTGTGATTACATATTTGTACTCCATTTGATTTCCCCACACCAGAACCCAAAGAGTTACACTTTACTTCATGTCATCAAAGGCATTTCTATAACTGACAAACAATGTAAGCATTCATAGAGCATTCACTTGTCACTCTCCAAACACCGTCTTCTGACAGCGTGGTGCAGCTTGGATCCTGGATGGATTTGTCTGGCTGCCCTTCTGCCCAGCTGGTAAAGGTCAGAGGTCGGTTTATCATATCAGCTCCAAAGTTTCCCTCTGCTCTTCTATTGCTGACATTAATCCAGACTGTTTTAGGACTGTTTTCAAACACTTCAGTGAGTAAGCTATTCTCTTTATCACTCTGGGGCAAAGCCAGCTCTAATCCTCGCTGGGAGCAGAACTCAACAGCTTGGAGGAAAGAGCCTCTTTCCTTGTTGGACACAAAATATTTTCCATCAACTCTTCGGGCAAAATCGTAGTTTATAACTGAAAAAGAAAGCAGCATAGAAAGAGAAATTGGAATGAACTACTTTTATTTTAAAGAAACCAGCAGAAAAAAGGCTTCGTCTAGTCATTACACACCATGTATCCTTCCATTTAGCTTTATTGCTCAAAGTTCAAATTATTATGTTAAATAATAATCTGAAAGATAATTGAAATTTTAAAAGCAAACAAGGAAACCCCCCAGAGTTATTAATGATGGAGTTACTGTAAAACCTATGTCCTGTTGCTGCTGATGACACTTACCCAGCTCTAACTTGGTTATTGTTTCCTTTAGGGCTCTAATGGTTTGAAGGTCCTGGTCTATGTAACCAAAGAGCTCTAGATCAAACAGATAAAATTATCAGTGTTGTAGTCATTTGGGACCAACATTTCTTTGTGTATGTTTAAAATTGCAAACTGTTATTAAATAAAAGCTAGTTTTTCTCTTTTGAGCGTCAAATCTCTAATCATGCACGGCGTCAACACGTTAGCACGGTTAGCTCATTAGCGCGGTTAGCTCGTTAACGCGTTAGCGCCATCAGTCTGCGCTAACTCACTAACGGAGATTTGCCAAGTTAATGCGGTTATGGCGTGAACTCCATTTTAATTAGATTAACGCTGACAGCACTAGTAATTACGGAGCCCTGCAGGGGACATGGGAGAAAAAAAAATTAAGACGGACTTTTGCGAGATCTCGCAAAACAAACTCAGGATCTCGCAAAAGTTGAATTCCAACAATGGCGGCAGCTACTTAGTTGTAATATTACTCTTTCTGGGTCACAAAATACACTTTTAAGATATTTTGAGGCGTGAATGTAGTTGTGTAAACGTCAGATACCTGCTCGGTTTACAAGACATCACATATTTGCAAAAGTGCTCCGACGTTTTTGGAGATGTGACACCCACTAGCTCGAAGCTAACGGGAGGTCGAGACCTACTACAGCCGGGAGGAACACCGCTTTCCCGGCACATCGTGCCTCGACCTCCCGGTCGGCTTCGAGCTGGCGGCCTCCGAAGAATGCGGCTGAAACTTTTGCGAGATCTCGCAATACTTTTGCGAGATCCCGAGTTTGTTTTGCGAGATCTTGCAAAAGTCCGTCTTAATTTTTTTTTCTCCCGTGTCCCCTGCGGGGCTCCGTAAGTAATCAATTAAAATTATAGCTAAGATGCATTTTTTCAAATACCACATTTCTGTGTCTTTCACATTCCAAAACACATTACACTAAATATCGTTCTAAACCAAGGATCAGGTACCCCAGCATAAACAGAGTAATATAGTGTATGCAGTGAAGTGCCAAGAGGACTGCTGTGAGTAGTGACACTATATAAAACAACAATTTGATATTAATAAACCCTACTGATTAAAATGGTAAAAGTAATTTGTATAAATTACATTTAAAATTCTGCATCAAATTTAACAGAGGTTGTTTTTACTTTTGCTCCTGTCAGTCCATTCAATCGTCAGAGTCAGCTCCTATCACTGCCATTGATATGCCTAGTACAAGTCCTACTACACTCATGCTTGCCTCAATAGATTTTTATTTGGCATAGTCCTTGATTTTAGTACTTGTGTTGGTTTCACCTCAAGTCCAACACCCAGAGACTCTATACTCAAGCGGAAGCAAGGAAATCAAGGACTAGTGAGAACCACTGTCCAGGAGAAGACAACAAAGATCCATGAGTACATCAAAAACATGGCCACAACCAATTATGTGCTTAGTGAATATCTCAGGCAGAAGAGCAGCAAGAAGAGGAAAAATAATGGGAGTACAGCCCCCTGTACGGCATTTACGACAGATAGATACAACGAGTGGTTGGACTGAAAGAAAGAAAGTTACAATGGTTAAGGACACTGAATGCATCTATGGGAATGTTTCATAGCAAAGAAAGTAGTTGGTGCTGCCCTTGTGTGCAAAAATGAAAAATAAAACTTAGTAACTAATGAAACTAATAAAAATTGATCTTCACCTGTTCTGCAGTCAGAATCTTTTCCAGATTGTCCAGGAAGTCCAGGTGTTCCAACAGATCCACGGTTTCCAGGTAGTCCAGGAGGTCCATGTGGTCCATTAACTCCAGTATCTCCTTTAAAGCAGGTATGGAAGTATCATACCATATGTTCAGATATTCACTCACAGCCCAAAGAGGAAAAATTCTCTCACAACGTTAGGAAACTGGTTATACAGAGCTAAAAAGCAGTTAAATACCTTATTATTAATTAATCACTACTCAAATGGGAATTTTAGCTTCACGTCAGCACCAAAAAAAGACCATATTTAATGCACTTAACCATATATCTAAGTATAAAGTGTATATAGAAGTATAAATATATTGAGCCTCCACTATCTGATGTCATAAAATGCTCATTCAGTGTCACTGCCATTCATACTTTGTAGCATAAGCCTCTGTTGATACATCATGAAAACTTATTTGGCTATACAAAAGAATTGTAACAAGCTTTAGATAAACTATAAATAGTATCTGGTCAGTAGTCTTGTGGTTTGTAGGATTATTGCTCACCTTTTTGACCTACTGGTCCTGGTACTCCAGGTGGACCAGCTGGTCCAGGAAGTCCACTGTCTCCTTTGGGACCACGAGGACCTGGATTCTGACTGTACCCAATTGGAGCCACCAGGAAAAGGATACAAAATTGGAGCCATGCCATCATTGTTTAAATGCAGAGCTTAAAGATAAACAAGAAGGTGTTAAAGGTTTTCAAAGTTATTCAGAGATGTTAATTTGTTAAATGGTATTAACATTAAAATATAATAAAAACTCACCAGTATACAAGCAGTTATCCACTGGGCTGCTTTGTGTGCTGCTTTCAAACAAATACAGCTCAGAACTCAAAGTCAAAAATATATGAGCCACTCGTTGAAGAGGAAATAAAAACCAGGTGAGTATTTGATTGGAAACAAGGCAGAAAAGAGACAAAAAAAACTATGAGGCCCAAAGCCTTCCTCTTTGTAACAAAAAAGGTCTGAGAAAGACTAAAGTGTGTATAGACAAACGTCCATTCAAGCAACATCATTTGATAACACTTTATAATAATTACACACTATAAAGGATTAACTAGGTGTTAGTAAGTGCTTTATTTATCACTTATAAAGTATTGCTCCTCCTTATTATGTAATTTATAAAGTTATATTCAGCTCCAAAGTGTCTTGTAATTTGTTTATTTAAGCTGACTTTACATGTGTGAAAGAACAACATCACTCTTACTATTTTGACTAATTCAGGAGCATTTTGGACCTGAACCTGAGTGGGTGCTGAGTTATCTTACTAAAGCTCGGTAACAGACTACAGACCTGAGGAAAGTTGAACTTTAGGAATCAACTAAAGTAATTAAAAACATCCCAGAGACATTTTCCTGCTTATTGGCTTAATATAATGGGCATTTTGTTTATAGTGTTTACAACTGTTCGTGAGGCTCTGTGAAACAGTTACTTTTGTGATAATCTCATTCATATTTTATTTTAAATGAAGAAGCTTCAGTATTTTAAAGGTAAGATATCCTGTAGCTCCAACTTCTCTTTCTGTCTTAAACCCCTCTTACCATCTTAGACGCTGTTCCAACTTACGTTGCAATCTTCTGCAAATCTCTGGGGGTTGACATTTACACCTGGCAATAAATATTGGTATGTTTTGTATCTCTTTTTGATTTGTCTGTCATTTTTCTGTTGTCAAGATAACCAAGACTTTGTGAGCTACTTGATTTTCATTAATAAATGCTTTATAAGGTAAACATAATAATCAATTTAGATGAAGTCACACAAAATGGTTAAATGACTACCAGTAATTGCCTGAATTAACTATGAATTTAAAAAAAATAAGTACATAAAATAATAATCAAATAAGTTTTTATAAAATTCTCTATTAATAAATTCACAAAAAATGAGCTCATACCTTAATCTTAATAGTGCATGTGAACTTAATAGTATACATGTAAATACTTTGATCACAGTTATATATTATATATGCATGATACATGAACCTATTAATCAAGAATAAACATTTATATCAGTTTTTTAGAAAGGAGGAGTAATGCTTTATAATGTTTTATGAATGATGACTGAAACACTTACTAATACCTTACTAATGCTTAATAGTGTGTCTTTATTATAAATTATATATTTTAATAATGTATATACTCTTATGGTTTTCTGCACTGATGGCTTTGATAGGATTGAATCACTAAGATTCATACCTCTCCGACCTTTTACATCTTTACGTTCCATCCCGTGCTCTCCGATCTCAGGACTCTGGCCTTCTAAAGGTTCCTAGAGCCAGAAAAAAGACAATTGGAGAGCGTGCTTTTTCTTTTCGTGCCCCGTTTCTGTGGAACACCCTCCCTCAAGATGTTAGGCAGGCATGCTCCGTGGAGGTTTTTAAAACTAAGCTGAAGACACATTTGTTCACCTTATCTTACAAGTCTTAATTCTATGGCTTTTAGTTTTTAAATTCTTACTGTTTTTAACTTGTATTGTGTCTTTTACGTGTATTGCTATGTATCGCTTTTTATTATTATTATTATTTTTTTATCTCTTTAGTTTTAAACAGTTGTACAGCACTTTGTTTGAAAGCGCTTTATAAATAAAGTTATTATTATTATTATTATTATTATTAAGATTGTGCACTTTCAGATGACAGATGATCAAAATGTTTCTTTTTTCAATTAAGCTATTAAACTATTGCTACTGCCTCAGATTCTATCCATCCATCCATCCATTCGCTTCCGCTTATCCTTTTCAGGGTCGCGGGGGGCGCTGGAGCCTATCCCAGCTGTCATAGGGCGAGAGGCAGGGTCCACCCTGGACAGGTCGCCAGTCTGTCGCAGGGCCAACACACAGGGACAGACAACCATTCACACTCACATTCACTTGCACATTCACACCTAGTGACAATTTGGATTATCCAATTAACCTATCCCCACAAGCCTCAGATTCTATTCAGTTACAATTCATTTGTTGTTTTTTATCAATTCATTGTGCATGTTTTCAGATGTGATCAAATTTTAAAGCGAAACAATGAATAGACATTACTTTTTTGAAACCAGGTCATTTATATTTCTTTGAAATGTATCATGTTGGAATGGTGAGCAGTGGAGCCATAAAGTTGTGCACCGTCCAGACCTCTAGCCACCTTCCTGTCTCTGGCCTGGAAAGATAGAAACATACACGTATCCACTTTTTTTTCTTTTTCTTTTAGCATGTCCTGTTTGGTTCAAGAAAAAAGCAATACAATAAACACAACACCATTGCAATAACCTATAACGTGTAATGATAATGGATTGGATTTATATAGCGCTTTTCAAGGCACCCAAAGCGCTTTAAAATGCCACTATTCATTCACTCTCACATTCACTGACTGACAGAAGCGAGGCTGCCATATCGCGCCATCGGCCCCTCGGGCCAACACCAGTTGGAATTAGGGCTGGGCAAAACGATTATTATCCTAATCGATGAATCTAGCGATTAATTTTTCGATGCATCGATTAATCTAACGATTCATTTTTCAATCCGATTCGATTTCGATTCGATTCGATTAACGATTTTTCCCCCATTATTTGACTTGTATAGCAATTTCACATTTATTAATTTATGTATATAAATGAAAAACACAAATTTATTCATTTGAAGACCTTTTAATAAAAAATAATAATAATTGCAAAATAAAGTTGTAGAGGTCGTACAATCAATACAATAGAGATAGCATTTAACAAGAAATGAAATGTGCAAACATATATAAAATTAAGGAAAAGTTAACAAAACATTTCAAATAAATAGCAACAATGGTGTCTTTAAACAAACAAAATGTAACATTCACTTTGCTTTCTGCCAAAAAGTGCTCTTCATTCACAAAACAAAATCCACAATAACATTGTACTACAATCTTCTGTTTTTAACAAAAAATTAAATGTTTTGCAAAACAAATATAACAAAGGAAATCATAGCAAAAAATTAATAATATACAAACAGCAGCAATGGCGTCTTTGAACAAATAATGAAATGACAAGTTACCCCTAAGTAGGACTCTGTGACCAGACTTGTCCAAGCATCAGTGGTAAGGGAGATTTTGGATGTGGCTTTTTTTAGTTCATTCCTTAGTTTCTCCACTGAAGTTTCATACTTTCTCTCCATCATGCTTGTAAAATGACGCCTAGACGGCAGAGTGTAACCTGGTTGGAAAGTGGTCAGCATTTCTTTGAATCCCTCACCCACAGCAAGTGGTCTCTTGTCTTTTAAAATCATAGCTAAGACGCTCTCAGTAAGTACAGCCACCTCCTGGGGGGGGTGCATGGTGTACTTCTTCTCTGACAGTAGTCCTCCAGACTTTTCTGTTTATTCCTGAAATCATAAATCACACACAGCACACAGATGAATTCGAATAATTACAAAATACTTATATGGAAAGCATAATATCAAAATAATTTGATAAGGATCTGGTTGAGCTAGATAGATACACACACACACACACACACACACACACACACACACACACACTGTTATGCCATGTGCTTTCATAGCATAACAGTAAGAGGTTAATAATAATCCCCAATGTTGAACATATGATATGCAGTAATCATGATGGCTGGAAAAGATAATGTTTAAACAGCCATAGCTGATGGCACCTTTACTGGTGCACTGCTTTCTAGTCATTAGATGGCATAACTTTGACCTATAAGATCAAGCTGGAGAAGCATAATGTATAAAAACAGCGTTCAAATAGGATGAAACACATTAAATTTGACAAATCAAGAGTTCATTGTCATTTTGCTTTTGCAAGCACTTTAACAATGTTGTAACAGTGTCCACGACGGCTACGTTTAGCAGGTGGTGCATTATCCTTGTTAACATTTCTCCTGCGGCCAATTCGCTGTCTCACATTTTTGTCTTTCGCCGATTCTGATAATCAGCCTGCGTGCATTCCGACTCATTTTGCCAGCATGGGCCACAAAAAAAAAAACAATAACAACAGCAGCTGCTATATGTTACTGCTCAGCAGCTTAAATGAGTTTTGCATTTACGGAGGTTGGGTGCTTATCTCTGTGTCTATGAGTGAGTGTACGTCTACGTGGGGGGGCGGTCTGCATGAATTAACGGGTAAAAACTAGCGTTAGTGAAAAAGTTGAAAACTTACGGTGGTTTGTCCTTTGCAGAAGCTGCTCCTGGATGCCGTCGTTTGAGGTGCTGGTGCATAGCCGTCGTGCTTTTATGATAGGCCATTTCCACCTCACAAAGCCGGCAAACGACTGAATCACTTCCTTTTCTGTTAAAATATCCCCATACTGTAGAACTGCGTGTTCGGGTGGAGTGATTTAAGTTGACTGCAACTACCTCACTCATGATTCCGCTACTCGCTGCCGCCATGTCTTTTTTTGAAAGTGACGACGCATCGACGCAGATTTTTTTACGTCGACGTATTTTTTGCATCGACGTAATCGATTACGTCGACGCGTTGTCCCAGCCCTAGTTGGAATGTTGTTGCGCAGCACACAAGACTGACAGCACACAATGTGTTTTGAGGAAGCAGCCAAGAAAGATATAGCTTGTGTCTGTGAGCACCCATGTGTACACCTGTGTGGATGAGCACGCTTGTATTCAAAAGGTTTCACCATCGAGGATGTGGGGGTCCATAGCCCCGTCTCCCAGAGCATGAAGCAGGCATAGAGGAGACCCAGGCCCCAGACATCCAGAGGTCCGCAAAGCGCGAGAGCCCAAGGAGGACCATGAGAGGGGCAGCTTCCTGTCGGAGAGCAGCAGGTGTCAGCACGGCCCCTCCTGAGAGCCCTCAATGTCTACATGCATTTCAAATTGAGAGGTGGGCGCCGGCACCAGAGGTGAGGTTGAATACACAGACCGTCCTCTGGACGCCGTATAGCGTGTCCGTGGAAACTCAAAACATCAGATGTCAATCAAAATCCTCTCATAGTCCCCTGAAAATAAGATTCTTGTGTGTTTTCTTTAAATTGTGTGGCTTATATGTACGGTCTCAGTGAAGCTACTTTTTTGCACTGTCCATAACACTCTCTTACACTCAGCCACTTTAATGTCATCTGACAATTTCTGTGTTCCTTTCGCTACAGTTAGTTACGCATATTTTCTGGAAATATTAACAAACAACACACTTAAATTGTTGTTTTAAGAACAACAATGCTTCAGATTTATAAAGCCCTTAAGAGAATGATAGTCAGTGAGGTGAGGGACTTGCATGGGTCGCCATTCAAAGACTGGACTCAAAATGAGTTTCTGCCATAGAACCCTCCAACGCATAGTGAGAGCTGCAGAGAGGATCATTGGTGTCTCTCTCCCCTCCCTCCAGGACATTTACAGCACCCGTCTCACTAAAAAAGCCCTTTGCATAGCGGCTGATCCCACGCACCCAATGCAAAGCTTCTTCAAGCTGCTGCCGTCAGGGAGGAGACTGCGGAGTCTCCAGGCCAGGACCAGCAGACTGAAGGACAGCTTCATCCATCAGGCTGTCAGGAAGCTAAACTCCCTCCCGATTCTGCCCCCCTCTCCCCTCTTCTCCACCACGGTCTCACTGAACTCTGTCACACACACACACACACTCACTCTCTGACGCACTCACTGGCCTGCTCCAGTCACTTTGTGGAGCATTGGACTGCTTAAGCATTGGACCTCATAAGACTTTGTTGTTACACTATCTCTTACCGTACACTACTAAATCCCCATTTGCACTATTTGCCTATTTTGCACCACTATGCCTTCTTACTTGAATATTGTATATTGTATATTGCATAGCTTTTTTTTGTTATACGTAAAATTGTATTGTATTTATTTAAATTTTTACTTTTTAATTATTTTTATTTGCATTTTTCTAATCACTAGGGTTTGAGAGTAACGCAATTTCTATTCTGTGTATGTCCTGCACATGTGGCAGAATTGACAAATAAAGTTGACTTGACTTGACTTGACTTGACTAGGTAAAGAACTCCTTTCAGGGAACCTCACCTACATTTCTTTTTTGCTATTAGAAGCAGTTTAAAACACAGAAAAAAGAAAACAAACAGGTGTAATTGTGAAACTAAAAAAGTTGTTAAACAAAACTGCAGATCTTGTGATTTCCCTGAGCTCTACAAACTAAAAAATCTGTTAAAATTTCAAACAATGAGCAACATAATTTCCATCCAGGGAATTATTTGATCGGTTTATCAGTGTAGCTCTAAAAATGGCAACATATTACCCACAATATGCCTTATTGCAGCAGCGATACAAAGAGCAGAGACTGAGGTTAGAGCTTATCGCTCTAACAAAAACAATATCGCAAGCTAAAGGAAAAGTGGAAATTTATAGATTTTTAGTAACACTGAAGTGTTTTACTTTTTTTCCACTTGACTGTTTTTTGTAAATTGTCTTTTAGCTTCTAGTTAGCTTCTTGTTGCAGGAATTGCCGTCTTGTGTGTGACTGGGTGCAGTAAGGAGTGTATGTGATGTGTGTGTGAGCATGCGCGTGAAGGAAACGCGGGGAGCGAAAGAGGGAAAAGAGAGAGAGAGTGTGTCATGGGTAGAGAGGGCGACCGGGAGCAGCGTTCTAACGGGCTACAGGCTATGCAGTGTGTTTTCGAAGTGTGCAGTACTGTTATTAAAGCCTCATCTCTTCAGTACTCTCCGGTGCCTCGGCTGATTTCTGTCTGCCTCACTACTCCACAAAAGTGAAGGGAGTTAACCCCGAAGGAGGACAAACTTCGGCCCTGGAGGAAGCATCTCCCCTCGCGTCTCCCGACCACGGTCAGGGGACTGACGGCGAGGAATGGTTAACACTGGCGACCACGAAGGGACCCTCTCACGTTGTCAAAGGAGTGGTGAGCACTGAGAAAAACCGACAGGCTAAAGCGGCTAATGATAAAGCCGAGTGACCGTAATTACAAGTGTATTAGCCCGTAGCTAAGCTAACTCGCGATGGCCGCTGCTCGCCATTCTCGTGAAAAGTACGGACTTGAGACCAATTACTCCAACCCGTTCATAGCGCTGACCAGTGTCTCCGAGGGTGCCGCGAGCATTAGGGAAGCTAACAGAGACAGAGCTGTGACTAAATGTGAACATATGAACCCATTCCTGTGTGCCGAAAGTTGTGCTAACACACACGCTAATGGAGAGGGTGTATTCGCGCCGCCCGATGGTCCTGCCCGGCCGCAGTTTTCCTGCACGAATCCCTTCGTTGATGCTGAATGCCGCAGCTACGGCCGTGAGAGAAACACAGGCAGCAGCATGAACTATTATCCAGCTCCTACTCCCCAAATGAAAATCCACTATCCAGATTCAAACCCATTTTCCCCCGCTCACGTGGACAGTTTTGTACACAGCACACCGGCTCAGTTTAACGCAATGTTAAATACACCCATGCAATGTATGCCTTCCAGTTGCCTTAATGAAGCCATAAGCTATGGGGAAATCACTGCACAGCATAAACCCCGCTCGAAACCAGGCAAGACCCGCTGTGTGCCCCGTCAGCCCCCATCTGACAGTGAAGAGGACGGTGACACTAGAGAGAGAGTCCCCACTCTACGTCCGGGCCAATATGACGGCACCACACCGTGGAAGGAATTTCTGCACAGGTTTGAGAGCTGCGCTGAAGCCAACTATTGGTCAGAAAAAACAATGACAACTCAGCTTAAATTCTGCCTAGTTGGAGCAGCAGGGGCCATTATCCACAGAAATCCCCGCTCATCCAAATGGGATTACCGCCGCCTGGTGGACGAACTGGAAACTGCATATGGCCCTTCTTCTGACCATGCAGCTGCTGTTGCTGTAGAACTGAGGCAGCGAGTGCGTAAACCTGGTGAGGCCCTGCATGTTTTCAGAGATGACATTTATGGGAAAGTGGCTGTTGCATATGGTAATAGAGCAGAGATTGAACAAGACTCTATAGCTGTTGAAGTTTTCACCAATGGGCTGGGTGATGCAGAAATAGTACAGAAGTTGCTAGAGAGGCACCCAGCCACACTCGCCTGTGCATACGAAATAGCCCACCGACACGAAACCACTAAAAGGGCTGCATCTTATGTAACCAGTGCCATGCAGCAAGGAGCCCGTAACGCAGCTGAACGCCGGCCCCGAGCTGCCGTCGTCAGAGAAAAAGACAAAGATGAGACTGTTGCTGAGCATGCACCTGCAGCTAGCCCCTCACCGAATCATTTTGCCCCACACACACCCTCGACAACACCGAACAATCACAGAAACTTTAAAAGGAGTGGGGTTCGCTGCCATAACTGTCAAGGTTGGGGCCATGTCCAAAAGCAGTGCCCTTCCCCTCACAAAACCACCAAGGCCTTAACACTGAACAGTAGCCCTTGGGACAGCCCAAAACCCACTGTACTCCACCTTAAGTGCCAAAGCCAAGAAATGAGTATCCCCATGCGCCTCTACGAAATGGAGGTATGTGCTGTTTTGGACAGTGGAGCCCGGAGGAGCGTGCTGCCGCTGCCCTACTACAACTCCATCCACCCAGACGTGAGACCACCACTACAGCCCTCAGTTGTTGAGACCTTGCTTGGTGTGGGACCTGGGGACGTGCCGGTGCTAGGTGAAGCCCAGATACCTGTCAATATCAACAATCGACAGGTGGATGTTGATTTCTTGGTGGCAGATATAGCAGGAAATGAGGTGCTGCTTGGGCATCCCTTCCTCACTCAAGCTGAAGCACGTCTTGATTTCGGCAAACGCCGCATCATCCTTTTCGGTGAAGAGGTGCTCTACTACCAAACCAAAGCCAGTACAAAGTCACACGCAGTGAGAATAGCTAGAACTGTGGTGGTGGAACCGGGGCAAGAGTATATGGTGAAAGGCAATGTGCATCCTGGTGCAGCAGCTCGAGGTGACATGATGCTTAGTCTCACCAAAGGTTTTGTTGAGAAGCACAAAGTACTTATCGCCAGAGTCCTAGTCAACGCACAGCCTTCTAAAGCTGTCCCACTTCGCCTTTTTTAACCTTGGCAATAAAGCAGTAACAATTAAGGCGGGATCCATTGCCGGGCTCCTCCAGCCAGCTGAGGCCGTGGAACCCTCCATGGTCTCCCCAGCTGCAGACTCTCTGACCAGCCCTCCTGTGGTTCCTCTGCACCTGCAGGAGCTCTATGCCCAGAGCTCCACAGACCTCAATGACTATGAACAGCTCCAACTGAAACGCTTGCTTTGCACTTATGGACATGTGTTTTCTACAGGGCCTGCTGACCTGGGCCGAACCAGCCTTGTGCAGCATGACATCATAACCCGTCCTGGTGCCCCAGTCAAACAAAATCCACAAAGAATGGCAGGGGAAAAGCAGCAAAATGCTGATCAGCAGATCTACGACAGTCTACAGAGCGGTCTCGCCCAACGCAGCTGCAGCAGCTGGGCCTCGCCCATCGTTATGGTGCGTAAGAAAGATGGGACATACCGTCTCTGCATTGACTACAGGGCTCTCAACGACCGCACCATAACAGACGCCTACCCGCTGCCCCGCATCCAGGACACGCTGGACACACTCTCAACTGCCAGATGGTTCAGCACATTAGACCTCGCATCAGGCTACTGGCAGGTTGAGCTGACGCCTAGAGCACGCAGGGCCGCTGCTTTTTGCACTAGGACAGGCCTCTTTGAGTGGAACGTCATGCCATTTGGACTATGCAATGTCCCGGCAACGTTCCAGCGGCTGATGGACCGCGTCCTGGCTGGCATGCAGTGGGAGACCTGCCTGGTCTACTTGGACGACATCATCGTGCTGGCTAAGGACGTGTCGGGGATGCTGCAACGGCTTGGCCAGGTATTCTATAGACTTCAACAAGCTAACTTGAAACTGAAACCTGCCAAATGCTGCCTCTTTCGCCGCGAAGTTGCTTATCTTGGCCATGTGGTATCCGAGCATGGTGTGGCTACCGACCCCAGCAAAGTTCAAAAAGTTCAGATGTGGCCCACACCTACGTCCATCCAGGAGGTCAGACGCTTCATCAGCCTGGCCTCATATTACCGCCGGTTTGTGAAAGATTTTGCCTCTATAGCCGAACCCCTGCACAACCTGACCAAGAAGAATGCACATTTTCAGTGGCATGCTGAGCACCAAGCAGCTTTCGACAAGCTGAAGTGTCGACTCACCTCTGCCCCTGTTCTTGGCTATCCACTTGACCATGGAGAAATGACACTAGACACTGATGCCAGCGACACTGGCATCGGCGCGGTGCTGTCACAGATGCAACAGGGCGTGGAACGTGTGCTGGCATATGGCAGTCGTAAGCTATCAAGAACTGAACAAAACTACTGCACCACACGACGTGAACTACTAGCCGTCGTGGATTTCACGTCCCATTTTCGCCAGTACCTCCTTGGACGGCCTTTCAAAGTGCGCACAGACCACAGCAGTCTACGGTGGCTAACAAAAATGAAAGAGCCAGAGGGACAGTTAGCTCGATGGCTCGAGAAGCTTGCCGAGTACAACTTTGAGATCATCCACCGTCCAGGTCGAGTGCACACCAATGCTGATAGCCTCTCCAGAAGACCCTGTCGCCAGTCCTGTCCATGCAGAGTGCAGGACCCCCCCAAGCATCTCGGGGGGACCAGTCATCAGGCAGGTCAATGCGAGTTGGACTCTGACACCAGCTCCCTGTTGCTGAGTCCGGTGAGGGTGGAGGGACAACCGGCTACTACAGCGGTGTGTCTAGTGGGAGTAAGTCACGACACCACCACACCAGAAACAAAGACTTTAGACCAAACTGCTCTTACAAAGTCAGACATTTTATGTCAAAACACTCCTACCAACACAGACATCTCAGAACAGACAATTCACACCAGAACATGTCCACTAATACACACACTGTAAAGCTGACTGAGAAAGTATATGTGGCTAAAACCCTTGATACTGCTTCTCTGTTTCATGGCTGGACCATGGGGGAGCTGAGCCAAGCCCAGGACGCTGATGCAGACATTGCACCCATACGCGCCTGGATGGAGGCCAGCAGTGAGCGCCCCCCATGGACTATTGTTTCACCATGCAGCCCAGCCACTAAGACATACTGGGCTCAATGGAAACGGCTCTACTTCAGAGATGGAGTTCTGGTCCGTCGCTTCTACTGCCTTGACGAGACCCAGTTCTATCCCCAAATCGTACTGCCACGCAAGCTACAACCAGAAGTGATGGGCCAGATGCACGAAGGGCCAGTGGGTGGACATTTTGGTGTTGAGAGGACTGTGGCCAGACTACGAACCAGATTCTATTGGTATCACATGAGGGAAGACGTCGCTCTTTGGTGCCGTACTTGTACCAGCTGTGCATCCAGGGCCCGACCCCAGAAGACACCGCAAGCTCCGATGGGAACTGTCCGGGTAGGAGCCCCAATGGAGCGCGTTGCGCTGGACATTATGGGACCACTGAATGAGACGGAGCGCAGAAACCGATATGTGCTTGTGATACAAGACTACTTTACAAAGTGGACTGAAGCCTTTCCTATCCCAGATGAACGGGCTGCAACCGTTGCCGAGGTCGTTGCATCTGAGTGGGTGTGCTGCTACGGGATACCTCAAGCACTGCACAGTGACCAGGGACGCAATTTTGAATCTGATGTGTTCCAGGGGGTGTGCAGTTTGTTTGGCATAGATAAGACTCATACAACGCCATTCCGACCCCAGTCAGATGGCCAGGTTGAACGTTTCAATGCCACTCTCCAGAAGATCCTGGCCTCCACAGCAGAGCGTTGTCATTGGGACTGGGACCTGATGATCCCGTACGCTGTTATGGCCTACAGGGCGACCAAACACAGTGCTACAGGTTTCACCCCGAACTTCATGATGTTTGGCCGAGAACTGAGTGAGCCAGTGGACCTTGTCGCAGGTCTACCTCCTGATCCAGACAACCAACACTCAGCTCCAGAGTATGTGCAGCAAATGCGTGAGCGGCTGGAGCTGGCCCACCTCATCGCCAGGGAAGCCCTGGGTGAGTCAGTCAAGCGCGCAAAAAGGCAATACGATAAGAACTGTTGCCACACACAGTATAAGACTGGAGATCCTGTATGGTATCTCATCAAAGGAACACGTCACGTCAAGAACAAGGTCAGAAAGTTCCTCCCATCGTATGAAGGACCATTCTTTATCCTGGGGCAATTGGATGACCTAGTTTATCGGATCCAGAAGAACCCAAGGTCTAAAGTGAAAGTTGTCCACCATGACCAGCTAAAGCATTATCGCTGCCGCGAGCCACTGGACAATACCTGGGTCCTTGATCAAGCTCATCAGTGGTCCCCTACAGAGGTCCCACCACCAGCTTTAGAGGATGACCCAGCAGACCGTGATCTGGGTCTGCACAGTCTGTTCTCTACTGCAACTGGCAATGGCCCCAGCTCCTCTCAGCCATCTGTCTCAGTTGCAGCTGATCCCGCTCTGGTTGTGGTTGTCCCATCGTCCCCTTCCCATGTAGACCATGAGAATGGTGGGGGTGTGGTGGGTGAGCCAGACCACCCAAGCCAGCAGTTTCAGCGACCAACTCGTCGGCGCAGAGCTCCAGACCGGTATGGAGCGTGGATCACTTAGCTTGGTTTACCTACCATGGACAGTTCCAAGTAGGACTGAAGATTCAGTTCAAGTTTAAATAGTTTCAGCCTCCTACACTGTTAGCTACAATGGTTTAAAAGAGCTGTATTTTTCATTGTTCCAGTGTTTACATTTAAAAAAAAAGATGAGTAAAGTATCTGAAGGACCTACGGGGTTATCTACATGCACTTATCCATTTGTATTTGTGCCTTCCTAGATGCTAGGATAAGTTAGTTATTCCCGGTCGCCATGTAATAGTTACAGTTGTGTAATTTCTTTTCTACTTAACAGCACTTGAAATGCTTTATTTTGCATATGTATGTACACCTTACTTGAGCCAGCCTCTTTGTCACTGAAGTGCACTCGTTGATACTATACCTCACCTTATATGCGGTAATGGCTAACACTTTTATCTCCAGTGGGCTCCAAGTGGTAAAGGGGATTGTGTACCAGTTTTATGCATTACAATGCTGGAGTGGAATTATTGTTTAATTGCCATCCAGAGTGGGGGTAGTGTTGCAGGAATTGCCGTCTTGTGTGTGACTGGGTGCAGTAAGGAGTGTATGTGATGTGTGTGTGAGCATGCGCGTGAAGGAAACGCGGGGAGCGAAAGAGGGAAAAGAGAGAGAGAGTGTGTCATGGGTAGAGAGGGCGACCGGGAGCAGCGTTCTAACGGGCTACAGGCTATGCAGTGTGTTTTCGAAGTGTGCAGTACTGTTATTAAAGCCTCATCTCTTCAGTACTCTCCGGTGCCTCGGCTGATTTCTGTCTGCCTCACTACTCCACAAAAGTGAAGGGAGTTAACCCCGAAGGAGGACAAACTTCGGCCCTGGAGGAAGCATCTCCCCTCGCGTCTCCCGACCACGGTCAGGGGACTGACGGCGAGGAATGGTTAACATTCTGATAGTTGACCAAAATATGATGTATTGAGAAAACACTTACAGTTCTGCTTTTAAAATGGCTCATAAGCAACAAACTAAGTAAAAAAAATGAAGGTTACTTCAAAGACTGCTTCAGAACTGCACAAGATTATTTGCCGTTAGCAGGTTGTTAATGCTATCCATCAAGTCTAACAGTCTGCAGTCTATGAACTAAATTCGGCTAACGCCAGCTAGCAATATTAGCTTGGTGGCAAGTAGCCTTCAGTAATAGTAACAAACACAGCAATAGTACATCGAAGATACTGAAGTGGAATATAACCCAGGTAGCTGCCACAACTAAAACAAGGTAGATGCAGTAGGCTAACATTAGTTTTTAAAAAAGAACTAACTTCCAGATGTTTCTTTAGGTTAGAGGTGGAATCTTTTCACACTGAGAGCAGCTTAGTTGCTGGCAAACAGAATTCGCATTGCATGGTCAGATTTTGCCCATCCCTTTATTCTTTAAATGTGAAGTGCTGTCGGAATTTCCACGTAAGAAATGCATTCCTGCCCATGCACTGCTGGCTCTGTTGTGCTGGCTCTGGGTCCATTGTGTAACTGACGCTACCAAAATTAACAGGACGCTTACATTAGAGCCTCTTATTGTGTGTTTTGTTTGGGTTTCCAGCAATACGTTAAATTACCAAAATTAGAGAGGGGATAGCGTAACATATGAAACAGGAAATGACCACCATGTAATCAATTTATTTCAACAAAGTAACTGTATTCTAATTATCACCTTTTTAAACTTTTTAAACACTGGACACAATTAGACAAGGTGGAAGCAATACTGAAGACAATGAACACAGGACAAGGGACTGTCAAAATAAAACAGGAAAGACACAGATATAGAGATGCAAGCTTAACATTGAGTCTGGGGAAGAAACAGTCATTCTGACTGCAGGAGACAGAGAGGGAATATAGAACGTGGACACAAGAGTAACTAGATGTGGAACACAGGGAAACCATAGTGACAGAAAACTAAAGACTAGAAACTATAAATATAACGTAAGCAGAAAACAGCTAAGAACCAGAAACATGAACGACACTAAATCAATGAATATCAATCACACCAGAAAACACATAAACACTGAGTCACAGACCCAGTGTCATGACACTATCTGGGCCCAGGATTCTTAATCTCAAGAGTTTCTATTACATTAGAGCTACAATAGCATCCAAATTCTTGTAACAAGCAACATCTGGACACACCTTGAACTTGGGTCTATGGGGTAGTGAAGCTATTTAACTTAACTTGGAGCGCCACCTAGTTTTCTAACAGGCAAAGCACTATTGAGATGAGGAGAATAAAATACTGTTAAAACATGACTATTAAAAAACTAACAAATTTTTATGAAAACAATTATGATGTACTTGATTAATTAGTAAACATGTCTGTCACTGTACAGTTTGTTAACAGTTTTTAACATACTGTAAGGGAGGTTGAATTGCAAAAGGTGGAGGTGGAGGCGGAGACAGCTGTCAAGTTGTGACAGTTGGAACTCCAGCCGGCTTCCCTTCCTGCGACTGCCTCCATTCGGTAGGCAGACATACCGTTTGATGTGGGGAAAAACAGTCGTCTGGTTCCGGTGTTCCGCGACAATGAGGTTGACATCTACTTCGAGTCATTTGAGCGAATAGCCACAGCCTTGCACTGGCCACGGGACTCATGGGCCATTTTGCTACAATGTAAGCTGGCAGGTAAGGCTCAGGAAGTTTGTTCCTCGTTGTCAGCTGAGGACTGCCTGGACTATGACAAGCTGAAAAGTGCTATCCTTATATCCTTATGAGCTGGTCCCAGAGGCTTATAGGCAGCGTTTCCAGAGATTGAAAAGGGGACAGGGTCAGTCCTATCTTGATTTTGCCAGGGAAAAAAGTGTCCTTTTCGATTGGTAGTGTGCGGCCTGCAAAGCTGCTGACCGTGCTTCGATCTGTAAACGAATGCAGACAGAGGAATTTAAGAACGATTAATGGGGTGAATTTTATAATGGGAAATGACATAGCGGGTGGGAAAGTTTATCCTACCCCTGAGGTGACCAACAATCCTGTTGTAGAGCCTGTTTTAGATGCCCTGAGTCAGCATGACCTGACCACTTCATGCAATATACACTAATGGCCTTTGGCATGAAAAATGCCCCAGCTACCTTTCAACGTTTAATGCAGTTGGTGTTGGGAGATGTGTCCCAGTGCAATGTGTATCTAAATGATGTAGTGCTATACACAGACACATGGGCAGATCATATGTCCCTCCTGAGGACAGTGTTTCAGCGGCTAGCCGAGGCCTCGTTGACCCTCAATCTCACTAAATGCGAGTTTGGTAAGGCAACAGTCACTTACCTAGGTAAGCAGGTGGGGTTTGGACAGGTCAGCCCGGTGGAGGCGACGATTGCTGCAATCTTAGACTACCCGATTCCAACCACCAGACGGGAACTGAAGCGGTTCCTAGGTATGACCGGATATTACCGGTGCTCCGGTAACCACAAACAATACAGGGAGTGCAGAATTATTAGGCAAATGAGTATTTTGTTCACATCATCCTCTTCATTCATGTTTTCTTACTCCAAGCTGTATAGGCTCGAGAGCCTACTACCAATTAAGCATATTAGGTGATGTACATCTCTGTAATGAGAAGGGGTGTGGTCTAATGACATCAACACCCTATATCAGGTGTGCATAATTATTAGGCAACTTCCTTTCCTTTGGCGAAATGAGTCAAAAGAAGGACTTGACAGGCTCAGAAAAGTCAAAAATAGTGAGATATCTTGCAGAGGGATGCAGCAGTCTCAAAATTGCAAAGCTTCTGAAGCGTGATCATCGAACAATCAAGCGTTTCATTCAAAATAGTCAACAGGGTCGCAAGAAGCGTGTGGAAAAACCAAGGCGCAAAATAACTGCCCATGAACTGAGAAAAGTCAAGCGTGCAGCTGCCAAGATGCCACTTGCCACCAGTTTGGCCATATTTCAGAGCTGCAACATCACTGGAGTGCCCAAAAGCACAAGGTGTGCAATACTCAGAGACATGGCCAAGGTAAGAAAGGCTGAAAGACGACCACCACTGAACAAGACACAAGCTGAAACGTCAAGACTGGGCCAAGAAATATCTCAAGACTGGTTTTTCTAAGGTTTTATGGACTGATGAAATGAGAGTGAGTCTTGATGGGCCAGATGGATGGGCCCGTGGCTGGATTGGTAAAGGGCAGAGAGCTCCAGTCCGACTCAGACGCCAGCAAGGTGGAGGTGGAGTACTGGTTTGGGCTGGTATCATCAAAGATGAGCTTGTGGGGCTTTTTCGGGTTGAGGATGGAGTCAAGCTCAACTCCCAGTCCAACTGCCAGTTTCTGGAAGACACCTTCTTCAAGCAGTAGTACAGGAAGAAGTCTGCATCCTTCAAGAAAAACATGATTTTCATGCAGGACAATGCTCCATCACACGCGTCCAAGTACTCCACAGCGTGGCTGGCAAGAAAGGGTATAAAAGAAGAAAAACTAATGACATGGCCACCTTGTTCACCTGATCTGAACCCCATTGAGAACCTGCGGTCCATCATCAAATGTGAGATTTACAAGGAGGGAAAACAGTACACCTCTCTGAACAGTGTCTGGGAGGCTGTGGTTGCTGCTGCACGCAATGTTGATGGTGAACAGATCAAAACACTGACAGAATCCATGGATGGCAGGCTTTTGAGTGTCCTTGCAAAGAAAGGTGGCTATATTGGTCGCTGATTGGTTTTTGTTTTGTTTTTGAATGTCAGAAATGTATATTTGTGAATGTGGAGATGTTATTGGTTTCACTGGTAAAAATAAATAATTGAAATGGGTATATATTTGTTTTTTGTTAAGTTGCCTAAGAATTATGCACAGTAATAGTCACCTGCACACACAGATATCCCCCTAAAATAGCTAAAACTAAAAACAAACTAAAAACTACTTCCAAAAACATTCAGCTTTGATATTAATGAGTTTTTTGGGTTTATTGAGAACATGGTTGTTGTTCAATAATAACATTATTCCTCAAAAATACAACTTGCCTAATAATTCTGCACTCCCTGTAAAAGTTGCATTCTGTCATTGGGCATACCCAATGACAGACCTTGCACTGTAATCCCTCCTCCACCAAATTTACACTTTGCACAATGCAGTCAGACAAATGCCATTGTCTTGGCATCTGCCAAACCCAGACTCTCCCACCCATCAGATGGAGAATCATGATTTGTCACTCTAGAGAAAATGTCTCCACTGGTCTACAGTCCAGTAGCAGCAGGCTTTACACAACAGCATCCGATGCATCCGACACTTTGCATTGTGCTTGGTGATGTAAGGATGCACTGCTCAGGCATGGAAACCCATTCCATGAAGCTCTCTACATACTGATCTTGAGCTAATCTGAAGGCCACATGAAGTTTGGAGGTCTGTAGCAATTGACTCTGAGTTGCTGTCATTGCAAATACTTCTTCATTGTTACAATAACATTAACAGTTGACTGTGGAATATTTAGTTAGGTAATATTCTATCATGATACCTCACCGGAAGTCACTGAGCTCCTGAGAGCAACCCATTCTTTCATAATTGTTTGTATAAGCAGTCTACAGCCTAGCTGTCTGACTTTATACACTTGTTGCCATGGAAGTGATTGATCCAGTGATTTGGATGGGTGAGGGAATACTTTTAGCAATGTAGTGTATTTATGAATATGCTTAGGCAAAAGGAAATATTTTGTAAAACAAAAGCTGAAAAATTTAGCCCATGAAGTAGTTTTTCTAATGTAAAGACACCCTGCATTAACTACGGAAGAAGATTAGGGCCACTGGAAAAAAAAAGAGGAAAGAATTCTGACTTTAAAGTCAGAATTCTGAGATTAAAGTCAGAATTCTGACTTTAATCTCAGAATTCTGAAAAAAAAGTCAGAATTCTGAGATTAAAGTCAGAATTCTGAGATTAAAGTCAGAATTCTGACTTTAATCTCAGAATTCTGAAAAAAAAGTCAGAATTCTGAGATTAAAGTCAGAATTCTGAGAAAAAAGTCAGAATTCTGACTTTAATCTCAGAATTCTGACTTTTTTCTCAGAATTCTGACTTTAATCTCAGAATTCTGACTTTTTTCTCAGAATTCTGACTTTAATCTTAGAATTCTGAGATTAAAGTCAGAATTGTTTTTTTTTTTTCCAGTGGCCCTAATCCTCTTCCGTAATTAACAGATGATTTAGATGAACTGATGTAAATTAAACATAAAAGGTATCATGTCTGAATAAGGAACATAAGGATCATTTTGATCTTTTTTCATTGCTTTCTCACTTTTGGCATTACATAATCTTTAGTTGCCATCACACACAAGAAGGCTGAAACAGAGTTAGATTAAGCATGCAAAGCTGAAAATACACATATACACATAAATGTGGGATTTGTGTTTGTTTGTTTTGGGAGTTTTTTGCAGTTCTTCTCATGAGACATTTCTATAACTGACAAATGATGTGGACATTGAGAGAACATTCATGTGTCACTTGCCAGGAACCGTTTTCTGACAGCATTGTGCAGCCTGTATCCTCAATGGATTTGTCTGGCTGCCCTTCTCCCCAATTTTTAAAGGTCAAAGGTTGATTTTTCATGTCAGTTTTAAACTCCCCCTCAGCTTTTTTATTGTTCACATTGATCCAGGCTTTGGCTCTGAATTTGCCATGAACTTGAGTCAGTGCGTTGTTCTCCTCCGCGTTCTGTGGCAACGCCAGCTCTAAACCACGTTGGCTGCAAAACACTACAGCCTCTGAGAAACTGCCTCTGTGCTTGTTGGAGACAAAGTATTTTTGATCAACTATTTGGACAAAATCATAGTTTACAGCTGAAAAAAAGCACAGAAAAGTAAAATTAGAAAAAAGACATTTACTTGTAGGCAATCTTAAGGATATGTTTTCTGGCAAAATAATTGTTGCCTTTTCTAAAGCTTATCTAAAGATTCTTATTCAGTTAAATTTTATTTTACTAATATACCATGAATTGTCTCAAAAAAGAAACTTGGATTTTGAAGTAAAACCTCTAAATATGAGAATTTTATTAATGTTAATCAATAATATGTTCTTTACAGCTACTGCATTGGCATTGGAAAATTATTTTGTTACTGTTTATCAATATAGTTTTTACAGTGTTGACTTCAGGTTATTATTGTTGCAAACTGGTGGTATTTTAATAAAATAAAATTAAAAACTGACTATGTAGTCTTTTCTTTATCAATTTAAAGAATGCTGTTTATTATACTATTATTGATTACAATAGTGATGTGACCTCTTAGCTTCATTCAGTGACAGCAAATCTTTGCGTTAATCTGAACAAAATAATACAAATAGGCATCAATTTGAGTCCTGACTACAGCTGCTGGTCATCTGCAAGCTACTTTGCAACCCACTACCACACCAGTCCCTTCTGTGGCTGACAACAACATCTTGACTATTGTTACTTATGTCTGGTTTGCTTTAAATTGTAGGTGGGGGTGGTCTTAATACAGTTTTCTCCATTGAAGAGTCCTGTGTATGTAATAGTGATGCCAAACTCCCCAGAACAGAGATATACCATCAAATTTAAAATACAGCAGAAAGAAATAACAGCTGTCTGTTATGCTATAAAATAGCAGTTATGTATTTGAAACAAATGAATATGGATAAGATACTTACCAAGTTTAAACTTGGCAATTCTCTTCATTAGCTTTTCAGTGTCGCTTTGAAAAGAGCCAATAGGATCTGGACAAAACACAGAGTTAACAAAGTGTGTATTTATTCATTTGCATATTTAGTTATCTGTCTTTTTCCACGTCTCTCAAAACTGTAAAATAATTATGAAAACATAAGGGACATCTCACAATACAATGCATCTGGTGCTAAACCTGGTTCAGTATATACTAAAAGTTTTGTCTGCATAAAGGTTTTGTCATGGAGTCCCGGGACTCAGTGATTTTGGGTTTGGTGTATTAGTATTATTATTATTATTATTATTATTATTATTATTATTATTATTATCATTTGTGATCTTCTAGCTTTGGGATTATTTGTGTTCTGGTGCTGGGATTCTGGGTTGGTGCTCCCTCTGTTGGTCCCTGGTGTTAGTCTTTCCTCTGTCTCGTCAGGTTAATCAGGTCCAGCTGTGTCTCCCACCTGTGTATGTGTGATTTCCCAGTGTCCCTCTGTGTGTTTTTATGTTGTGTAAACTCATGTACTCATGACTGGTCCGTCTGTGTTCGTCTCCTGGAAAACTGTCTGTGAATCCACTGTGTCCTCTCCCTGCTGTCCCCCTTCGTGTTCAGGATTGCTGTTAAATTACGTTTCTCCCAGTTTATGGTAAATGGCCTGCATTTGTATAGCGCTTTTCTAGTCCCTAAGGACCCCAAAGCGCTTCACACTACATTCAGTCATTCATCCATTCACACACACATTCACACACTGGCACTTCACACTTAGATTACCCTTAGTTCTGTTTTTGTAATGCCGTCTTTGTGTTTGCCTTTTGCAATAAACCTCCCTCACAACTCATTAAGTGCCTGCATTTTGAGTCCTCTTTGTGGGATGTGTGGGAGCTGCAGCCCTGACAGGTTTACCAGACATACTTTGTATTAGATGGGACCTTGACTTCCCTAATAAGCTAAACCATAGTGAATTGTGATTCAACTCCCAAAACCATTATCCTTTCAGAAACCTAACCAATTAAGTTTAGAGACCAAACCTAGAGAAAAACTGAGAAAGTAAAATTAAAACTAAAACAAAAGAAAGATCAAATATAAGGAGAAAAAATGGTCTCAAAATGGAGTCAAGACAAACACCACCAACCTTCTTTGTTTTTAAGATTTTTGGTTTTCACTAGAAACTTAAAAGAGCATATTTTATGGGAATGTAGTTTTCGTGTGTTGTATATTTATGGTTAAACTGCTATTAGTTGTTCCCTTATTCACAAGTTGTCAACACAGTAGGTAGCCCTGCATGTTTTTGCCTTAGATGCCCTCCCTGACACAACCCCAAAGGGTTTTAAGTTTCACAGGATTGAATTCAGATATGACTTGTTAGGTAACTGTATAAACCACAACACCATAGAGCCACTATTAAAGTGTGTGTCTGTGAAGTTCCCTCTGGGATCAATAAAGTTATTCTTATGTTCTAACCTCGTCCACACATTATAATAGTTCCAGGTAGGCCAGGCAGTCCAGGTTTTCCCCTTGCTCCATTAGGTCCTGGAAATCCACGTGGTCCTAGAGGCCCTCTAGCCCCTAAAGTGAAGATATAAACACATCAAATAAGATGTGAAGTTCATACCAATGTTTCCAGTTTCTGGTTTTCCAGAGAAAAAAACTTTACCCTGTTGTTGTTTATAAATGTCGTCCATATAAGGTGGGGAAAATGATCATGTACACAACACAACAATGTGAAAAAATCCATGTTGGAGTCAAATTGTTAAAGGTTGCCAATATTGTACTTAAATTTGTAAGTCTTGATTCAAACTATGTGATCAAACGTTACAAGGATTTTTCCCCCCTTAATAATAAACCCCTTTATTAAGAAACTGCATTTTGTTTTTACTTGTTTTATCTTTGTCTAATATTCAAATTTGTTTGATGATCAGGAACATTTAAGTGTGACAAACATACAAAAAAAATATGAAATCAGGAACGCGGCAAACACTTTTTCAAACCAGTGTAGCTCTTACGCTAAGGAAGTTATGAGGGCTTACTTTTTCCCAAATATATTGTAGATATATTGATCCAGAACGTGGGCCAAATTCAAATCCGAACACATCACCACTTACTGTCACGGTCCTGGCTCGGTGACCCAGTGTTTTGTGTTGTTTATTATTAGAAGTCTGTTTTTTGTAATGTTTTTGAGGCTTCCCATGTTATTATATTTAGCTTCACCCAGTTTAGGTTTTTATAGCATTTTTAGTTCTTCCCTTCATTAGTTGTTTTGCGGTCTTTTGTAGAGCCTCTAATAAAGGCTGGCTTTCAGTTTAAAAGTTCTCTTGCATCTGTGTCTGCGTTTGAGTCCACATTATCTTATCTCCAGTTCGAACACACCTGGGGCACACATGACAACAGAATCTAACTGAAAGAAACCTACATACATAACATACACAACACAAGTGACTATAGCAATAAACTAGGAAACTAACACTGACATGGAGACTGAGACACACAAACTTGACGTAGACAAGGGAAAATTACATGGAGACATGACTGACAGGGTAAACAAGGCAAACTACAGAGACAGGGCACAGAGGGACCAAAGAGACACGGGGACTCAACTGTGGAGAAAGAAGGTGAATAAACATGGAAGCAAGACCGACAACATACACGGGACACTAGGGAAGACACACAGATGCTAGACTAAGAAAACCTGGGCTCAAAAGCGAACAAAGAACTAAGAACTAAACGCATAAATAATTAAAATAGGAAGCACTGGGAAATACTAGACACAAAAGACTAAACAATGTAGAACTATAAAGAAATCACATAAACCTCAAAACAACATTCAACAGTCCAAAATCAAAAAAGCACTGGGTCAAATACCCAGAACCATGTGAGGCACAAATATGTTAGACCATGAAGTAATTTCCAGGAAAATCTGTTTGTTTTTTAATTGAAGTATTTGTTGAACTACTGCTTACCGCAACTTACTGCATTTGGAATTTAAAAAAAAAACAAAAAAAAAACCCAGATCATTGCTTGAAAATGTATTGTGCAGTTTATTTAGGTTTTTTGGTGGAAAAGAATCATACTGATAATGTAAAATTTTTAAAAACCTATAAAAAGTCCTGTACAATACACTTGGCATTATGGGGTTAAAAATAACCCTCCCTGAGAGTGTATTTGGGGGGATGTTTATCACACTCACCAGGTTCTCCTTTCAAGCCTTTCTGTCCTTGTTTTCCAGGTTCTCCATATGCCCCGGGTTCTCCAGGTGACCCAGGTGGGCCTTTAGGACCAGGAGGACCAAAAAGCTGACTGTAGCCCACAGGAGCCATGAGGCAGAAGGTTATGACAAAAACAAATGGCTTCATCTTCTTTATGCAACTCTGAAATGTCACATATTGGAAATTATTTTCTAATGAAAATCTTCTTCAATTTTTATGATAATTTAAATAAATGAAATCAAAGAAAAATAACAGTTTGTTTGGTTGCAGGTTGTCAGCTGAATAGAAAAAAACTGTACTTTTTAGAGACAAATACTCACAGTTTAAATGACGAATGATATGGATGTGATCCTTCTTTGCAGCTTCCAAACAGAAGTGGCAAAGAAAAAAGTCAAAGTCAGATATATAAGACATCCAGCCCAGCTATAATGAGAGACAGGTGAAAAAAAACAGAGTCTGCCTCTGGTGTCATAATCGAGAGTTCACTTACAACCGATGCCTTTTAAAAGCTTTTCCTTCCACTCACAAAAGGCAAACCACTGTGATCAGTCAAACATGAATAATCAAAAGGCCTGCATTCCTAGATCTGAAATATAGCAGGGTTTAGATTAAAGATAAATAGAATCTGATCAGTAATGTTGGTTCGGTATTGGTGAAAGATTTTCTTATTTACAGTTTATGTTAGTGTTCTGATCATAATTCCAATTGACATTTAGTAAATATGATCAAGCAGTAATTTCACAGTTATTAGAAAGGATAGCCAGATGCAGATGATGTAATTTTTTTAAACTGAATTTTTATAAATGTAAATTGCAAAGTTATTCAGTTATGTTAGTGTCAAATTGTATTAAAATGAAAATAAAATAGAAACTCACCATTATACGTAAGTAGTTATCGTCTAGTTGTGCTGCTTCATGTACAGCTTTAAAACAATTTCAGAACCCAAAGTCAAAAATATCTGACACTCTTTGGAGAGGAAATAAAAACCAGGTGAGTATTTTGTGTGTATTCTGTGTTGGACACAGAAAAGAGGGGGAGCATGAGGCCCAAAGCCTGCCTCTTTTTAGCTAAAACACTCTGAGAAAGACAAATATGTGTATCATAAAACAAATTGTAGTTCAAACTTTACTATTTTATTATATTAAACCACAAAGAACACAGACTTATCTTTGATGAAACATGTATTTTACATAACTGTATAGGTTCAGGTCATGGTAATCTGAGGAGCTTGGAAAGAAAAACCATACGACTGTTTTAAATTTCTTGAAGACATTTTGTCTCTCATCCAAGAAGCTTCATTAAGTCTGAGACCAAATGGTGGAGACTCCCAGGATTTTAAGCGCTAGTGGGAGTTTTCCTTCAAGAAGGTTGTTGAGCCATTATTGATCATGTTCCTCATCACGTGTGCCAAGGTTTGAAAAAGAGTGTGGGTCATTATTACCAGAGTTTTCAGTTGAAACCACTGTGAAACCTTGCCTCACCCTATCATGTGACTTACTGAGATCAACTGACACAAGATGTGAGTGGGCATTAAGGCACCTGAGAAGGGATCTCAAAACTGGATTATAGATGATAGACAGTTGGTGTCTGTGACACAAAGGACCCGGAAGTACACACTGTTAACAGGCTGGTTACATTTTATTTGCAACTTTTTAAATAATTCTGATCAGCTTTCAGCTGACATGTTCATGGTGCAGCCTTTTTCTCTCCTGTCGCAGCTGGTAACTGAAATAGCACGACTGATCACACCAACCAGTCCCAGCTGGTCTGCCACCCTTCTGGCACTGCTCACCGGACACACTGCCCTACCAGTCCTTTGCAGCAGAGCTGCAGACCACACCCCTGCCACATACCTCCAGCACCCAACTAAGGCCAGAGAGCCATCCGGGCGACCCTACCACCCACGAGAGGGAGAGGAAATCAGCCATGACCACCTTGAAATGAAAAGACTGGAGAGCGAGATACCACTGGGTGATTAAGTAGATCCCAGTGGGGATTCAAGATGGTGTCTGTGTGTGTGGCTTGCCATCAGCTGTTACCTGTTTTGATTCTACTAACCCTGCTTATATCTGTTTTTCTCAACAATGTCTTTACTCTTTTGGTGTATGATTTCCAATCGCTATTAACCATCCGAGCCACTGTTGATGGGCAGTATCATATGGCCCCAGGAGGTGAGGATTACCGAGTCCCACCTGTGGTAGAAACTGTACCACTGTTTCTCTGCCGTTATCCACCTAGCCTTCCCCTCAGGAAGAAATCCTACAGAAGGCGAGGGAAACGGGGTGGAATACTGGTAAAACTCAGAAACTGTGTCGCTACTTACACGGCAGCCTCGGACATCAAGTTGTTCATCTCCTGGAATCGGCACCCGTTCCCGATTCCAGGGAGCATTCCAGAGAAGATATCCAGCATTCCAGGGAAAATATCCAGCTTCCACGGTATCCTTCCCCACGTCTTCGCAGGGGTGAAGTGGATTACCAGAATCTTCGCCCTCTGGATCGATCATTCGAGCCCACGGTGAATACTACATTAGCTAAACTGGCCCTGGTTAACGCCAGGTCGTTGGCTAAAAAGTCATCCTGAATGACTTTTTCACCGCTCGCAATTTGGACTTTCTCCTGGTGACTGAAACGTGGCTCACCTTGGGTGACTTTAGCTGTGGTGGTGGGGAAGTGGTGGTGGGGGGAGATAGGCCTCTAAACCTTGGAGGGCCTGAGGTGTCCCCAGAGAGGTGGCGTCTGATACCCAACCTGACATATAGACACAGACATACAGGCGCACACAGATACAAACATCCATTCCCACCCTCATGCTCTCATATGCACTTGCTCCACACTCAACCAACATGGAGACAGACATAAAGAGACGCTGTACACACAATCACACTCCCCAAGCGTACTCTACGAACCAGGTCTAGGTACCCTTGCCCCTGGAGGGGGGAACTGCACCCAGACCCAGGTGGTGTTACCCTTTTCCCTGCGGTGGGGAGAGGCAGACCGCCCCGACTCCGCAGCAGCAGGGAGGCCCCACACCCCAGACCACAGCCGGACGGCCATCTCCTCCTCCTAGCCCCCCTGCTCCAGCGGGCCGCAGAGAACGGGGGTGAGAGAAGACTCCAAACCTCCCTCCACCCGCTCATTGTAGTGTTGATGCATGTGTGTTCTAAGGTGCATTTAAAACCCAGGAGGGCATGGAGCTACCTGCCAAGGAGCAGCAGGTAAGCGCATAGTCCCTCCTGCTAGCCCTCAATGTCTACGTGTATTTAAAATTGAGAGGTGGGCAACGACGCCAGGGGTGAGGTGTACACCCTGATGGTAATTTGGATTCCGTGTGTCGTGCCCTCCCCCAAGATCCTATATGTATGTGTAATGAGAGTGTGAGCAATGTGAATGTCTAAGTTGTGGGATAAAATTGAGGCAGAGGCAGCCAGAAGGGGACAGAGGCGGGGGGGGGGGGGGGGGTAGCCTCCTCTGCACCCTGGTGACATACCCCTACTCCAAGGCCCTGCATGTGTGGGTGGTTGTGGTGGAGCGGGAAGAGGAAGAGGGAGGCAGCTGGAGATGGGGAGGGAAGGAAGGGAGGGGCAAGTGACCCCTCCCTGGGGCCAGCTCCCCCGCTGACCCCAGTAGGCACCCCCATACTCCGCGACCCGCCAGGGAAAGGGGGCCCAGGCCCATCCAGACCGGGGCCCAGTGCAGCAGCGCCTCCCAGCCCCACAGAGCCCGGGACAGTCCACCCAACCCCACCAAAGAGAAAACTGCACCCACCCCACCATCCACTTATCTTCCAGACTACATAAGACAATAGATGCCCAGGCTGAGATCTTCCTCCTCCTCTCCTGTATCTCCCCCTCCTGCAGAGAGAGTTCCTGAAGAGCGGAAAGCTCCTGCAAGATGTGACAATCTCCCCCACCAGTTGAAGAGCCCCCCAGGTGGCTCGACGCACCGTCGCCCTGCGCCAGGGCTGAGCCCCCATGCACCCACCCGCCCACAACCCCGGCAACACACCAACCAGGACCCAAGCCCCTGAGGCCCGGCCAAGGCCCCAGCCCAGAGACGGAGCGCCCCCAGAACCTCACGCCCATCCCGGACCCACCCAGGGGCAGCCAGGCTACCAGGTCAGTAACCCACGTCCGTCAGCACAGACCCTCCCCTAGCCCCGCTGCACGCAGCCACGAGGAAACAGTCACCCGAGAGCCAACAGAGCCCCTAACCGGACATGACCGCTACCCCGGATTGAGCCCCCCAAGGAAGATGCCTCTGGGGAACCCACCGACGCCCTAGGCCTGTCCCTACCCCCACACCAATCACAACAGTGAAGGCGGGACCAAACTATGACCCCCCACCCCCACTAGGTGATGGAGCTGATCAATGAAGCCCAGAGCAATTGATCTGGTGTGGTGACAGAGGCTGTATCAAGACTAATGTAATCTAATAGATAATTTCTATATTGGTTAGAATTAAGATTATTTTTATTTTTCCAGTTCATGAGGACTGTTTTCTTGGCTATGCATAGGGCAGTGAAAACCATATGGACTATATTCTTTTCTGAAGTGACATTATCTAAGCTGCCCAACAAACACACTAAGGGGGAAGTTGGAATGTTACATTTCAGACACTTTGATAAGTCTTCACACATCTCGCGCCAAAACTTCTGAACTGGTGGACAGAACCAAAGAGCGTGGATATAATTGTCTGGTGAATTGGTTTGGCAGTGTGAGCAGTTGTTGGTAGACGTAAAGCCCATCTTGAACATCCGATGACCTGTATAGTGCACTCTATGTAATAAAGCATTCATGTCGTTGGATGTTTGAGCTGATAAATGGTAGGTCTGAGATCTCTAGATTATTGCAAAGTGCTTGTTCTACATCTAGCCAAGGTTCATCTAAGAGGGTATGTTTTAGCCATCCTGAGATAAACTGAAGCCTGTTGGCTAAGAAGTAGTGCTGAAAGTTAGGCAGTTCTAGTCCTCCTTTATCCTTGGTCTTTTGTAGTGTTTTTAAGCTTATACGTGGGGGTTTATTTTTCCAAAGGAATTTGGACATACATGAATCTAGAGATCTGAACCAATCTTGTGGCGGTTTAGTTGGGATCATTGAGAATAAATAATTTATTTTTGGTAAGACCATCATTTTTATAGCGGCAACCCTTCCCATGAGTGATATGGGTAGACATTTCCACCTAGCCAGATCATCTTCTACCTTCTTTAAAAGTGGGATATGGTTTAATTTAGTTAGATCTGCAAGCTTGGGAGAAACATTAATACCTAAATATTTTATATTTCCCGATTGCAGTGGTGTAGAAGAGGAATTATGGAGGGAGCAATTAATCGGTAGGACTGTAGATTTGGACCAGTTAATTGAGTAATCTGATATTCTTGCAAAAGAGTTTATCAATTCAATCACCCCAGAGATATTGGTTTGTGAATTTTGGAGAAAGATTAACACATCATCCGCATAAAGGCTGATTTTATGTTCCACGTTCTTGCATTTTATGCCCTTAATTACTGAATTCTGTCTAATTGCTGCTGCTAGTGGTTCAATAAAAATTGCAAACAGTGAAGGGGAGAGTGGGCATCCCTGCCTGGTGCCCCTCAAGAGACAGAAGCTGGAGGATGTCTGGTCATTTGTTCTGACACAAGCTGTTGGGGAATTATATAATATTTTCATTACTTGCATTACTTGCAAATAGGCCCACCCATTTAACTATTGACAGCCTACTCTCGCTTTTTAACCCAACTTGTTTGGAAGTACTTGATTCTATTGCTCCTTTCACCACTAGGTATCTAAAACCCAAAACTCAACCATAGTTGAATAATGATACAAGAAAACATAGATAAGTCTGCAGGAAAACAGAACGAACGTGGAAAAAACACTGATTACAGGTATCATTTGAGACTCAGAGAATCCTTGTCAAATTACCAGAAAGCCGTTAAAGCAGCAAAAACAATGTATTTTTCTAAGATTGTGTCCAATAATTATCATCAACCTCATATTTTATTTGGCAGCGAAAATCTTCTGAAATTCTTCGTTAACAAAATTGTAGATATCAGGTCTCACATTATTCTTCCTACTTTTGACCCATATATTCACTCTCCAACTTTTGCCTCTTTTGATTATTTTCAGCCAGTGTCCTTTTCATTACTTAATGAAATAGTTAATAACTTGAAACCCTCAAAATGTTCCTTGGATATCATTCCACCTAGATTGCTAAAAGATGTGTTTGACACGGTTGGTATGCGTTTGCATTCCATTGTAAACAGCAGTCTTCAGTCTGGGTCTGTTCCCCCTGACTTTAAACATGCAGTGGTGGAACCTATCCTTAAAAAGCAGAACCTGGACCCAACTTTTCTATCAAATTATAGACCAATCTCCAAATTGCCTTTTCCGTCAAAAGTTCTGGAGAAAGTTGTCCTCCTCCAGCTCCAGACCTTTTTAGATTATCACGGCATTGGTGAAGTATTCCAGTCTGGTTTTAAAACGCATCATAGCACTGAAACTGCTCTTTTAAAAGTTTCTAATGACCTTTGAACTTTTACAGACTTGGGGGATTCTGCCATTTTAATATTACTAGATCTCAGTGCTGCTTTTGATACGGTGGATCATAGGATTCTTATCTCTCGACTGGAACAATATGCTGGTATTAAAGGGACTACATTGCAATGGTTTAAATCTTACCTATCTAATTGATCCTTCTCTGACACATTATCCCCAAGGACCTCGCACTTTTGTGGGGTCCCTCAGAGATCTATTCTTGGCCCGGTTCTCTTCTCAATTTGCATGCTTCCTTTGGGCGCTATTTCTGAAAAATATGGTATCTCGTTTCACTGTTATGCAGATGATTTACAGATCTACCTCCCACTGAAACGCAAATCTGCTAACCCTCTGAAGACACTGTTCGATTGTCTGGAAGACGTTAAGGCATGGATAGCTTTAAATTTTCTCAATCTAAATGAACAGAAAACTGAGATCATTGTCTTCAGCCCTAGTGACCATTACAACCTTCGCCCCTTAGAAAATTATAAAAAAAACTGTTTGCAAGGAATTTAGGTGTGATTTTTGATAGTAATTTGACATTCGATAAACAGATAAATAATGTGATCAAGACCAGCTTCTTTCACCTCCGCTTACTTGCAAAGGTGAAGCCTTCAGAGACTTTGAGAAAGCATGTCTTTATTTCATCTCGCCTCAACTTCTGCAACAGCCTCTACTCTGGTTTTACTTCGTCATCTGGGCCCTGTTTCAGGAAGCCGGTTTAGTGGAAAAACTGAGTAAGTATACCCTGAGTTAACGAAAACTCTGGGTTTTCGGTTTCACAAAGCGAGTTCAGCTGAAGCCTGAGTGAGTCACTATGACGACACACGCCGTGAAGCTAACCTGCCCCCTAGCAGGTTTACTACAACTAACCCTGACTGTCTCCGCCCCTTTGTCGGAAACCTGACAGTAGGAAGTGTCGGACATGGCGTGTCCCTTCCTTGAAGAGCCAGTAGATCGTGAAGCCCAAATTCTCCGCAGAGCTCTCCGCCGGGAGAGAGTGATTAGAGCGCGTTTGGACATTTTATCATTTCCTGATGATTTTCTGTGCGAACGTTACCGTTTCTCAGCACAATCTATAAGTTATTTGAATAACATCCTCAGGCCATATATTACGCATGTGACACATCGCGGACATGCTCTCAGTTCTGTACATATTATTTGTATTGCACTTCGGTTTCTTGCAAACGGGAGCTTTCTGTATAATATTGGTGACGCTGAGCACGTTTCCAAGGCTACCGTCTGTCGGGCAGTCAGGACTGTTACAGTTGCACTGAAACGTCTCCTGTACTCGTTTGTGGTGTTCCCCGGTCACAGACCCACAAGATTTATCAAAGAGGGATGCCACAAAATTGCAGGTATCAGGATGACCAAAACTTAATTTATGATGTGGTGATACTTGGACTACTACTTAAATTTTACATTTATTTTCAGGATTCCCAGGCGTGTATAGATGGCACTCACATTCCAGTCATTGCTCCTTTAGTAAATGAAGGAGACTATGTGAACAGGAAGTCTTTCCACAGCATTAATGTACAGGTACATAGTTCCCTGTAGCATTTCAAACTAACAAATTATTTTATCATAGTAATGGATGCTAATTTGTGTTCTCTGCACTGTGAAGATCATATATGATGCTGCCAACATTATCACAAATGTGGAAGCCAAGTGGCCAGGCTCTGTCCATGACTCACAAATATTCCGTGAATGTACACTGAGCACAAAATTTGGACATGGTGAGTTGAGAATACTTTAAAATATATAAAGACCAATTGCTTCAGGGACATTTGAACTGAAGTGTATCCTTCTGTCTTAGGAGAGTTCACTGGCTACTTGCTTGGTGATAGGGGGTATCCATGTTTACCCTATTTGCTTACCCCTTACCCTGACCCTGAACCGGGCCCACAGCAGCGATATAATCTGGCTAATTGCAGGACAAGAGCCAGAATTGAAATGACTATCGGAATGCTTAAGGCCCGGTTCCAGTGCCTGCAAAGACTCAGGGTCACCCCAGAAAGGGCATGTGACATTATTGTGGCATGTGTGATTCTTCACAACATTGCCACAATTAGAGGAGAACACTGTCCTTCTGAACCAAACATCAGCAGTGATCCAAACCATGAACATCCTGACCCTCCCACGGACATACAAGATGGAAGAGCAGTCAGAGACACCATATGTCACAATCATTTCTTTTGACCCATCACCTCAACATGTTGAAAGAAGAATAAACAGATTTTTTGTTCAACTGGCTTTATTGGTCGCCTGTATTTCCTGTACACAAAGTATTAAAAGATGTAAACCTCATAAAGTGTCTCTGTTGCTTCCTCCTCTGTAACAGCTGTCAATGTTTCTTCATTATTTTCCTGTAGTAAAGAAATAAACAACATTGCTGTTCTACTGTACACTCATATAATCTGTGGAGTATTACTCACAACTGCATGTTGGTCTGGCTCAACAGGAGGCTGCACCAGATGCAGTACACCATCACCATCAACTGATAGAATATGAGGTTTATACAGGTCACTTATAACTTACAAGGGACCAAATGGCAATTAACAAACATACCTATCACCTTACACTTCATTGTCATTATGCTCTCAAAGACAACCAAGACTGAGGGAAGGCAAAATCAGTAGGAACATAACTTCACTACAAAATAATCCATTATGGTAAAGAGTTTATCAAATGAATGAGTCGCACTGCAAAGGTGACTGTGAAGAAAGGATGTATGCACATCATGTATTATTTTGAATTTACCCCCTATGTAGGCACTTGTGTCTTGCGGGGTTATTGACTCAGAGGATGTCCCCGCAGAGATGCCTTCGGCCACAGGGCGCCCACTGTTTTGGCTGAGGGCCAACTGCTCAGCCTCTGTGAGTGGTGGTGGTGGAGGACCCCCACCTGTTTTTCGGGCCTCCGCTTTTTTTCTGTTGGCTATAACGGGCCACATTTGAGCATACAGAGTAAGCAAATATGTACTTGTAATGTGCTCAGATAATTTCAATAAGTGCTTACAGAAAGAAAATTAATGTAGCCTCTAACTGCAATTGATTTACATGGGACAAACAGACCAAGCACTATGGCTCATAATACAATTACACCTTACCTGTTTGGACTATATTTTTATATTTCATTTTTACTTGCTGCCAGGAACGTTTGGGGCCTGTTGGGTTGCACCTGCGCTCACATCACATCACAAAATAAAATGTATAAAATAACAAATAAAATAACATATGATAAAATAACGTGTTAAATGGGTGGAAATCCCTAGATCAATGTTTAAATTAACACTCACGCATTGACTCTGTCGGCTATGTTTTGCCATGCATGCTTTTGCAGCTGTGGCTGTGTTACTTTTTTCCGCGGAATTTGCGTGTTATCGGCATATACTGCCATCAGAATTTCGGCCTCAAGCGCTGTAAAATACATTGATCACGCCTTCTTTCCCTCCGTCTCCATGGTGACTCGCTTAATCTGTGCTCCACTAATCAGGGCTTTATGTATCCTCGTCCGCGCGCTTCACTTGGGGTTAAAGCAACTCCGCGTTGACTGAACTAATTGTTATCAGCCTTTCTGAAACCGAATATTCCGAGTTGGACAGTTCGGGGTTACTCAACCGTGAGTGTCGTTTTTCACTCTGAGTTTTCCAAACCGGCTTCCTGAAACAGGGCCCTATTGGCCAAATACAGCTGGTTCAAAATGCTGCGGCAAGGCTTCTGACTGGCAAGCGGAAGTGAGAGCACATATCCCCTATACTTGCCTCGCTACACTGGCTGCCAGTAAATTTTCGAATTGATTTTAAGATCTTGACACTTGTTTTTAAAACATTGCATGGACTAACTCCTATATGCTTCAAGGCCACCACCATCGTCCCCGTGCCCAAGAAGTCTTCTGTGTCCTGTCTCAATGACTACCGCCCTATCGCACTTACACCCACCATCATGAAGTGCTTCGAACGGCTCGTCATGAGACGCATCAAGACCCTGCTGCCCCCCTCACTGGACCCAATGCAATTTGCATACCGCCATAACCGCTCAACGGACGACGCCATCTCCACTGCACTCCATCTTGCCCTGACACACTTGGACAAGAAGGACTCACACGTCCGAATGCTGTACATAGATTTCAGCTCAGCATTTAACACGATCATCCCCCAACAACTGATCGGAAAGCTGAGCCTGTTAGGCCTGAACACCTCCCTCTGCAACTGGATCCTGGACTTTCTGACCGGAAGGCCTCAGTCAGTACGGATCGGGAACTGCACCTCCAGCACCACCACACTGAGCACTGGGGCCCCACAAGGCTGTGTGCTCAGTCCTCTGCTGTTCACACTGCTGACTCATGACTGTGTAGCAACACACAGTTCAAATCACATCATTAAATTCGCTGATGACACGACCGTGGTGGGTCTCATTAGCAAGAACGACGAGTCAGCGTACAGAGAGGAAGTGCAGAGACTAACGGACTGGTGTAAGGACAACAACCTGTCTCTGAATGTTGACAAGACAAAAGAGATGGTTGTTGACTTTAGGAGGACACGAGGCGACCACTCACCGCTGAGCATCAACGGCTCCTCTGTGGAGATCGTTGACAGCACCAAATTCCTGGGTGTACACCTGGAGAAGGACCTCGGCTGGTCCCTCAACACCAGCTCCCTGCACAAGAAAGCCCAACAGCGTCTCTTCTTTCTGAGAAGACTGAGAAAGGCCCGGCTTCCACCACCGATCCTGACCACCTTCTATAGAGGAACTATTGAGAGCATCCTGAGCGGCTGCATCACTGTCTGGTTTGGGAGCTGTGCCATATCAGACCGCAAGACCCTACAGCGGATAGTGGGAACAGCAGAGAAGATCATCGGGGTCTCTCTACCCTCTATTGAGGACATCTACACCACACGCTGCATTCGCAAAGCCACCAGCATTGTGGCTGATCGGACACACCCCTCTCACACACTCTTTACACTCCTGCCATCTGGAAAAAGGTACCGAAGCATTCGGGCACGCACATCCAGACTGTGCAACAGCTTTTTTCCACAAGCCATCCGTCTCCTCAGCAAAAAGGGACTGACTGATAAACACGCACACACACACATACACTAACATTATCACTCAGCTTAACTCAAATACCTCAAAACATTGAGACTGGACTGACTAACCAACACAAAGCGCAAAGACACTGACCTACACCACCAAACCATCGCACACACCAACCTGTAAATGCTCTTTTGCACAATATTATTACTAGATATATATATATTTTTTTTTTTTTTTTGCACTAACTTGTCTTGTAGCACCTTGGTTCCTGGAGGAACGTTGTTTCGCCTCACTGTGTATTTTTAAACTGTATATGGTTGAAGTGACAATAAAGTTGAACTTGGACTTGGAACTTGGACTTGGATATCTTTCTGATCTTTTAAATTGGTGTACTCCGGCGAGATCGTTGAGGTCTGCAGACCAAATGCTTTCAGTTGTCCCTAGGTCTAGATTAAAACACAGAAGAGATCGGGCTTTTGCTGTGACTGCTCTGAAACTGTGGAATAAACTGCCTTTACATATCAGGACCTCTCCAACACTGGATACTTTTAAAATTTAAGTTTAAAGTTTAAAGACCCATTTTTACTCTTTGGCTTTTAATTCTGTATGAGTCTGTCATTATTTTATTCGTATTATTTTCTTATCTTTCATTTTACTTTCCTTTTAAATTGTATCTGATTATTTTATTGTAAAGTACTTTGGTCAACAGTTGTTGTTTTTAAAAGTGCTATATAAATAAAATCGATTGATTGATTGATCTGAGCATTCACATCCTTCATGCAATGGAGCCATTGCAGTGGGGTATGGTCTGAACAGAGGCCTGCATACTATGCCAGCTACTTGGTTGTGGCATTATCTGTATGCGTGGCCTTCTAGCATGTAATGGACAGTGTTGGTCAATTTACTTGAAAAAAGTAATCAGTAACTAATTACTGATTACTTCCCCAAAAAAGTAATCCTGTTACTTTACTGATTACTTATTTTCAAAAGTAATTAATTACTTAGTTACTTAGTTACTTTTTAAAAACACGATTTACAACCTGAAGAGGTGATAAAGCGATAGATTTTTCAGCCCAATTCTACTTTTTCTGCATAATCCATCATACAAAATGTAATCAAATGGAAAAGTCTCTTTTTTTTCACTTGTTTTATCAGTTTTAATCTTTTAACTTTATGCATCAAGCAAAAATTTAATTATATGCAACATTCTCTGACTTGAATAAATTAGTTTAACATTTAAACCTATTTTCTACACATTCCAGCACATAAAATAAAATATTTTTTGTGTTTACACTCACTCTTTCAAATAGATGCAAGTAAAACACAGCAGAAAATAAATAAAGTCAAAGACTCAGCGGTCCTGTTGCTCTATTTTCACCTGTAAAGCAGGACTGCGGTAGGCGGAGGTTTACCCTGGTGCAGGTGTGCCGCGGTCAGTTGAAGTTTCCCATTACGTCATTGCGCACTCGGTGCTTGCTTGGAAGTTTAGGGGGTTTTTTTCGCTGTAAAAAGAAGTTTTCTTCCCACGCATGGTGGACGCTAATGTTTTTGTCACTTTTTATGGAATCAAACTCAAAGTAAGGTCAGTACTTCCACGCTTTAAACGCTGCACGCTCATACTCTCTCCCACAATCGATATGTGATCCATTGTTGATCTGCACACAGGTGTTGTCACTAACGGCGCACCCGCTTACGTCACTGTCGTGAGACATTCTCGCAAAAAATCACGGTTTTAGTAACGCAGTAACGCAGCGTTCCTACGGGAAAGTAACGGTAATCTAATTACCGTTTTTGCAATAGAAATCCCTTACTTTACTCGTTACTTGAAAAAAGTATTCAGATTACAGTAACGCGTTACTGCCCATCTCTGGTAATGGATTGTCTCAGGGGCATCGTTACACCGCCTGCACCTGGGGTCTTGCCAGATGTGATAGACCCCAGCTTTTATTGATCTTGTGCTTAGAGCTTGTTCCTTTGCTGGCATGACTAGGTCCTCTGTGCTGTCTCGGTACATTTTATACATATCCCTGTACATTCTATATATATCTCAGTACATTTTTTATCTGTTCGAATTTCAGTTGCTTATGTATATGGGACTACTTTTGTTTAGATCTACCTTGCTATAAGAGCTGTGTAACACCCAAATTTCTAATCCGTGGGATAATGAAGGTTTTTTCTATTCTGTCTTTCAGTCCAGCTTTCTTCAGCCATTGGTAGGATTGCTCGATATCAATCACTTCTTCTATCTCCTGGTGGGACACGTCGTGCAGCATTCTGTCCTTCCATTGTAGTTTCTCTTCTTGCTCCTCTTCTTTCTTGGGTTTCTGCTGCCCGAGGTGCTCACTAAGCACATGATCATTGTTAGAGTTTGTATTGTTGATTGTCATTTATGCCTAGAAATATTTACTTATATATGCTTAGAGTTTTGTAATTAGTTGTAGACTGGTAGAGGTTTTGATCCTTGATAGTCTGCAAACTTTGTGTGTATTAGACAGCACTCTGGGAGCATGAGAGGTCGTACCGTGTCTTATTGTTTTATGGTAGGATTAACGTAGTTGCGTCTGTTCTAGTCTAAGTGCTCCTTGTTTAGATGAACTGCAGGACTTCCTCACCGTGTTATCTAGGGTGAGGGGGAGGCTACCCTCTTCCTGACCAAGGATGTTTGACCCTTTGATCAGCAGTACACACACACACACACACACACACACACAGGCAAGGTACTCTTTGTGTGTATGTAGACGTCATATGTTAATGAACCTATGCATATTCATGTAACCTCAATAAAAGAACAGTGGTACGGGAGAGCGGGCGAGAGCAACTGGGGTCAAGCGAAGGAACGGCGTTTGTCCGGTTCTCTCCCGTGCACGAGAAACATGAAGAACATTGCCTACTTGTGTCTTGCTTTGCTGTGTAATTATATTGTCTTCAACGTTCCAGCGGATGGGTTCAAGCTACAAACCTATCAATCATCTCTGGTTGCATTTGCAGCTTTCCTAATGGCTCTTCCATGGTTCCTGTTCGCCTGTGGGATTCCAAGGTACTCATAGCGATCCTCAGTGTCTAGTGTTGCTTTTGGGTACTGCAATCGTCTCATTTCTGACTCCCTTTCTTGTATTTGTTACCATTCAGCTATACTTTTCCAGTCTGAATGACATTCCGATGTCATTACTGTAGATCCTGGTGTTATGGATCAGTGATTATGTCATCCCTTTAAAGGAGGTGAATAATACTTGCTCCCTTCAGTCTTGTTAATGATCTGGCTGCAGGGTTCAGGCCTATGAAGAGCGGCAGTGAGGACAGAGCATCTCATTGGTAAATCCCACAGTTTATGGTGATTTGAGCAGCTGGCTTGACATTTGCCTCTAGTGTTGTTTTCACGTCCCCATTGAATTCGTTTTGGGTCATGTGGATCTTGTACAGTTCTAACCATTCCAGGATGCATGTATAAAGTACTGTGTCATAGACTTTCTTGTATTCGCTTTCATGTCATGCTGAGGCAGGTCATTTGTTGGTTGTTCCATGGGACTGGTCCTTTCTGGGGACATTTCGACTTTTGGTGAGCCATTCTGGATGCATCTCATCTATTAGCTAGTTCATTTGTGCTGTCATGTGCTGAGAAATCATTGTTGGGAAATCACGGACATCCTAAACACATCACTGAGCTCAGCTGTGGTACCTGCATGCCTCAAAACCACAAAAATCATCCCAGTGCCAAAGAAGTCCACTGTATCCTGCCTCAATGACTACCGGCCGGTGGCACTTACGCCCATCATCACTAAGTGCTTTGAGAGGCAGGTATTGAGGCACATGAAAACTCAGCTTCCACTGAATCTGGACCCACTACAGTTTGCTTATCGCCAACATAACATAACATCATCCACAGATGATGCCATCTCATCTGCTCTTCACCTTTCTTTCTCCCATCTCGACAAAAAGTTGTTTATTATTAAGTTGTTTATTGACTTCAGCTCAGCATTCAACACAGGAGCTGGTAAAGAAGTTGGACTCACTAGGAATAAACACCTCCCTCTGCAATTGGATCTTGGACTTCCTAACTGACAGGCTCCAGTCTGTCTTCATAGGAAATAAAACCTCCAAAGTCATCAGACTGAGCACAGGATCGCCGCAGGGGTGTGTGCTTAGCCCACTTCTATTCACCCTGCTAACACATGACTGTACTGCACAGTACAGCTCAAACCACATCATCAAGTTTGCAGATGACACAACAGTGGTGGGTCTTAGCACCAACAACGATGAGTTTGAATACAGAGAGGAGGTACAACACCCGGTAGACTGGTGTCAGAATAACAACCTGTCTCTAAATGTTCAGAAGACTAAAGAGATGGTTGTTAACTTCAGGAAGAGCTCAATGACCCACACCCCACTGCACAACAACGGATCTGCTGTTGAGATGGTCAACAGTGTGAAGTTCCTGGGTGTGCACACATCAGATGATCTCTTCTGGAACCTTAACACCACCACCATCATGAAGAAAGCTCAACAACGTCTTCACTTTCTTAGGAAATTGAAGAAGGCCAGTCTCCCTTCTCCTACCCTCACATAATTTTACCGGGGAACCAATGAGACCGTCCTCTGCTGCTACATTGCTATCTGGTATGGGAACTGCACCCTCGCTGAAAAGAAGTCTCTGCAGTGGATAGTGAGGACAGCACAGACGATCATTGGAAGCCCTCTCACATCCATCTCCCAACTCTATGACAGACACATCATTCGACGTGCAAACAGCATAGTGAAGGACAATTTCGTCCCCTCACATGCACTGTTCTCCCTCCTTCCATCTGGCAGACAGTTTCGCAGCATTAAAACCATAACAACCAGACACTGCAAGAGCTTCTTCCCCCAAGCAGTCAGAGCCCTCAACTCACTACCACAAAAAGGACTGATGTAAACATACACCTCTACAAACACCTTACAATAATCATCAAAAGACTCAAAAACAACAAAAACTACCACAAATCCACTACAAACTGGACCTGGGAACAATATGCTTATTTGTACACTCAGTCACATAGTTCTGAACACACACCTAAATTATATTGTATTTGCACATTTTGTATTTTGCACGTCTTTGTCATGTCTCGTCAATAATATCCTGACAATAACTTGAAACTGGTATTCAATACCTACTGCACATTCCACTTTGTATTGTCCCTGTCCTGTCTTTGTTTATCGTACAGTTAATATTGTATAGTTACCATTATAGTATTGTATAGAATTATATAGTTAGTAATTAGTAACTTTTTCCCCCTTAATTTTTACTAAAACTTAGCGTGTTATTTATTTTTAATTAGTAGTTTTATATCTCTTGGAGATATATCCTTTATATATTTATATATGCACCATGGGGGGCTTAGGGTGAAACAGCATGCACTGTATACTGTGTATACTACTGTATTGACAATAAAGCTCTTGAATCTTGATTCTTGAATCTTGAAAATTGTAGTTTAACTGAAAAACAGAAGCATAGAGAGAAGAAATCTGAACGAACTACTTTTATTTATTTTGTTAAAAACAGCAGTAAAAAAGGTTTTGTCTAGCTATCACACATGATGTATCCTTTCATTTTACTTTATTGTTCAAATTACAATGTTAAATAAATGTCTGAAAAATAATTTACATTTAAAAACCAAACAAGCCAGAGTTGGAACATGTTTCAAAACAGATAAAAATGTTCCCCCTACTGTAAAATTCATGTCTAGTTGCTCTTGATGACAGTTAGTCAGCTCTATCTTAGATATGCTTTCTTTTAAGGATGTAATGGTTTGATGGTCCTGGTCCATGGAACCAATGAGATCTGGATCAAACAGACACACACATATATACAGATAGATAGAGAGATACACACACACTTATTAACACATGAGCTCGTGGCATAGACCTGACATGCATAAGGTTTTGCAGTTTTAGGAAGGTCACCTAACAATCCTTTTTGAGGTTGTTGTTGTTGTTTTGGATTTTTTAGTTTTTTGCTTAGCATATACAAAATCAACCATTAATTTAATTAATACAAAATGATTTAATTGTGTAAAAATAAAAAATGCAACTTAAAAACTAATGAATCTGATAAAAACTGATTACCACCTGCTCAGCAGTCTGCACGTTTTCCAGATGGTCCAGTCATTCCATGTGGTCCAATTATTCCAGCTAAACCAGGTGGTTCATCAAGTCCAGTATCTCCTTTAAAGCATGTATAGAAGTATCAGCTGTGATCGTATATGTTCAAATATTCACTTGCAGTCTGAAGAGTAAAATTCTCTCACCACATTAGGAAACTGGTTATATGGAGCTCAAAATCACTCAAACTGGAATTTTAGCCTTATGTCAGCACCACAAAAAGACCACAATAATTACATTTAACCATATATCTAAAAGTAATTTGTATAAATATAATGAACCTATAAATGCAGAGCTTAAAGATAAACAAGAAGGTGTTAAAGGTATTCAAAGTTATTCAGAGATGTTAATTTGTTAAATGGTATTAACACTGCCCTGCGACAGACTGGCGACCTGTCCAGGGTGTACCCTGCCTCTCGCCCTATGACAGCTGGGATAGGCTCCAGCACCCCCGCGACCCTGAAAAGGATAAGCGGAAGCGAATGGATGGATCAATGGATGGTATTAACACTAAAATATAATAGAAACTCACCAATATACAAGCAATTATCCACTAGGCTGCTTCATGCGCTGCTTTCAAACAAATACAGCTCAAAGTACTCAAAGTAAAAAAATATATATAGCACATATTAAAAACAACGAAGTTGACCAAAGTGCTTCACAGTCAGACAGAGTAAAAGCATGAGACAATTAAAACAAAACAATTAAGACAAAACAGGGCAAGAAACAATAGGTGACAACACAACAAGCCAGATAACAGCCAACTAGTTTGAATTAAAAGCCAAAGTAAAAAAATAAGTTTTAGGGCACAATTTAAAAGACGACACAGAGGTACGAATATAAACAGGGTGTTATTCCAGAGTCTAGGTGCTACGGTTGCAAAGGCCCGGTCACCTCTGGATTTCAGTCGAGACCTAGGTTGTGTTAGGAGCATCTGATTGGAAGATCTTACTGCTCTATTGGGATTGTAAAAATGGAGGCGTTTGGATAGATAGCTGGACGCTAAATTGTTTAGAATTTTAAAAGTAAACAAAATAATTTTAAAATCTATATGATATTTAACAGGGAGTCAATATAAGTTGGCTAAAATTGGAGTGATGTGATGATAGATTCTAGTACCTGTTAAGAGATGCACAGCTGCATTTTTAACTAACTGAAGCCGGTAAAGAGAAGAGTGTTGGAGGCCCAAGTAGAGGGAGTTACAGTAGTCCAGTCTGGACGTGATAAATGCGTGGATAAGCTTTTCAAGGTCCTTTAGAGGAAGGAACAGCTTTGCTTTAGATATCTGGCACAGCTGGTAAAAACTGTTTTTACCACAATGGAGACCTGTTTCTCTAGTTTAAAAGAGCTTTCCAGTAATACTCCGAGGTTTCTTACAGTGAGCGAGAGATGGCTTGCGAGAAGACATGCGAGGGCATCAGCTAACTGGTCTGGCGGAGCGTGACTATCAAAACCATGACTTCGGTCTTATTCTCGTTCAGTGTAAGAAAATTATGTGATAACCAAATTTTAACCTTGTGCTATGTTCATTAGTTGAATTTTCCAAGGAGCATTTTACAATGTCCAACACCTGTGCTGAACTGGTCATTGATATGGGTGTGATATGGGGTGATTATTGAGCAAGGTTTAACTTAAAGTGCATATATATTTATATTTACAAATTTAACTTACAATGAGTATTGCAGGAGCAAGTAAATGCCCTATTTTAAAATCCACACTATGATCAGTGTGGATTTCATTTTTGTTACATGGTCAAGATGCTGAATTACTTACACCAGACGCCATGAAAAGGTCCTCTTCTCTCTCCCAGGTTCAGTCGATGGGTACTTCTCTCCATACTTTGATTGCATGTCCTATTTAAGAAAACATAGATAAAGTATCGAAATGAGTATAAACTATATGGGTGACTGCCAACAAAGTGCATGCTGAAGCCAAAGGTCTAAATAATCATCATACCTCAAGAAGCATGTCACTGATGAGCCTGATTCTCACTCCTTTAGCTCCTCCCCTTAATGAAACTACATCCATCAGTTTTGGAGTCCAATGGCCACGTTTAGCCAGATTCAACGCTTACAGTGGTTATTCTCTTGAATTATTTTTTAATCTGTAGATTACACATACAGAAAAAATGCTATAAAAAGCTTTGACCATTATTACAAACAAATGTCAGGCTTTACAAATGTTTTCTTCAAAAGGAACCTGTTATTTTAAAAGTATTCAATTTAAATTTACTTAAAACTGATAGTGCAGACAGATGATCCACCAAAATCACAATTTAATATATTTTTAAAATATTAAATGATTTTTATCTATGCACAAATTACTTATATAAAAACTTAAAGACAAGAAGATTCACATAGTCTATGCCTGGATGTTACTACCAAAATAGTAACATTTCTTACATGTGGTAGTACAAAATATTTGCTCAACTGTATGAGAATAACATCAGACACAAATCCACTATTGGTCATAACAAAATTGACTAGCACAAAGGCATTGCTTTAGTAGAAGTGTTTGTTACATTCTGGCAGAGGCAGACTGTATGTATTATGAAAAGGACCCAAAATGCAGACACCATGAAACAAAACTTAAATGTTAACAGAAAGCGAGCCGTTTATTAAGGCTGGTGAAAACATTACAAAACAAAAGGCAGAGGAGAAGCTAAACAATAACCTAAACTGGGAGAGCTAAGATAACACAGAAACCCAAAACATGAACCCTAACATGGACACAAAAATACCTAGAGCACAGAACCTGGAAACATGACACAAAGGACAACAGACAACCTGACAATGACACACTGAAAACAGAGGACTTAAATACACAGGAGGTGATTAGGGGAAGTGGGAACACATGGAGGAACAGCTGACTGACATGAGCCTAATGATAGTACAAGGGAAGTGAAACTAAATACAATGAACAAAGAACACACGACTCCTTCAAAATAAAACAGGAAACATGAGACAGACATGATAATACAAACTTGATAACATAAGACACGCAGCGTGAAACACAAAGGGTGAGGGAAACTTAAATACAGGGGAAGAAAACACAAGGAGTCTAATAACCAAATGAACTTCGCTAATCTAATGAACTTAAACATAAACAACATCCAAATAAACTAAAACTTAAAACGCTGGGTCAACAGACCCAAGAACATGACAGAGTTATTTGAAAAGAAAATGTTACTTACCTTAAAATTTCTTTAACATCTGCCTGCAAATCCACCATCCACATTTAAACATTTTACATGTCTGAGTATTTCTCTCATGATAAAACTGTGGTTATAAAGCATTTATCTAGTGAAACATATATGTATGATTTTAATCTTAGAAAGTGCAATGTACAAATTGATACAATCATGCTCAGGTAATGAAGGTGAAATGATTTAATCAAAATGATAATGTACTGCTGCTACATTCCAGGTTACAAGCTGCTTATTCATTTGGAAGCTGAAAAAATCAATACATTTAAATCTGGAAACAAGCCACAGACTAGCCTCAGACTTTGAGCTGCTAATTCTCATTCCAGCCATGTCACACTCACTAACAAGTTTGTTGTTTGATCAAGTCATGCAAATAAAGCAGAGATGAGATGCTGGGGCCACCAAACCAGAACACCCTCCATGACTTCTCACTTTGCTGGATGAATATAAATATGGCTACTGTATGGTGAATGGTTACTAAATACTGCAGGTCTCAAAAGAATTTTTCATTTTACCTAAAAATGTAATAAAAGATTTGAAAGAATGATTTGACCTGTTTTATAGGAATAGGAAAATTGCGCCAGATAGATGTGTGATTACATATTTGTACTCCATTTGATTTCCCCACACCAGAACCCAAAGAGTTACACTTTACTTCATGTCATCAAAGGCATTTCTATAACTGACAAACAATGTAAGCATTCATAGAGCATTCACTTGTCACTCTCCAAACACCGTCTTCTGACAGCGTGGTGCAGCTTGGATCCTGGATGGATTTGTCTGGCTGCCCTTCTGCCCAGCTGGTAAAGGTCAGAGGTCGGTTTTTCATATCAGCTCCAAGGTTTCCCTCTGCTCTTCCATTGCTGGCATTAATCCAGACTGTTTTAGGACTGTTTTCAAACACTTCAGTGAGTAAGCTATTCTCTTTATCACTCTGGGGCAAAGCCAGCTCTAATCCTCGCTGGGAGCAGAACTCAACAGCTTGGAGGAAAGAGCCTCTTTCCTTGTTGGACACAAAATATTTTCCATCATCAACTCCTCGGGCAAAATCGTAGTTTATAACTGAAAAAAAAAACAGCATAGAAAGAGAAATTGGAATGAACTACTTTTATTTTAAAGAAACCAGCAGAAAAAAGATTTCGTCTAGTCATTACACACCATGTATCCTTCCATTTAGCTTTATTGCTCAAAGTTCAAATTATTATGTTAAATAATAATCTGAAAGATAATTGAAATTTTAAAAGCAAACAAGGAAACCCCCCAGAGTTATTAATGATGGAGTTACTGTAAAACCTATGTCCTGTTGCTGCTGATGACACTTACCCAGCTCTAACTTGGTTATTGTTTCCTTTAGGGCTCTAATGGTTTGAAGGTCCTGGTCTATGTAACCAAAGAGCTCTAGATCAAACAGATAAAATTATCAGTGTTGTAGTCATTTGGGACCAACATTTCTTTGTGTATGTTTAAAATTGCAAACTGTTATTAAATAAAAGCTAGTTTTTCTCTTTTGAGCTTCAAATCTCTAATCATGCACGGCGTCAACACGTTAGCACGGTTAGCTCATTAGCGCGGTTAGCTTGTTAGCGCGGTTAGCTCGTTAACGCGTTAGCGCCATCAGCCCCTCACATGGGGCAATCTGCGCTAACTCCTTAAGGGAGATTTGCCAAGTTAATGCGGTTATGGCGTGAACGCCATTTTAATGAGATTAACGCAGACAGCACTAGTAATCAATTAAAATTATAGCTAAGATGCATTTTTTCAAATACCACATTTCTGTGTCTTTCACATTCCAAAACACATTACACTAAATATCGTTCTAAACCAAGGATCAGGTACCCCAGCATAAACAGAGTAATATAGTGTATGCAGTGAAGTGCCAAGAGGACTGCTGTGAGTAGTGACACTATATAAAACAACAATTTGATATTAATAAACCCTACTGATTAAAATGGTAAAAGTAATTTGTATAAATTACATTTAAAATTCTGCATCAAATTTAACAGAGGTTGTTTTTACTTTTGCTCCTGTCAGTCCATTCAATCGTCAGAGTCAGCTCCTATCACTGCCATTGATATGCCTAGTACAAGTCCTACTACACTCATGCTTGCCTCAATAGATTTTTATTTGGCATAGTCCTTGATTTTAGTACTTGTGTTGTTTTCACCTCAAGTCCAACACCCAGAGACTCTATACTCAAGCGGAAGCAAGGAAATCAAGGACTAGTGAGAACCACTGTCCAGGAGAAGACAACAAAGATCCATGAGTACATCAAAAACATGGCCACAACCAATTATGTGCTTAGTGAATATCTCAGGCAGAAGAGGAGCAAGAAGAGGAAACATCATGGGAGTACAGCCCCCTGTACGGCATTTACGACAGATAGATACAACGAGTGGTTGGACTGAAAGAAAGAAAGTTACAATGGTTAAGGACACTGAATGCATCTATGGGAATGTTTCATAGCAAAGAAAGTAGTTGGTGCTGCCCTTGTGTGCAAAAATGAAAAATAAAACTTAGTAACTAATGAAACTAATAAAAATTGATCTTCACCTGTTCTGCAGTCAGAATCTTCTCCAGATTGTCCAGGAAGTCCAGGTGTTCCAGGAAATCCACGTCCTCCAACTAGTCCAACATATCCAACTGGTCCATTAACTCCAGTATCTCCTTTAAAGCAGGTATGGAAGTATCATACCATATGTTCAGATATTCACTCACAGCCCAAAGAGGAAAAATTCTCTCACAACGTTAGGAAACTGGTTATACAGAGCTAAAAAGCAGTTAAATACCTTATTATTAATTAATCACTACTCAAATGGGAATTTTAGCTTCACGTCAGCACCAAAAAAAGACCATATTTAATGCACTTAACCATATATCTAAGTATAAAGTGTATATAGAAGTATAAATATATTGAGCCTCCACTATCTGATGTCATAAAATGCTCATTCAGTGTCACTGCCATTCATACTTTGTAGCATAAGCCTCTGTTGATACATCATGAAAACTTATTTGGCTATACAAAAGAATTGTAACAAGCTTTAGATAAACTATAAATAGTATCTGGTCAGTAGTCTTGTGGTTTGTAGGATTATTGCTCACCTTTTTGACCTACTGGTCCTGGTACTCCAGGTGGACCAGCTGGTCCAGGAAGTCCACTGTCTCCTTTGGGACCACGAGGACCTGGATTCTGACTGTACCCAATTGGAGCCACCAGGAAAAGGATACAAAATTGGAGCCATGCCATCATTGTTTAAATGCAGAGCTTAAAGATAAACAAGAAGGTGTTAAAGGTTTTCAAAGTTATTCAGAGATGTTAATTTGTTAAACGGTATTAACATTAAAATATAATAAAAACTCACCAGTATACAAGCAGTTATCCACTGGGCTGCTTTGTGTGCTGCTTTCAAACAAATACAGCTCAGAACTCAAAGTCAAAAATATATGAGCCACTCGTTGAAGAGGAAATAAAAACCAGGTGAGTATTTGATTGGAAACAAGGCAGAAAAGAGACAAAAAAACTATGAGGCCCAAAGCCTTCCTCTTTGTAACAAAAAAGGTCTGAGAAAGACTAAAGTGTGTATAGACAAACGTCCATTCAAGCAACATCATTTGATAACACTTTATAATAATTACACACTATAAAGGATTAACTAGGTGTTAGTAAGTGCTTTATTTATCACTTATAAAGTATTGCTCCTCCTTATTATGTAATTTATAAAGTTATATTCAGCTCCAAAGTGTCTTGTAATTTGTTTATTTAAGCTGACTTTACATGTGTGAAAGAACAACATCACTCTTACTATTTTGACTAATTCAGGAGCATTTTGGACCTGAACCTGAGTGGGTGCTGAGTTATCTTACTAAAGCTCGGTAACAGACTACAGACCTGAGGAAAGTTGAACTTTAGGAATCAACTAAAGTAATTAAAAACATCCCAGAGACATTTTCCTGCTTATTGGCTTAATATAATGGGCATTTTGTTTATAGTGTTTACAACTGTTCGTGAGGCTCTGTGAAACAGTTACTTTTGTGATAATCTCATTCATATTTTATTTTAAATGAAGAAGCTTCAGTATTTTAAAGGTAAGATATCCTGTAGCTCCAACTTCTCTTTCTGTCTTAAACCCCTCTTACCATCTTAGACGCTGTTCCAACTTACGTTGCAATCTTCTGCAAATCTCTGGGGGTTGACATTTACACCTGGCAATAAATATTGGTATGTTTTGTATCTCTTTTTGATTTGTCTGTCATTTTTCTGTTGTCAAGATAACCAAGACTTTGTGAGCTACTTGATTTTCATTAATAAATGCTTTATAAGGTAAACATAATAATCAATTTAGATGAAGTCACACAAAATGGTTAAATGACTACCAGTAATTGCCTGAATTAACTATGAATTTAAAAAAAATAAGTACATAAAATAATAATCAAATAAGTTTTTATAAAATTCTCTATTAATAAATTCACAAAAAATGAGCTCATACCTTAATCTTAATAGTGCATGTGAACTTAATAGTATACATGTAAATACTTTGATCACAGTTATATATTATATATGCATGATACATGAACCTATTAATCAAGAATAAACATTTATATCAGTTTTTTAGAAAGGAGGAGTAATGCTTTATAATGTTTTATGAATGATGACTGAAACACTTACTAATACCTTACTAATGCTTAATAGTGTGTCTTTATTATAAATTATATATTTTAATAATGTATATACTCTTATGGTTTTCTGCACTGATGGCTTTGATAGGATTGAATCACTAAGATTGTGCACTTTCAGATGACAGATGATCAAAATGTTTCTTTTTTCAATTAAGCTATTAAACTATTGCTACTGCCTCAGATTCTATCCATCCATCCATCCATTCGCTTCCGCTTATCCTTTTCAGGGTCGCGGGGGGCGCTGGAGCCTATCCCAGCTGTCATAGGGCGAGAGGCAGGGTCCACCCTGGACAGGTCGCCAGTCTGTCGCAGGGCCAACACACAGGGACAGACAACCATTCGCACTCACATTCACTTGCACATTCACACCTAGTGACAATTTGGATTATCCAATTAACCTATCCCCACAAGCCTCAGATTCTATTCAGTTACAATTCATTTGTTGTTTTTTATCAATTCATTGTGCATGTTTTCAGATGTGATCAAATTTTAAAGCGAAACAATGAATAGACATTACTTTTTTGAAACCAGGTCATTTATATTTCTTTGAAATGTATCATGTTGGAATGGTGAGCAGTGGAGCCATAAAGTTGTGCACCGTCCAGACCTCTAGCCACCTTCCTGTCTCTGGCCTGGAAAGATAGAAACATACACGTATCCACTTTTTTTTCTTTTTCTTTTAGCATGTCCTGTTTGGTTCAAGAAGAAAGTAATACAATAAACACAACACCATTGCAATAAATTATAACGTGTAATGATAATGGATTGGATTTATATAGCGCTTTTCAAGGCACCCAAAGCGCTTTAAAATGCCACTATTCATTCACTCTCACATTCACTGACTGACAGAAGCGAGGCTGCCATATCGCGCCATCGGCCCCTCGGGCCAACACCAGTTGGAATGTTGTTGCGCAGCACACAAGACTGACAGCACACAATGTGTTTTGAGGAAGCAGCCAAGAAAGATATAGCTTGTGTCTGTGAGCACCCATGTGTACACCTGTGTGGATGAGCACGCTTGTATTCAAAAGGTTTCACCATCGAGGATGTGGGGGTCCATAGCCCCGTCTCCCAGAGCATGAAGCAGGCATAGAGGAGACCCAGGCCCCAGACATCCAGAGGTCCGCAAAGCGCGAGAGCCCAAGTAGGACCATGAGAGGGGCAGCTTCCTGTCGGAGAGCAGCAGGTGTCAGCACGGCCCCTCCTGAGAACCCTCAATGTCTACATGCATTTCAAATTGAGAGGTGGGCGCCGGCGCCAGAGGTGAGGTTGAATACACAGACCGTCCTCTGGACGCCGTATAGCGTGTCCGTGGAAACTCAAAACATCAGATGTCAATCAAAATCCTCTCATAGTCCCCTGAAAATAAGATTCTTGTGTGTTTTCTTTAAATTGTGTGGCTTATATGTACGGTCTCAGTAAAGCTACTTTTTTGCACTGTCCATAACACTCTCTTACACTCAGCCACTTTAATGTCATCTGACAATTTCTGTGTTCCTTTCGTTACAGTTAGTTACGCATATTTTCTGGAAATATTAACAAACAACACACTTAAATTGTTGTTTTAAGAACAACAATGCTTCAGATTTATAAAGCCCTTAAGAGAATGATAGTCAGTGAGGTGAGGGACTTGCATGGGTCGCCATTCAAAGACTGGACTCAAAATGAGTTTCTAGGTAAAGAACTCCTTTCAGGGAACCTCACCTACGTTTCTTTTTTGTTATTAGAAGCAGTTTAAAACACAGAAAAAAGAAAACAAACAGGTGTAATTGTGAAACTAAAAAAGTTGTTAAACAAAACTGCAGATCTTGTGATTTCCCTGAGCTCTACAAACTAAAAAATCTGTTAAAATTTCAAACAATGAGCAACATAATTTCCATCCAGGGAATTATTTGATCGGTTTATCAGTGTAGCTCTAAAAATGGCAACATATTACCCACAATATGCCTTATTGCAGCAGCGATACAAAGAGCAGAGACTGAGGTTAGAGCTTATCGCTCTAACAAAAACAATATCGCAAGCTAAAGGAAAAGTGGAAATTTATAGATTTTTAGTAACACTGAAGTGTTTTACTTTTTTTCCACTTGACTGTTTTTTGTAAATTGTCTTTTAGCTTCTAGTTAGCTTCTGATAGTTGACCAAAATATGATGTATTGAGAAAACACTTACAGTTCTGCTTTTAAAATGGCTCATAAGCAACAAACTAAGTAAAAAAAATGAAGGTTACTTCAAAGACTGCTTCAGAACTGCACAAGATTATTTGCCGTTAGCAGGTTGTTAATGCTATCCATCAAGTCTAACAGTCTGCAGTCTATGAACTAAATTCGGCTAACGCCAGCTAGCAATATTAGCTTGGTGGCAAGTAGCCTTCAGTAATAGTAACAAACACAGCAATAGTACATCGAAGATACTGAAGTGGAATATAACCCAGGTAGCTGCCACAACTAAAACAAGGTAGATGCAGTAGGCTAACATTAGTTTTTAAAAAAGAACTAACTTCCAGATGTTTCTTTAGGTTAGAGGTGGAATCTTTTCACACTGAGAGCAGCTTAGTTGCTGGCAAACAGAATTCGCATTGCATGGTCAGATTTTGCCCATCCCTTTATTCTTTAAATGTGAAGTGCTGCCAGAATTTCCACGTAAGAAATGCATTCCTGCCCATGCACTGCTGGTTTTGTTGTGCTGGCTCTGGGTCCATTGTGTAACTGACGCTACCAAAATTAACAGGACGCTTACATTAGAGCCTCTTATTGTGTGTTTTGTTTGGGTTTCCAGCAATACATTGAATTACCAAAATTAGAGAGGGGATAGCGTAACATATGAAACAGGAAATGACCACCATGTAATCAATTTATTTCAACAAAGTAACTGTATTCTAATTATCACCTTTTTAAACTTTTTAAACACTGGACACAATTAGACAAGGTGGAAGCAATACTGAAGACAATGAACACAGGACAAGGGACTGTCAAAATAAAACAGGAAAGACACAGATATGGAGATGCAAGCTTAACATTGAGTCTGGGGAAGAAACAGTCATTCTGACTGCAGGAGACAGAGAGGGAATATATAACGTGGACACAAGAGTAACTAGATGTGGAACACAGGGAAACCATAGTGACAGAAAACTAAAGACTAGAAACTATAAATATAACGTAAGCAGAAAACAGCTAAGAACCAGAAACATGAACGACACTAAATCAATGAATATCAATCACACCAGAAAACACATAAACACTGAGTCACAGACCCAGTGTCATGACACTATCTGGGCCCAGGATTCTTAATCTCAAGAGTTTCTATTACATTAGAGCTACAATAGCATCCAAATTCTTGTAACAAGCAACATCTGGACACACCTTGAACTTGGGTCTATGGGGTAGTGAAGCTATTAAACTTAACTTGGAGCGCCACCTAGTTTTCTAACAGGCAAAGCACTATTGAGATGAAGAGAATAAAATACTGATAAAACATGACTATAAAAAACTAACAAATTTTTATGAAAACAATTATGATGTACTTGATTAATTAGTAAACATGTCTGTCACTGTACAGTTTGTTAACAGTTTTTAACATACTGTAAGGGAGGTTGAATTGCAAAAGGTGGAGGTGGAGGCGGAGACAGCTGTCAAGTTGTGACAGTTGGAACTCCAGCCGGCTTCCCTTCCTGCGACTGCCTCCATTCGGCAGGCAGACATACCGTTTGATGTGGGGAAAAACAGTCGTCTGGTTCCGGTGTTCCGCGACAATGAGGTTGACATCTACTTCGAGTCATTTGAGCGAATAGCCACAGCCTTGCACTGGCCACGGGACTCATGGGCCATTTTGCTACAATGTAAGCTGGCAGGTAAGGCTCAGGAAGTTTGTTCCTCGTTGTCAGCTGAGGACTGCCTGGACTATGACAAGCTGAAAAGTGCTATCCTTATATCCTTATGAGCTGGTCCCAGAGACTTATAGGCAGCGTTTCCGGAGATTGAATAGGGGACAGGGTCAGTCCTATCTTGATTTTGCCAGGGAAAAAAGTGTCCTTTTCGATTGGTAGTGTGCGGCCTGCAAAGCTGCTGACCGTGCTTCGATCTGTAAACAAATGCGGACAAAGGAATTTAAGAATGATTAATGGGGTGAATTTTATAATGGGAAATGACATAGCGGGTGGGAAAGTTTATCCTACCCCTGAGGTGACCAACAATCCTGTTGTAGAGCCTGTTTTAGATACCCTGAGCCAGCATGACCTGACCACTTCATGCAATATACACTAATGGCCTTTGGCATGAAAAATGCCCCAGCTACCTTTCAACGTTTAATGCAGTTGGTGTTGGGAGATGTGTCCCAGTGCAATGTGTATCTAAATGATGTAGTGCTATACACAGACACATGGGGAGATCATATGTCCCTCCTGAGGACAGTGTTTCAGCGGCTAGCCGAGGCCTCGTTGACCCTCAATCTCACTAAATGCGAGTTTGGTAAGGCAACAGTCACTTACCTAGGTAAGCAGGTGGGGTTTGGACAGGTCAGCCCGGTGGAGGCGAAGATTGCTGCAATCTTAGACTACCCGATTCCAACCACCAGACGGGAACTGAAGCGGTTCCTAGGTATGACCGGATATTACCGGTGCTTCTGTAAGAACGTTTCTGGTGGTCGCTAACCAAACTATGTAGTCCAAAGGTGCCTTTTGAATGGTCAGTTGAGTGCCAGCATGCCTTTGAGTCAGCAAAATCCCTCCTGTGCAGCACCCCTGTCTTGGCGGCTCCTAATTTCTCTCGACCCTTCAAGCTAGAGGTCGATGCCAGCGCCACCGGAGCTGGAACTGTCCTACTGCAGGATGATGAGGAGGGTGTGTGCCATCCGGTCTGTTATTTCTCTGTGAAGATCAAACGGCATCAGCTGAACTACTCTACCATAGAGAAGGAAGCTTTAGCTCTGCTTCTGGCTCTGCAGCATTTCACAGTGTATGTGGGCTCCAGCTCTTCCCCGGTGACTAGGGTTGCCAACTCCCTGAAAAATAAATAAGGGACACCTCGTGGCCAGGGCCGGGCAACCTAGTTGTCTTCACCCTTCCCAGTGTGGTAGCTCTTTTTTGTGTGTGTGAAATTATTTTTTAACCATTTGACTTGAATTTGATTTAAGCAGATGCATATTCAATTCAATTCAATTCAATTCAATTCAATATTCTTTGTGATATGACCATATGGGAAACAAATGATCATTTAGCCATTTATTTTTAGCTCAAAATGACAACATTAACACAGTAAAACAGGTCTCTTTCTTAAACAGAAGCCTGTCATGCTTAACTTTTGAGAATAAAAGTAAATCTTTCTTTAAAAGAACTCTGTCCTGCTTAACTTAAAATTATATAAATTAATAGAAAGCAATAGAACGAAAAATATTCTTGTAACTGTGCACATTTAGTGCATTTAGTACAATTGGCTTCAGTTGAGGTATTATTTCAGCTTTTCTAATGCTAATCAGCTGCTCCTGTTTGTAAACCCACTTGTTCCCATGATTACGCATCATAACTCATCATCATTATTCATCTATGTATTACTTTTATGTATTAGTCATCTATTTGTTGTAATCATCTATCCTTGCAGTTGTTTATTACACAAAATAAATTATATTATCACACTTCTGGCCACATAGCGCTGATATTCACTGCACATGCCCATATTAACCTTAACCAGAGGGTTTAAAAAACAAACCAGTGTTTACATACCATATCTGCTTCTGCCGTGGCCTGGTGGACAAGAAATTGGTTAAGGGTTCCCTGAGCTTTCACGCCCCTCATGTTCTTCATGTGCCCACCATTAGAAGCATGCCTATGGAAAAAGTGCGCCGGCACACAGTGCAGTGCGCTTTATAGGTGTTATGGTGACCTTTCCCAGCCAGGTGTTTCCCTTTTCCCATTCCTCCCTGTGCTTTTGCAGCCTTTTTTTCTTTCTCTGAGCGAACAAACATTGCTGCTCTAATGCTGGGCTCACACTGTGCGATTTCTGGCCCATTTTGAGACGATTTTTGAGTCGTGCGACCGATTTGGTGATCGGCCCAATTTTGGCCTTCATCGTGCATCGTGTAGTATACGTGGGGTAACGAGAAGCGATTAACACCTCGAGCAGCTCCCGATCATCAATCGCTCGTGAGCCGCTCACACTGCTCACGCGCAAACACGTAAACGTCGGTGAAAAAGACGGAGCAGCACGGCTGTGCAGCGTGTGATCTGGACACAAGTGATGGAGGCACAACTTGTAGAACTTCGGAAAGCTCATCCGAGCCTTTTCGATGTGGCATCACACAATTATCACGACCACAACAACCGTGAAAATAGTTGGATTTACACTGCTGCTCAATCACAGCTGCCTGATCAATGTTTTTCATTAGCAATTTAGCAAAGTTGATGGTGGTGGTGTGTCTGTGTGAGTGAAAGACAGAGCGACAGAGTTTCTGTTATAACCTTCATGTTATGGAGGCACAGTGTGAGCACTCGGGTCGCATCAGAGCATCGGGCGGTATAGTGTGAGACCTGCATCGTGACCTACCAACTTCTAACCCCTGCGAGTCAATCGTGCAGTTTGAGCAGGAGCTGAATAACGTGACTGAAAAAAATCACACAGTGTCTGCCCAGCTTTAGGTGTACTGTCGTCCGAGACCGCAGTGTCGGCGTTTGTTTCCCTGTTGGCCATGCTTCTTGTTGTGGTCATCTGTTGTCTTCCGGTATTTTCTCCGCAAGCGACCTTTCCTCGACCAATGAGATGAGCGGTAATCTGAATTGTCATAAGTGTGCTGTCAGCTCATTGGTCACAAAGCAGGAGAGGGGCTGGGAGTTATGCTTTCAAACAAAGCGTTAATTCCATTAACATTTATAGACTACTTTTGATTCTCACTGTATTACGGGACAAAGTGCGTCCCTTATTAGCTCAACACGGGACGTGTGCTTTTGTTTCTAAATACGGGACGATTCCGTTTTTTAAGGGACGGTTGGCAACCCTACCGGTGACCGTGTTCACAGATCACAATCCCCTCATTTTTCTGAACCGGATGTACAACCACAACCAATGACTGATGCGCTGGGCACTGCTGGCCCAGGATTATAATCTGGTGATCAAACACAAAAAAGGTACTGACAATATAGTAGCTAATGCACTGTCACGCAGCTCACAATTAGGTGTCTTTGTTGTTTTGGTAGAGCTTGAATGTAAGGGGGAGGGGGGATGTTACATTCTGTGAGGCTGTGGGAGAGTGTGACTGGGGTGTTTGCCCGCTCTCTCCGCCTCCTCCTCCTTTGCCACTCCTACCCCCTCTGTCTCTCTCACTCTCCTCTCTCCCCAGGACACAGCTGCTTTTGATTAACCTCGTTTGCCACCTGGATCCAGTCAGCAATCACCTCTGAGGCTATGTAAGCAGGGGATGAACTGTGAGCGAGGTGTTTTTTCCCCCCTTGTGGCTCTACACGTTTTTCTGCTAGGTTTTGGACAGGCAGCCTACTTCGACTAGTGAGTAGACGGGCTTGTGGGCCCTGAGATTGTCTCCTTGTGGTGAGGAGTAAAGTAAGAAGTGTGGGAAGTGCCTCCCTTATTTGTTTGGTAGTTTTTTCTTTTGTTGCTGTGAGGGTTTCCTTTGTTTCTTTGGCATTATTGGTAAAACAGCGTTGCCGGCTCTTTAAGATAAGGTTATTTGTAATAAAACTATATTATTATAGAACAACTCTGTCTGTTTTCCTTTTCATTCTATTTCTGGACGCATTTGTTACTGGTCCCCTCCCTCACAGGCCTAGACCTCTTCGTGGGGACGTAACATGCCCTTTGAAAAGTAGGTGAATCTAGCTCCTGAATGATGAACTGGGGACTTTATAGGATTTGGCAAAACATCCAGAGCACAAAATATATTTGAATCAAGTAACAGGTGCTATATCACCCTATATCAGGTGTGCATAATTATTAGGCAACGTCCTTTCCTTTGGCAAAATGGGTCAAAAGAAGGACATGACAGGCTCAGAAAAGTCAAAAATAGTGAGATATCTTGCAGAGGGATGCAGCAGTCTCAAAATTGCAAAGCTTCTGAAGCGTGATCATCGAACAATCAAGCGTTTCATTCAAAATAGTCAACAGGGTCGCAAGAAGCGTGTGGAAAAACCAAGGCGCAAAATAACTGCCCATGAACTGAGAAAAGTCAAGCGTGCAGCTGCCAAGATGCCACTTGCCACCAGTTTGGCCATATTTCAGAGCTGCAACATCACTGGAGTGCCCAAAAGCACAAGGTGTGCAATACTCAGAGACATGGCCAAGGTAAGAAAGGCTGAAAGACGACCACCACTGAACAAGACACACAAGCTGAAACGTCAAGACTGGGCCAAGAAATATCTCAAGACTGGTTTTTCTAAGGTTTTATGGACTGATGAAATGAGAGTGAGTCTTGATGGGCCAGATGGATGGGCCTGTGGCTGGAATGGTAAAGGGCAGAGAGCTCCAGTCCAACTCAGACGCCAGCAAGGTGGAGGTGGAGTACTGGTTTGGGCTGGTATCATCAAAGATGAGCTTGTGGGGCCTTTTCGGGTTGAGGATGGAGTCAAGCTCAACTCCCAGTCCTACTGCCAGTTTCTGGAAGACGCCTTCTTCAAGCAGTGGTACAGGAAGAAGTCTGCATCCTTCAAGAAAAACATGATTTTCATGCAGGACAATGCTCCATCACACGTGTCCAAGTACTCCACAGCGTGGCTGGCAAGAAAGGGTATAAAAGAAGAAAAACTAATGACATGGCCACCTTGTTCACCTGATCTGAACCCCATTGAGAACCTGTGGTCCATCATCAAATGTGAGATTTACAAGGAGGGAAAACAGTACACCTCTCTGAACAGTGTCTGGGAGGCTGTGGTTGCTGCTGCACGCAATGTTGATGGTGAACAGATCAAAACACTGACAGAATCCATGGATGGCAGGCTTTTGAGTGTCCTTGCAAAGAAAGGTGGCTATATTGGTCGCTGATTGGTTTTTGTTTTGTTTTTGAATGTCAGAAATGTATATTTGTGAATGTGGAGATGTTATATTGGTTTCACTGGTAAAAATAAATAATTGAAATGGGTATATATTTGTTTTTTGTTAAGTTGCCTAATAATTATGCACAGTAATAGTCACCTGCACACACAGATATCCCCCTAAAATAGCTAAAACTAAAAACAAACTAAAAACTACTTCCAAAAACATTCAGCTTTGATATTAATGAGTTTTTTGGGTTCATTGAGAACATGGTTGTTGTTCAATAATAAAATTATTCCTCAAAAATACAACTTACCTAATAATTCTGCACTCCCTGTATGTTTTTTGTTTTTTTTAGTTCAAATATAATTGGCTATTTTTATAAGACCATATTGGCTCCTGTGCTCCTGTCATACTGAACTGAACTGTTTTACATGACAATAATACTGAAAAAGACTATGGTGCTTTCTAAAAGCTTTTGTGTGTGTGTGTAATAAACAGATTTGCATTGTTTTGAAAAACAAACAAACAAACCACCAGCTGGAAACTGGAACTGATGTTACAGACTGTGAGTGAAAAATACTTCGAGAGCATGTTAAATCCTCAGTATTTCATCTTTTAAAATTGAATTAAATCTGCTATTAATGAATAATGACGCATCATTGAAGTGCAAGCTTTTTTTTTATTTGATATTTCTGTCCTTGCAGATGTGGAGAGAGACAAAAGCATGCTCCTGTATGTACATGTTTAATAAATAGGTCAGCATAGGAGGCCAAGAAGAGTCCAGTCTATTGCTCTTATGGTCTAACATTAATAATAGAAGTATGAACAACCCAGTGACTTTTCTCAGTGTCTCATATAAACCATTTCAGTGTCTCATCTTTAACTGCAGGTCTAAACATTTTTCTGTTCTGTCAGAGCACCAGAGCAAATATCTGAACCAGAGCATTGACTCCAATGACAAATTAACCCTGGCTAAAGACTAGTTTCTTTAGTTCTTTAAATATCTGAACCAGAGCACCGACATTAATGAACAAACTGATTTCTTTAGTCACAATAAAATCATTCATGTGCAAGGATTAGCTACCAAACGTGACTTTCCCCAGCAGGTGACAACTCACCTTAGCTATCTAACAAGGATGTTAGCTACAGAATAGCTTAAAAACACATTTAACTTACCAAAAAAGTGCAGCGGGGCCTCAGGTCCTTGTGTTGGTTTGTCAGTTTTACAGCTAAAAACCACAGTGTGTGTGGTTTTCAAAAATAAACACTGGCCTTCCTCTCAGCTTTGCCACTCTGTTTGCGATTCTTGAACAGAGATGTGCAAGTTTGTCAGTGACTACAGCTGCAAGTCAAAGCTGTTATGATGATGTTGCACTACAATTTTACAGCATTATGGTCATAATTAGAATCAAACTTATGACAAAGGATACCGAAACACTCCTTGATGAGCACCACTAATAATGACACAAAGCGTCTTAGGGAAAATTTTATCTGAGGAGAACTTTTTTAAGGAGCTGTTAGGTTACATCTTTTACATCAGCTAGCACAAAGGAGCTAGTGGATTTGATATCTAGCCAGAAGCTAGAAAGTGACAGTGTTAGCCTACTGCAGGATGTTAAAGATCACTTAAATTAGCTTTCAGCTGGAACACCTCTGACTCATCATATAGCTGCAACAGTATGAAAGGCAATAATATAAAAATAAACATGTTGCCTAATTGCAACTACAGCAAGAAATTAGCTTCTAGTTATTCCTTCTAACTACACATCAGGCTTTCAGCTAGGTCTGAGTTAGGCAAGTCTCTAAAATAATTATTTTAATTTATTACTTTTATTCTTATGTGTCATTTAAGCTCAAACATCTTTATATTTACTGATTATGTTCTGATCAGTATTGAGCATACTGTGATCAAGAAAATCACATATCAATCATAATTCTGTGTTTAACCCATACAACATTTAACACTATTTTTCTTGCTCAAAAGTATGAGTTCTTATCTTCTCAAACTCAGACACAAATAGAAAGGTCAATAATGGATCATGTCTACTGTCGTGTGTTCTTTTTCTCTAGGATAAAGAGAGCTCAGGTTCAGTTCAAGTGTAACAGATTTATTGTATCAAGCAGTTCAAAGAATAATTCATGTACACGGATCTCCTTCCGGTTAGAAAACCACAGTCTACAGCAAACTGCTGTAGCCAACCACCAGAAGAGAGATGCTCCTAACTTAGCGGTGTACACATATTCATAAAAGAGAATGTGCTTCTATCTGATTGGTCAAAAAAAGCGTTGCGAAGAGGCCGCGGCTTATACTTTAGCCCCCCTTATTGATGGTCTTCTTCTCCTCCCTCAGTTGCAGCTTTACCTGGGGATGGACACACACACACACACACACACTTACTTATCCCTGACCTGTTACCCAGTTTCATGCATCTAAAGTAGCATCTATCTTTGAGAGCTACTGTCTCTTGACCTCGCTTGGGTTACTCCCACATTCTTTTCACTAAGTCTGCACAAACAATCCTCAGTCATGTGAATCTATAACTTTTCTGTTTATTTTATTCTGAGTGCTCAGTAGTGAAATTAGCTATTAAAGTGATCTAAAATTAATTACAGTCCCAATACCATTTGCCAGCACAGGTCTTGTAAACCAAACTTTTCTAGTCCTCACACTATGCACACAAAAACTAGAATAGCCTGAATAGAAATTTTCAGTACTCACAGTACATCTCTCTGCTAACATATTCATTGGCCTTATATCTAATCCTTACTAGCAGATAGGGAACAACTCTGTTTTAGCACTCTGTCCATTTTCAACACATTGTTAACACATAAGGCTGGATGTCAAGTCCTTTTATACCCTCAGCTGTGATGGCAAAGGGGAAGGGGAATCAACATGTGATTCAGGCTTTTCACACATGAACTATCAGTGTGAAGCTGTAATCATTATATTTGTCTGTATGTACTGTAATGGGTTTCTGCAGTGCTAACTTGGATCTGATTGAATCATCAATGTTATGCACGTTCAGATGTCCGATATGAGCAAAATGTTTTCCTTTCTATCACCACAAGTTGTGGCTTTTAAAAAAACAAACTATTTCACTACTTCAGATTTTCTTCATTTACTACTCAGCTGCACATGTGACACATTTTCAATTTATACATTTTCTAATCTGAAAATAAAACTTGTCAATAAAAAAATAGAGAAGATTTCCGTTTAAGACTGTTGGAAAATGATGTTTATTTCCAGACAATGTGATTTAAAAGTTAAAAAGCAGCAAAATATATTTTAAGTAAAAATGCAAATGTGAACTAATCACAGCAGAAGGCAACTCTAAAATGCTTCTAATGTACATATTATCTAAATCTGTCATAGAGCAAAAATATAACTGTCACAAACACAAGGACACCTAATACTGTGGCGGCAATGTTAAAAGTTTGAGCAGTGGAGCCATAACGTCGTGCACCATCCACATCTCCAGCCATCTTCCTGTCTCTGGCCTGGAAGGATGAAAGCATTTTATACACTTGAACATGTGTTGGTTTACAGTTTTAAATGCTTGCTGTAAGACACTTATGTCATTTTGTATTTTATGATTTCCTTTCACTATTGTTAGTAAGTCATTTGTTTGGATTGTAGTTTTGCTTGGAGCTGATTGGTTTTATGAATATTATTTTCATTTTTGTTGGTTGTTTTACTGACATTTGATATATATTTTTTATCTTGTTATCACTTTATTTATGAGTTTATCTTACTGAGCTTTATGATGTACCATATCACTTAACATAATGTTCTGTTAAATATTTTGATTTTTTACATATTTACCTCAGTTAATTTCTGTATACTCCTATTTCATTTAATTGCACACCTCATTTGTATAGTTTTCATGTTTTATCATATTTTACATCAACATTATATCTCTAGATAGATAGATATTCTTTTGTTATAGGTTGTCTTAATATTCTGGCTTCTGTAACACAGGAATTTCACAAAATGTAAGGTCTAAAAAATTAAAATGTTTCGCAATAAACTCACCTTGATGGAATAAATGAGAGCTGCAAGCCCAAAGCAGAAAGGATTTGTGTAGACAAAGGAAAAGAGCGACCAGATAATATAGTCGTTGGGGGGCTCTGTGATGACTGGTTGCCCTCTGGTGATGTTCACAGCAGTGTGCTGGACCACTCCAGGCTGAGCAGGGAGTCCACCATAAATCACACTCTGCAATGGCACGGCTTCAGTCGGGCAAACTTGAGGATACATCGCTCAAACTGTTCTTAGCTCAGCTGCAATGTGGAGAGGACAAAAGTGTGAACAAGAGAGTCACCACAAGTTGTGGCTTTTAAAGTTTTTTTGGGGGGGGTGGACAGGAAGCCCAGGAAAACCTTTACTACAATAGTGTGATTCATCACTACAAAAGAAGTGAGATACTAAGAATGCATGAAACTCTCAAATCGAAGTATGAACCTGCAAAGACACCACTGCCAGTAATAAAGCCTTTTAAATTAATAGCACTGCCAGTAATAGTTTAAGAAACATCCTTCATTGACTGAATTTGATATTGTGACTTTTTGGCATTGTGTTTATGAGATGATGAAGCCGTCTTTGCTTAATATTAAAACTTGAAGGGGATAAATAAGTTTTCACAGTACTGTACTTGCACTTTCTTTCCCACTGTTACAAATTTTGATTGAATCATCAGCTTTGTGTAACAGATGGAAGACATGAGGAAATATGTGCATTCAAGCCAAAATAAGAGTTGGTGTAATTCTCTACATACCTTCTTTAGCACTTGAAATTAGCAAGAAATTAGATAATCCAAAGAAATCAACTGAATCAGACTGTTCAAGAAAATAAATGATCCAAAGTAAGACACTAAGAATGCTGAAAACTGTCACATTTCTAAATTTAAAGCTGCAAAGAAAGCACTGCCAGTTACTAAACCTCTTCTACTAAAAGCATTGCCAGTCAGAGTTTGAGAAATAACCTGTATGTACCGGATTTAAATGTTATTTTGACATTGTGTTCCTGAGATGATGAAACATAAAGAATTTAGTAATCCTTGAATCATTGATGTGTTTTTATTTTTATTTATTTATTTTTTTAACGCTGAAACATCTTCATTTTTCCAGGTGGAGAGACTAAAAATTTGATGTGTTCAGGGTCAGTTCCAATAAATTTTGTCATGACTCTGATAAAAGTTCTATATTACTAATTTTCTTTAGAGAACTTTTGCTTAAAAATGAAATGACTATATTTTTAAATTGCTAGCTTTTATAAAGAGTTAAGCCAAAATCATTCAGATATATCAATAATGTGCATCTACACACAAAAAACAATTAACAGTTAGTACAAATATATAGATTTAATATTTTATATTATTATTTTTTGCCTATATATTGTAAATTTGAGAGAATACAATATTAATATCATCAAAACATATGTACCAAATAATATCAATACTGAAAAAAGTCAGCGACGAATCTGGAGTTATTCACAAGTTTTGCTGTGTGTTTCATGGGTGCTTTACTATAAAGACATCCTACAAACGTTTCTTGTAAATAAACAAAGATAATGTGCATTCATCAAAAAGTCATTGTGTGGGTTACGTAACCTACCTGACAAAGTGAAATAGGCTAAAAGATCTCCAAAAGCAACACACCATGGCATAATATAAAGAAAAAACAGAGAAACAATGTCATTGATATCTGTCATTCTGGAAAAGGTTACAAAGCCATTTCTAAGGCTTTGGGCACAATAAAAGCAATTATCCACAAATGGAGAAATCTTGAAATACTGGTGAATCTTCCCAGGAGTGGCTGGCCAAACAAATGAACTCCAAGAGTGTATCAAGAAATCATCCATATCAACAAAAGAACCTGGAACAATATGTAAAGGACTGCCTCAGTAATTCAAGATTCAACAAACGGAAAGAGACTGGGTAAAAACATCACCCATGGGAGAGTTCAAGGAGAAAACCACTGCTGACCAAAAAGAACACAAAGGCTCATCTCATGTTTGCCAAGAACATCTTTCTGATCCCCCAAAACGTTTGGAAAATATTTTGTGAACTGAAAAGTTGACAGTTTTGTAAATTTTGCATACATCTGGCATAAAGGGAACATCATACCAACAGTCAAACATGGTGGTGGTTGTGTGATGGTCTATGGCTGTTTTGCTGCTTCAGGGCCTGGATGACTTGCTGTTTTTGATGGAACCATGAATTGTTCTTTCTTCCAAAAATCTGGAAGAAAAAGACTCAGTTAGCCTCATTTAATGATCTAAAACACACCAGCAAGTTCATCTCTGAATCGCTCAAAAAAAAAGAAAGAAAGAAAAAAATAACAAAATGAAGGTTCTTGCTGCCAAGGGAGGCACAACAAGTTACTGTATAAAGATTAGGGATTACTTAGTCACAGGAAGTGGGTCTGTTTTCCCTTGATAAATGAAACCATCCTTTAAAAACTGCATCATAAGGAACAGCCAGCCTGAGACTCACACAGGCAGGTACAAGGGCTTGAGGGAGACAAAAAGAAGGAGAGAGCGAGGGGAATGAGAGAAAGAAAAAAGGATGGCAGATACAAGCAGTTATTCTAACAGCTCAAGAAGAATAAGGGATCAGAGGAGAAACCAACCTTAATGTGAGGGTTTATTGATTATTTCTCAGATGTTATTGTGACTCAAATAATTGACATGCAGAAATATCATGACATGTAAAAACTGATGTTGGGAGAAAACTCTGCAAAAGACCCAGGAGAAATAAAGACACAATGAGACAAGGTTACTTTTTATGCTTTAACGTGCGCACGGGTGAGCTGCGAAGAACAACTCCCACCATGAACAGAGGCTTGGCACTTTTTATAGGCACAAATCACAGAGACAGTGGGAACAGGATAAGAAAATAATAAACAGATTAAATAAACAACTCCATATATGGTGCTAGTCTCGTCAGCAGAGAGCTGGGAGAGATAAAACAATATGTCCCAGAAACAATATGTCTTTGCTGGGAAAGTCTAAAAGGATAATTCTAAACTAATCTAACCATAGACAAAGGGCAGTGTTACGCCGTGAGGGGAGGTGAAGGAAACATCAGACTTCACTCTATCTTAATTAAAGTAATTGTTTTATTATCTCTTGCCAACATCATGCACATACAGACAGCAACTTCTCAAAATGGCCCCCAATCCATTTCCTGCTCCCTTTAAATACTCTAAAGACACACCTTCTTAATACAGACTGGCCTATAAAAGAGCTGCAATTGAGGCAGGCTTCCTCTTTACTGGGGAAACAAGATGGCCACCACAAAGGTAACCTGCAACACTTTGTTACTTAAATGCTTCCCAACATTACTCACTACCCCCCCACCCCCCACCCCACCCCCCTTCTGGTCGACACATCTCCGGCAAACGGGAAAGATAGTCAGCAATAAGATTGTTCTTACCCGGGCAATGCTGGACGGTGAACTGGTATGGCTGGAGGGCTAGGCACCAGCGCAGTATCCTCGCATTCTGATGTTGCTTGGAGTGCATCCACACCAGGGATCGGTGATCCGTCTGAAGAATAAATTCTCTTCCAAGGAGATAATATTTCAACGAATCAATTGCCCACTTAATTGCCAGTCCTTCTTTTTCTACTGTAGAATAGGTTTTTTCCCTGTCAAACAGCTTCTTACTTAAGAAAAGCACAGGTTTTTCTTCACCAGCTTCTCCTTGAGCCAGCACTGCACCAAGTCCAACATTAGAGGCATCTACCTGTACAACAAATGGTTTGGAAAAATCCGGGCTTTGCAAAACAGGGGCTTCAGAAATCTGTCTCTTTAAATATTGGAAGGCATGTTCACAGTCGTCATTCCACATCACTTTAGAAGCGTGTTTTCTCGTGAGATCTGTAAGAGGGGCTGCCAAGGTTGAGAAATGGGGAATAAACCTCCGATACCAGCCAACCAAGCCCAGAAACGACCTCACTTGCTTTTTGGTTTTAGGTCTGGGAATTGTTTGTATAGCCTTTACCTTTTCAACTTGTGGCTTTATTTGTCCATGTCCCACAATGTATCCTAGATACTTCACCTCTTCTTGTGCCCAGGCACACTTGCTCACATTCAGAGTCAAACCAGCCTCCTGGATCTTTGCCAACACAACCTTTAGATGCTGCAGGTGTTCCTCCCAAGACTCACTGTAAATCACCACATCATCCAGGTAGGCAGCTGCAAACTTTGAACAACCATTAAGGATAATGTCCTTTGAAAAGTTGCAGGTGCCCCAAGAAGACCAAAGGGCAACACGGTGTACTGAAATAAGCCCATTCCTGGAATTTGGAAGGCTGTGTATTCTTTACAGGACGGCTCTAAGGGCACTTGCCAGTAACCCTTACACAAATCTAAGGTTGTAATGTATTTAGCCTTTCCTAGTCTTTCCAGTAGCTCATCAATCCGTGGCATTGGATAAGAATCAAAACAGGAAATACTATTTAGCTTTCTCATGTCTGAACAAAATCGTAGTTGAGGGGAGTCTTTCTTTGGAACAAGTACAATGGGGTTTGACCACTCACTCCTTGAGGGCTCAATCACTCCCAGTTCCAGCATCATCTGAACCTCCTTCCTCAACGGTTCCACCATCCGTTCTGGTATCCTGTAAGGCTTAAGACGAAAAGGTTTTGTGTCTTTCAAGATGATGTTATGTGCTATGACATTTGTTCGCCCCGGGGTGTCTAAGAACAACAATGGAAAGGATTGCCTCACCTCATTCAACTGTTGCCACTGATCTTCAGTCAGATGTTCAGGAGGGTCTTCAGATTTGGGCATGCCTCTGAATGGGCTCATCTCAGCTTCTCCAACCTCCAGAATGCCACTGTCTTCAGGCCGAACATCTTGTACCATCAGGATTTGCTTCACACCTGGTTCTGGGGCGTTTCTTTCATGATACTCTTTTAACAAGTTTACATGTAGCAGTTGCTTTGATTTGTGTTTCTCTGGACAAATGACCTCATATGTCACTGGGCCGGTTTTTCTGGCCACAGTATAAGGTCCTTGCCACTTAGCCAGCAACTTACTTGGTCCAGTAGGCAAAAGTACCAAAACTTTTTGACCAGTCTTTAGTTCTCTCTCACAGGCATGCTTGTCATACCATACCTTCTGCTTTTGCTGCGCCTTCTGCATATGGTCTCTAACCTGTTCTCTGTACGTTTCCAGTTTGTCTCTCATCTGCAATATGTAGGAAATGATGTTCATCGTCGAAGCCACTTCAGTAGACCCCGGTGCCACTCCAGCCACCCAGTTCTCTTTCAGCATATCCAGGGGGCCTCTAACCTGCCTTCCATAGAGCAGCTCAAAAGGGGAGAAACCAGTTGAAGCCTGTGGTACTTCTCTGTATGCAAACAACAGAAAAGGCAACCATTTATCCCAACCTTTGCCAGTATCATCAATAAACTTTCTCAACATTTGCTTTAATGTACCATTAAATCGTTCCACCAGACCATCAGTTTCTGGACGGTAGGGAGTAGTTCGAATACCTTTTACACCAAGTTGGTCATAAAGAGACTTTATCAAATGTGACATAAAACTGGTACCCTGATCTGTCAGGATCTCCTTTGGAACGCCAACTCTGGGAAAAAAGGTCTACTAAGCATCGAACAATGTGTTTGACCTGCAGAGAACGCAGTGGATAAACATCTGGATATCTTGTGGCATAATCACAAATGACTAATGCATATTTATGACCACTACTGCTCTTAGGTAAAGGACCTATGATATCCATAGCTATTCTCTCATAAGGTACATCCATTATTGGTAATGTTTGCAACGGGGCTCGGTCTGAAATTTTGGTAGGAGCCACTTTCTGACATTCATGACATGTTTTGCAGTAGTCAACCACATCTTTGTACAATCCTGGCCAGTAAAAACGTTGAGCAACACGATTGTAAGTCTTTGCCTGTCCTAAATGTCCTGACCATGGTACAGTGTGGCCCAAATGCAGGATTACTGATCGGTACTCTTTTGGTACAACAAGTCTGGGTTTCTCCATGTCTGCTAGATACAGAAGTTTATCCTTTATTATGAAAGGTTCTCCAGTTACACTTTTAAGCCCTACATCACTTTCCTTTCCATCATCCACATTGCATGCTTTCTTAAAGAGAGGTTTTAAAGATGAATCATTTTCCTGTCTTTCTCTAAAATTATTGGGAAACTCCCACTGAAGATCAATAGGTGGAGACATTGGTAAGGTTGGTTCCAGAAGTTTTGCCCTCCCACTGTTTTTATTTTTCTCCTGCCTACGTTGTCGTTTTGTTTTCCTGAGTTTACTCCCTCCTTCAAATAAGTCTTCATCTACATCAGGCAGTGGTTTTAAACCCCTTTTCGTTGAACGAGTGACAACAGCACAGGAATAGGCTTCAGAGTTATTATGAACCAAACAGTCTAAAATTGGCAAGTCTTCTCCCAGAATGACATCATATGCTAACTGATCCAACACTCCTACAGTTAACATAAATGCTTGTCCCTCAGTCTCTAGCCGAGCCATCTGTTCTTCCTTAGCATGAATATCTGCATTTAGCCTCTTGATTTCTTCTCGAGATGCTTTCTTCTGCTTCTCGAGTGCTTCCATATGTTCAGCACTTTGTTGTTGAAGTAGCTCTATTTGTTGGACATTCTCTTGTGTGGTTTTATCCAGTAAGTCTTGCTTCATGTGAATTTCCTGCTCCGCCTGTTTGAGAGATGAACTAAGGTCTTCCACTTGAGCTGTTAAGATCTGGATTTTGTCACTGAGAGTTTCTTGCACATTAGACTTCTCAAGAAGTAACTTGGCAAGCTCTTCTTCTTTGGCTTGAATTTCATCTTTGTTTTTGTTAGTTTCATCTGTAAGAATGTCAACTTCATCTTTGAGACTGGTAATTTGTTGCTCTTTAACAGCCAACAGTGAAGTAGCAGCAGTTAACTTTGTCTCAAGATCGTTCACCTTTTCTTCAGTCTGATGAAGAAGATCTTCCTTTGCTTGCTTAATTTCCTGTAGTTTTTTAATTTCTTGTTCACAAGCAGCAATATGCTGTTGTAGCCTGTCTGTCTGCTCATTTTTTTGCTGCTCAACCTGCTCAAGCTGAAGCTTAAGGACTCGGATCTCTTCCTGAAGAACTCCCCTCTGCTCATCACAAAGGAACCTGCAACACTTTGTTACTTAAATGCTTCCCAACAGGCAGACAAAGGGCATCTTTGTACATTTAAAAGAAGGTAAAGAAACATAGAATCATTTTTCCTGTAACAACTGAAATGAAACCCAACGGACAGGTGAAATGTGACTGCAGAGTATCGTGTGTGTGTGTGTGTTCATATATGTGTGTTAAACAGGTAAACCAGTGGTAAAGGGCACAAATGTAAAAGAAAATAGCTCCAACAATGCAAACATGTCAGTAGCCTAATAGTATTATCACAGTAAATAATAAATATATAAATAAAGTTAGTGTAGAACAGAATAGGTGATTTAGGCCTCAGTCACACAAAAGTAAAAATAGGACGACCACCAACTGGTCGCCCGCAGGCTGAGTCTGGTGGGAAGCAACCTGTCTCTGTCAGACTCAGAATGAAAACAACCACTCTTAAACAAGGTCTGCAATTAATTGCCACATAATTTATGAATGCAAATGAATTGCTGACTCTTGCAATCACTTGAATCAGTCTGCCCCATTGTGTGCCAAATTGTGACAGACACAAATTGAAGACACTAAGTTTTTTCACAGTAAAATTTAATGAATATATATCAGTCATACAAATACACGCACACAAAAAAGAAATGCAATGCAATGGTTGGGAAGGACAGTTGAATTCTCACCGCAAACCACACAACAGCTGCAAATGCTTCCTGGAACATTAGGTTCCAAAAGCAACGTCCTGTGGTATTATCATACGAATAACATGTTAACAATGCATAGCTTTTCTGGCAATATTAATATAAATGCTATCACATTCAAATTGTTGGTTATTTGTGTTTAAAAGAAACAACAAAGCTTACATTTATAAAAGTGTGTGGCTTTAAGAATGATAGCATATTTACCCACTATATGCCTGACTGCAGCAGTGATACAAAGAGGAAAGAATGCAACCAGAGCTTATCACTCCAACCAAATTATATCACTTATACAAAATGTGCAAAACTACAAATGGATCAATGTTTAGTCTCACTGAAGCCTTTTTGTTTTGTTTTTCCTCAATAGTCTTTAAATAAAATAGTCCTAAATAGATTCTGGTAGTTTACCAGTTTACCAAATATGTTTTGAGGGATGTTTTTCTTTTAACTGTAGTCGTAAAAACCTCCAGAAATTTCTATAGTAGAAAATAAAAAACAGAAAGTTTTCTGTCATTTATTGTTATTTCTGTTATTTTTCTGTTATTTGGTTATTGATTAATTAATTTGTATTGTATGATTGCCCATAAGGGAGGTTAAAAGTACAGTTAAAAGTCCAAAATGTATGCTTGTGCTTGTTTGTAGTGAGCAGCAGATCAAAGAGTTATGAGTTATAAATGGCTCCAAGCGCACATTAAGGCCTGTGAGACTCATTTAGCCCCTCAGACACTGAGTCATGGCTCTGTGCTACATGCACACATTTCTGCATCTCTGCCGTTCAAAGACACTTTGACAGGTGGAATATGGCACATTTTGTTTCATATTTAATACTGAACTGTAAATTTAGTCTTTTTCAAGGAAGCAATTTTATATTCAGTGTTTTCTTAAAAGTCTTGTTTTATGCATTTACTACTACTGGGGAGAACGAACACGAGGTTTAAGGCCTGGACTAGTTTAAAACTTTTGTCCTCCACAATTAAAAATGTTGAAATGAGGAACAGGCATCACTTTAGCCAGCTTCTAATTGGATCAATTCTGTACTCAGCTTTGCAGTCTTCAGTATCATTGAAAAGCAGCCAGATGCTGCTTATTTCACGTTTTCACTCGTCTCTTTATTTTTCCCGACACGCTTGCATTGAAATCCAGCTCCTCCCTCTCTCTGTGTACCTTGCATGTACCCCCTTTCTTCTTTCACATAATGGTATGATCCCAGTCTGCTGTTTCACACTTAAACCCCCAGAGAGCAGCCATTTGGCTTTTCTACCTTTAAAACCCGGAGAGCAGCCAAATGGCTTTTAGCTAGGCTTTAGCTTCAGACAAGTGGAAGCTAAATTGGCTAGTCATTCATATGTATATTAGGTTGTTACCTGGGAATTCTGGAGGGAGGGGAGTGGGGGTGTGTGAATGAGGGGGTGGGGGAGCTGCTAAAAGCTGTGAACTTCCCTTTTGTGTTTCATCTTGATGCATTCTCAAGCATCCAGGGAAATAAATCTCCAAAAGTCACCAACTTGGAGTGTTTCAGTTTGCCATTTTAGGGAGAAATCGACACACATGGGTGTAGGTCCTTTGTTGCTGACATTTATTGATAAAAACAGTACAAAAAACCAACCATTTGTACACATATTTACAAATAATAATAAAAAGTGAGTGAGTACATTTCAACATTTTCAGCAATCACTCACAATCCTGGCACTGCCATGGTATCTGTAGTCTGCATTTACCACATGTGTATCTGTAGCAGTGAACACATCGCACAGTGGCATGATTGTTCTTGCATTTGTGTTTGACCTGACACATGGCTCTTTTTCCAGGGCTAGGTGTGGAGGGTTGTGTCCAAAGCAACTGTTCTTTTCTTGCCTTCTTCGCAGCTACATGAGAGTGAGCCAACTCTCTTGCAAGCTCCACCAGGAAGTCCACCCGTCTTTCCTGGCAGCAGAGGTTGAAAACACCTAAGAAATAAGATAAATTGTTATTTCCATAGCCCTTTTACACACAATGAAACACATAAACATAGAACCACAAAAGACCTGCAACATACCTGAGTGGTGAATTCATTGCGATCTGTCTGTCTAGTGGATTGAGGCATTTCCCTGCGAATCTTGTTGACTGTGCCGAGGATGGTGGTTTTCCGTCTAAGAAGTTTTCGCGCAAGTGAAAGCGATGTGAAAAAATTGTCCGTGGTAACATTCCCGCCCTTGTCTAGGAATGGTTCCATCAGCCTCATTACTACATTTTCAGAAAGTCTCTCCCCAGTGGGACGATTGGGGTCCTTGCCAAGATATGGGAAGACATTGCAAATGTACTTGGATTTTAGGTCGCAGGCCACCCAAAACTTGATCCCAAACTTGTCAGGTTTACTTGCAATATTCTGCAGGAAACAGCACCGAGTCTTTGATGGGAAAAGCTGTTCATCAACGGTGATATGTAGACCAGGGTTGTAGCACGTGATGCAGTTGGTGACAAATGATCCCCACACACTGGAAATTGCAGCGAACTTATCAGTCTTTGCTCGATCACTGCGGGTGGACTTGTCGTAGGTGTTGCATGATGTCTTGGAAGCGGTTTCGTGCCATAGTTCCAATTATCCGTGGGTTTCCCAGGTTTGCTGACCAGCAGTCATTTACCGTTGATGAACAGCTGACAGCAGACAGATCGCAATGAATTCACCACTCAGGTATGTTGCAGGTCTTTTGTGGTTCTATGTTTATGTGTTTAATTGTGTGTAAAAGGGCTATGGAAATAACAATTTATCTCATTTCTTAGGTGTTTTCAACCTCTGCTGCCACGCTGACGGAGTATGGGGCCAAACGGAAGAAGACAGTCTATATTCTCAGCAGCATGCACAGCGTGGTTCAGACTGATAACACTACCAAAAGGAAGCCAAACACTGTCACCCTTTACAACAAAACAAAGTGTGGCGTGGATGTGATGGACCAGATGGTTCGGGAATACACTGTCCGCAGAGGAACACGGCGCTGGCCAGTTGCCGTGTTTTATAACATGATTGACATGGCAGCACTGAATGCACATGTGCTGTATCAAGCATGCACCGGGATGAAGGAAAGACGGGTGGACTTCCTGGTGGAGCTTGCAAGAGAGTTGGCTCACTCTCATGTAGCTGCGAAGAAGGCAAGAAAAGAACAGTTGCTTTAGACACAACCCTCCACACCTAGCCCTGGAAAAAGAGCCATGTGTCAGGTCAAACACAAATGCAAGAACAATCATGCCACTGTGCGATGTGTTCACTGCAACAAATACACATGTGGTAAATGCAGACTACAGATACCATGGCAGTGCCAGGATTGTGAGTGATTGCTGAAAATGTTGAAATGTACTCACTCACTTTTTATTATTATTTGTAAATATGTGTACAAATGGTTGGTTTTTTTGTACTGTTTTTATCAATAAATCTCAGCAACAAAGGACATACACCCATGTGTGTTGATTTCTCCCTAAGATGGCAAACTGAAACACTCCAAGTTGGTGACTTTTGGAGATTTCCCTGGATGCTTGAGAATGCATCAAGATGAAACACAAAAGGGAAGTTCACAGCTTTTAGCAGCTCCCCCACCCCCTCATTCACACACCCCCACTCCCCTCCCTCCAAAATTCCCAGGTAACAACCTAATATACATATGAATGACTAGCCAATTTAGCTTCCACTTGTCTGAAGCTAAAGCCTAGCTAAAAGCTAAAAGCTGCTCTCCGGGTTTTAAAGGTAGAAGCCTGGGACTCCTAGTGTTCATGTGATTGGACGCATGGTCTTCTCAGGAGACTGAAAAGATTTGGCATGAGCCCCCGCATCCTCAGGACCTTCTTTCACTGTGCCATTGAGAGCATCCTCACTGGATGCATCACCACCTGGTATGGCAACTGTCACGGCTGGCGGAGTGAGCCGTGTGGAGTGGAGGAAAAGGAGGACCCAAAATGCAGCAAACTGATGATGCGAGTGAAGTTTATTTACACGGTGGCAGTGGCAAAAACAGGCAATGAGTAATGACAAATCTAAACTGGGAGAAACTAAAGAGCAAACCTGAAATCTACAAAAAGGGTGCGGGGCAGAGAGACGCAGAGACACACGGAAGAATGCAGACGAGCCGACAACGAACACAGACCGACACCCACTAAATATACACACACACACAAGGTAATCGGGTAATCGCACACAGGAGGGAAGAACAGCTGATCTGAATACACATGATGACCGGAGGAGACAAGCTGAACACAATGACAACAGAAACAGACTTTCAGAACAAAACAGGAAATCTAGAACACGAGCCTTCAAAGTAAAGCAGGAAACAGACTGATTTGCAACACAACACGGGGACATGAACAGAGCACCAAGGACAGACACAGGTAGGGCTGAATATACATCAACTTCAGGTTCAACCCTAAACTAATACAAATCAGAATAAACACAAAACGCTGGGTCAACGACCCAGGACCATGACAGTACCCCCCCTCCAAGGGCTGGCTCCAGACAGCCCACAACAAAAACAGACGACCAACCCAGGGCGGGCGGCGGGGGCCCAGGACGGAGGGACCAACACCGAACAAAACAAGCCCCAGCGAATCGAGGGAATTGTCCAAAACAAAAAACGCACATGCTGGAGTACGAGAACAAAACACAGTTCAGGAGGCCGGCCCGGAGGCTGACAACTCAGAAGTCCAGGACAGTTCATCTTCTGAGGCCGGCCACGTCGGTGACGCAGATCCATAAGCTGACCGAGCGGAAGGCAGCGGTGGCGACGGGCAAACAGTTCTGGGGGCCGACCGTGCACACGGCAACGGCGGCGACGGGCAAACAGTTCTGGGGGCCGACCGTGCACACGGCAATGGCGGCGACGGGCAAACGGTTCTGGAGGCCGACCACTTGGAAGGTAGTGGCGGCCACCGAGCAGATCCGGAGGACGGCCGCGATGCCAGCGGCGGCGACGAACTCTTTCCGGAGGCCGTCCCCGAAGGCCATGATGACATCTTAGAGGCCCGGAAAACGGCTGGCAGAGGCGAGGCAGAACGGGTCGAGCTGGCTCCGACGGCGGTGAGGCAACCGCAGGATCAGACGAGGCGGGACCAGACGAAGGCGGAGCCAAGGCTGGACCAGACGAGGCTGAAGCGGAGGCTGGACCAGACGAGGCTGAAGCGGAGGCTGGACCAGACGAGGCTGAGGTGGAAGCGGAGGCTGGACCAGACGAAGCTGAGGTGGAAGCGGAGGCTGGACCAGACGAGACTGAAGCGGAGGCTGGACCAGGCGAAGCTGAAGCAGAGGCCGGACCAGACGAGGCTGAAGCAGAGGCCGGACCAGACGAGGCTGAAGCGGAGGCCGGACCAGACGAGGCTGAAGCGGAGGCCGGACCAGACGAGGCTGAAGCGGAGGCCGGACCAGACGAGGCTGAAGCGGAGGCTGGACCAGACGAGGCTGAAGACACGGAGGCCGGACCAGGCGTGGATGAAGACACGGAGGCAGGACCAGGCGTGGATGACAGCAGCGGGACGGCTGCGAAACCTGACGGCAGCGATGCTGCAGGAGGTGATGTGGAGATGTGCTGGCTGGGTCCTCCAGGACCCTCAGCTAACGAGGCGTGGTGCTGGGTGGGCTCCTCGGGCCCTCCAGCAGACGACACTTGAGGCTGGCTGGGTTCTCCTAAACCCCCAGCAGTAGACACTTGAGGCTGGACGGGCTCCTCGGGCCCTCCAGCAGACGAAGCAGGAGGCTGGACGTGCTCCTCGGGCCCCCCAGCGAAAACAGTCTCTGGACCAGTGGGCACCGGGGCCCCTGGAACACACAGGTCAGAACCAGCAGGCGCACGGGCCTCTGGCAGGGACAGATCAGAACCAGCAGGCGCACGGGCCTCTGGCAGGGACAGATCAGAACCAGCAGGCACACGGGCCTCTGGAACACACAGGTCAGAACCAGCAGGCGCACGGGCCTCTGGCAGGGACAGATCAGAACCAGCAGGCGCACGGGCCTCTGGCAGGGACAGGTCAGAACCAGCAGGCGCACGGGCCTCTGGCGAACACAAAGCGGACTGCGGCTGCACAGAGCAGTGACTCAGCTCAGGCAGCGACAGTCCGGTGCAGTCCTCAGCTGGCTTCTTAACCTCCAGGGGTCCAGAGTCGGCTGGGGGCTGGAACCCAGCCTCTGGGGAGGCCCTGGAGTGCGTGACAGTCTCTGTACTGGCCAGCTGTTGGGGACTGATTACTGTGTTATGTGGTGTGTCTCTCTGCTTGACATGAACAGGTGAAAAATAATTCTTTTCAGGTTGGATGGACTTAACTTGAAGTATCGGAGGAGTAGGTGAAGATGACGGCTGAGCTGATAATAAGGCTGATGAGTCTTCTACCAACTGAGCTATTGACTGGGCTATGGACTGTAACATAGTGTCTAATAGGTCTGGCTGTGACTGTAATGGAGGTGACGAGTGAGCGGCTAACTGAGTTAGCGACTGCTGGGCAGCTGACTCAACAAACACAGCCCCGGAATAAACAGTCATACGAGCTGGCGAAACAGATGGAGCGTCTTTCCCACTCACCACAGCCGGCAGTACCGAAGTCCTATTCCCCGGCTGTGTGGAGACGCGCCGACGGCGCGATCGTCGCTTCCTCCCGGGCAAAACCTCCGGCGGGCCGGGCAAAACCTCCGGCGGGCTGGGTTGGGAAGCGGTAGCAGCTGGAGGGTGAAGGTGCAGTTCATGAAGAATGAAGTCCTGTGCGAGCGGGTGAAGAGAGCCGAGCAGCCAGGAGTGAGCAGAGATGAGCTGCTGTAGCCTGGCTTCTACAGCGCGGAGACACTCTTCCCCCTCATGCTCGAGCCATAGGTTGACCAACCTTGAAACGGAGTCAATTAATTCCTCCCGAAACTCCTGGGAAGGTGCGGATGCTGCTGGGTCCATGTTTGGTCGGCTCGTACTGTCACGGCTGGCGGAGTGAGCCGTGTGGAGTGGAGGAAAAGGAGGACCCAAAATGCAGCAAACTGATGATGCGAGTGAAGTTTATTTACACGGTGGCAGTGGCAAAAACAGGCAATGAGTAATGACAAATCTAAACTGGGAGAAACTAAAGAGCAAACCTGAAATCTACAAAAAGGGTGCGGGGCAGAGAGACGCAGAGACACACGGAAGAATGCAGACGAGCCGACAACGAACACAGACCGACACCCACTAAATATACACACACACACAAGGTAATCGGGTAATCGCACACAGGAGGGAAGAACAGCTGATCTGAATACACATGATGACCGGAGGAGACAAGCTGAACACAATGACAACAGAAACAGACTTTCAGAACAAAACAGGAAATCTAGAACACGAGCCTTCAAAGTAAAGCAGGAAACAGACTGATTTGCAACACAACACGGGGACATGAACAGAGCACCAAGGACAGACACAGGTAGGGCTGAATATACATCAACTTCAGGTTCAACCCTAAACTAATACAAATCAGAATAAACACAAAACGCTGGGTCAACGACCCAGGACCATGACAGCAACAGCACCGCTTACAACCGCAAAGCTCTCCAGAGAGTAGCGCGGTGTTCTGAAAGGATAATTGGAGGTGAGTTTCCCTCCCTCCAGGACATCTACAGGAAGCGGTCCCTGAGGAAAGCGGGAAGGATCATCAAGGACTCTAGTCACCCCAGCCATAAACTGTTCAGACTACTTCCATCGGGAAGAAGGTTCTGCAGCATCCGGTCCCGTACCAGCAGACGGAGACAGCTTTTTCCATCAGGCCATCAGACTGCTGAACACTTCATAGACACCTCACCTTCACTACTGGAACTTCAACATTATGCACTCCATACTGTATATAAATGCCACTGTTTTGCACATGTCTCAACCAACTCTGTATATATTTATATATTTTATTTTGTTGTTTACTCTATTTAATTTGTAAAATATGTATACACACACACACACACGTAGAAAAACATATTTAGTATACACATCCAGTAATGCATATACTATTATATATATACATATATTTATTAGTCTCAGATTTAGCCATTCTTATATTTTGCTTGTTTTACGTTGTATTGTATTTTTGCACAACTCTGTTGCTTGTGAAGTTCGCACACAAGAATTTCACTCGCATGTACTGTACCAATGTACCTGCACATGTGATGTGACAATAAAAGTGATTTGATTTGATTTGGTGTGACCATCACAATAGAATCCATCCCTTGCCTGCATGGATTCTCAGCAGGGCTGAGATATTGGGGCCAGATATAATTGTATTTATTTGTCTGCAGAGTGTGTTGCAGTAATATTATCTTGATCCAGTCTTGATCCAAGACAGAGAACAAGGAAGATACAGATTCCTTCTGTTGTTGAAGCATGCAGTTCTTTAAGAAGATTGAAATGGTTGAACTAGAAATGTACCAGCCTGCTCAAAGGTTGGTACATTTACCAATAAAATTTATAAATTTTAAAATTTATTTAGCAACATTTACCACCTGGATGTAAAACGGCTCATTCATAAGCTTCATAAAATACAGTATAATAATGACCAATGTTGGGCAATTAATTCTATTACTTCTTCAAAAAAATAACTGTTATGCAAAAAACTTTGTTGTTTGCAGCTGTTTACCTAAAAATGCAGCCAATGCATTTTTAACTAAACATTTCAAAATATTTACAGAACAATCAGGTGTTCTGCATAAAGTCTGATGCCACACAAATTATTTGTGCCACTCCAAAAAATAATTTCTGTCCACTATGAGATAAAGGAGAACAACAGCCTGATACCTTCAGGCCTGACAACAGGAGATGTATCACTGCTGTAACACCTGTAACATTCAGCAGTCACCTAATTTTTCTGACAAACACAACAAAACTATTCAATTCAATTCAATTCAATTTTATTTATATAGCGCCAAATCACAACATAAGTCGCCTCAAGGCGCTTCATAGATACAGAGAAAAACCCAACAATCATATGACCCCCTATGAGCAAGCACTTTGGCAACAGTGGGAAGGAAAAACTCCCTTTTAACAGGAAGAAACCTCTGGCAGAACCAGGCTCAGGGAGGGGCGGCCATCTGCTGCGACCGGTTGGGGTGAGAGAAGGAAGACAAGATAAAAGACATGCTGTGGAAGAGAGACAGAGGTTAATAACAGATATGATTCAATGCAGAGAGGTCTATTAATACATAGTGAGTGAGAAAGGTGACTGGAAAGGAAAAACAATGCATCATGGGAATCCCCCGGCAGCCTACATCTATTGCAGCATAACTAAGGGAGGATTCAGGGTCACCTGGTCCAGCCCTAACTATATGCTTTAGCAAAAAGGAAAGTTTTAAGCCTAATCTTAAAAGTAGAGATAGTGTCTGTCTCCCGAATCCAAACTGGAAGCTGGTTCCACAGAAGAGGCCTGAAAACTGAAGGCTCTCCGTCCCATTCTATTTTTAAATACTCTAGGAACAACAAGTAGGCCTGCAGAGCGAGAGCGAAGTGCTCTAATAGGGTGATATGGTACTACAAGGTCATTAAGATAAGATGGGGCCTGATTATTTAAGACCTTGTATGTGAGGAGCAGGATTTTGAATTCAATTCTGGACTTAACAGGAAGCCAATGAAGAGAAGCCAAAACAGGAGAAATATGCTCTCTCTTTCTAGTCCCTGACAGGACTCTTGCTGCAGCATTTTGGATTAGCTGAAGGCTTTTCAGCGAGTTTTTAGGACATCCTGATAATAATGAATTACATTAGTCCAGCCTGGAAGTAATAAATGCATGAAATAGTTTTTCAGCGTCACTCTGAGACAGGATATTTCTAATTTTAGAGATGTTGCGCAAATGGAAGAAAGCAGTCTTACATATTTGTTTAATATGAGCGTTGAAGGACATGTCCTGGTCAAAAATGACTCCAAGGTTCCTCACAGCGTTACTGGAGGCCAAGGTAATGCCATCCAGAGTAGGAATCTGGTTAGATACCATATTTCTAAGATTTTCAGGGCCGAGTACAATAACCTCAGTTTTATCTGAATTAAGAAGCAGAACGTTAGCGGCCATCCAGGTCTTTATGTCTTTAAGACATTCCTGCAGTTTAACTAATTGGTGTGTGTTATCTGGCTTCATGGACAGATAGAGCTGGGTGTCATCAGCATAGCAGTGAAAATGTATGCTATGTCTTCTAATGATACTGCCTAAGGGAAGCATGTATAATGTAAACAGAATTGGTCCTAGCACTGAACCCTGTGGAACTCCATAATTAACCTCAGTGTGTGAAGAGGACTCTCCATTTACATGCACAAATTGGAGTCTATTAGATAGATATGATACAAACCACTGCAGCGCAGTACCTGTAATACCTACAGCATGTTCTAATCGCTCTAATAGGATATTATGGTCAACAGTATCGAATGCTGCGCTAAGGTCTAGCAGGACAAGCACAGAGATGAGTCCACTGTCAGAGGCCATAAGAAGATCATTTGTAACGTTCACTAAAGCTGTTTCTGTGCTGTGATGAGCTCTGAAACCTGACTGAAACTCTTCAAATAAACCATTCCTCTGCAGATGATCTGTTAGCTGTTTGACAACTACTCTTTCAAGGATTTTTGATATGAAAGGAAGGTTGGAGATTGGCCTATAATTAGCTAAGATTGCTGGGTCTAGAGATGGCTTTTTGAGTAAAGGTTTAACTACAGCCAGCTTGAAGGCCTGTGGTACATAGCCAATTATTAGAGATAGGTTGATCATATTTAAGATCGAAGAATTAATTAATGGCAGGACTTCTTTGAGCAATTTTGTAGGAATGGGGTCTAAAAGACACGTTGATGGTTTGGAGGAAGTAATTATTGAAGTTAACTCAGAAAGATCAATTGGAGAAAAAGAGTCTAACTTAACATCAATGGTACTAAGAGTAGCTGTAGATAATATTACATCTGTGGGATGATTATTGGTAATTTTTCCTCTAATGATAAAAATTTTATTTGTGAAGAAGTTCATGAAGTCATTACTAGTTAACGTTAAAGGGATGGTTGGCTCAAAAGAGCTCTGACTTTTTGTCAGCCTGGCTACAGTGCTGAAGAAAAACCTAGGGTTGTTCTTATTTTCTTCAATCAGTGATGAATAGTAAGATGTTCTGGCTTTGCGGAGGGCTTTCTTATAAAGCAGCAAACTATTTCTCCAGGCTAAATGATGATCCTCTAGATTTGTGACACGCCATTTCCTCTCCAGATTACGAGTCATCTGCTTTAGGGTACGTGTTTGAGAATTATACCACGGAGTCAGGTACTTCTGATTTGAGGCCTTAGTTTTCACAGGAGCTACACTATCCAGAGTCGTACGTAGTGAGGAGGTGAAATTATTAACAAGATAATACTATTGACTACACTACACAAGATTTGCGCTAAACGTCGAAAATCTCACCACCGCCGTCACTCCTAAAACTTCCCCCCTTCCTAAACAACTAAATGCCACGTTGCCATATCATTTTTTGATTGGTCGACATGGTACACTTTTTGACCAGTAGGAAAGGGTGGGTTGGTTTTGGTTTTGCTCACAGGCATAGAGTGCTTTCGAGCGTTTTTACCGTTTTTTCCGCAGTAAATACAAACAACAATAATATTCAGGAAGAAAACCAAACATTGCATATATTTTTTATCATAACTCTGGTTTTACGTGGCCTATCAACACTATTTAAAAACTGGTATAAAGTCCACACTTTTTCTCGTCAATTGTTCCGTCTGTCCTGCTCACATCTCCAATGGTTGTATACGTTTTCATTAACTTGGCTTCACTCCACATCAGCCACGCCGCTTTGCTAGCTAAAACACCGATGTCGGCACATAAGGACGACTTTATAGCCTGTCAACAACGTTGATTAGCTGCATATATACGAATGTGAATCGCATTATTGGCTGGACTATGGGTAAGGTGACATCGTTCTAATCCCACACGGGAGCAGCCAGTCACTTACTGACTAGGCAAGGCAAGGCAAGGCAAATTTATTTGTATAGCACAATTCAACAACAAGGTGATTCAAAGTGCTTTACAGAGACATTAGAAATAAAAACAAATAAAAAGCATGATTTAAAATTGATTAAAACAAACTAACTAAACACACACATTCATTCACACCTGTTCGCGCGATCTGAACCCTTATCGTAAGGGGAGCTACCAGTCCTTCTGTGGACGAGCTACTTTCTATTTTAAATTCCCTGAATTTAAAATACTCTTTAGACCCAGTCTAGACCCAGTTGGGGAGCTACCCAGAGCTCTAAACCCACACCTGTTCGCGCGATCTGAACCCTTATCGTAAGGGGAGCTACCAGTCCTTCTGTGGACGAGCTACTTTCTATTTTAAATTCCCTGAATTTAAAATACTCTCTAGACCCAGTCTAGACCCAGCTGGGGAGCTACCCAGAGCTCTAAACCCACTTAACAAACAAACAAACAAACAAAACAGTATATAAAATCAAAACAGATAAAATCAGAACAGTAGATAAAATCAGTAGTTAATGTAAGTTTTGAAATTTAAGCTTAAAAGTGTGGATTTGGTGCTTTATTCAAATGCAGCTGAGAATAGGTGAGTCTTCAACCTGGATTTAAATAAACTGAGTGTTTCAGCTGATCTGAGGCTTTCTGGGAGTTTGTTCCAGATATAAGGAGCATAAAAGCTGAATGCAGCTTCTCCGTGTCTGGTTCTGACTCTGGGAACTGATAAAAGACCGGATCCAGATGACCTGAGGGATCTGGAAGGTTCATACTCGGTCAGGAGGTCACTGATGTATTTTGGTCCTAAACCATTCAGAGCTTTATAGACCAGCATTAGAACTTTAAAGTCTATCCTCTGACGGACAGGCAGCCAGTGTAAAGACCTCAGAGCTGGACTGATGTGGTCCACTTTTTTGGTCTTAGTGAGGACTCGAGCAGCAGAGTTCTGAATGAGCTGTAGTTGTCTGACTGATTTTTTAGGTAGACCTGTAAAGATGCTGTTACAGTAATCAAGCCTACTAAAGATGAATGCATGGACTAGTTTTTCCAGGTCCTGTTGAGACATCAGATATTTTATCCTTGAAATATTCTTGAGGTGATAGTAAGCTGACTTTGTTATTGTCTTAATGTGTTTTTCTAAGTTTAGGTCTGCATCCATCACTACACCCAAATTTCTCGCCTGGTTTGTGGTTTTTAGATGTATAGATTGAAGTTCTCTGGTGACCTGTAATCGTTTTTCTTTGGCGCCAAAGACTATTACCTCAGTTTTGTTTTTGTTTAGCTGGAGAAAATTGTGGCACAACCAGTCATTAATTTCCTCAATGCATTTACCAAGAGCCTGTACAGGGCCTTGGTCTCCTGGTGACATTGTGATATATATTTGTGTGTCATCTGCATAGCTATGATAGTTTATTTTGTTGTTCTTTATAAACTGTGCCAGTGGGAGCATGTAAATGTTAAACAGAAGGGGTCCCAAGATGGAACCTTGGGGAACTCCACATGTGATACTTGTCTGCTCAGATGTGAAGTTACCTATTGATAAAAAGTATTTCCTGTTTTCTAAGTATGTCTTGAACCAGTTTAGTACAGTTCCTGAAAGACCTGTCCAGTTCTCCAGGCGTTTGAGTAATATGTTGTGGTCAACTGTATCAAATGCTGCACTGAGATCCAGTAAAACTAGGACTGACATTTTTCCACTGTCTGTATTCAGACATATGTCATTAAACACTTTGGTCAGAGCGGTTTCAGTGCGTTGGTTCTGTCTAAAACCTGACTGGAAGGCATCGTAGCAGTTACTCTGTTTTAAGAACTAACTGAGCTGTTGAGAAACTGCTTTTTCAATGATCTTACTTAAAAATGGGAGATTTGAGATCGGCCTGTAGTTGTTCATTTGTGTCTTGTCAAGATTGTCCTTTTTCAGTATAGGTTTTATTACAGCAGTTTTTAGTGATTCTGGAAACACACCTGATAATAAAGAAAAGTTGACGATCTGTAACAGGTCTGACTCTAAAGTCTTTGAGACCTTTTTGAAAAAACTTGTTGGCAGGACATCTAAACAGCAGGAGGAGGAGTTCAGTTGACCTAAGATGTCCTCCAGGTCTTTGCTGTTAATCGGGTGAAACTGTTTCATGGTGTTTAAACAGTTTTTTGGTGGACACAGTGCATATCCTGGATCTGCTGTTGATGTACCAATTGCTTGTCTAATTTTTTGGATTTTTTCTGTGAAGAATTTGGCAAAGTCATTGCAGGCCATGGTCGAATGAAGTTCAGCTGCCACTGACACAGGAGGGTTTGTTAGCCTGTCAACTGTAGAAAATAAGACCCGAGCATTATGGCTGTTTTTAGTGATGATGTCAGAGAAGTAGGACCTCCTTGCCCTCCTCAGTTGTAAATTATAATTGTGAAGTTTCTCTTTATAGATGTCATAGTGAACCTGGAGGTTTGTTTTTCTCCATCTGCGCTCAGCTTTCCTACACTCTCTTTTTTCATTTTTCACCAGCGTGGAGTTTCTCCATGGAGACTTTTTCCTTCCAGAGATAACCTTCACCTTAATGGGAGCAATAGTGTCCATTACATTTAACATGTTAGCATTGAAGCTATTGACGAGCTCATTGACTGACCCTCTGGACAGGTCAGGTGTTAATGGGAAGACCTGGTTAAAAATTGCACTACTGTGTTCAGTTATACACCGTTTTGTGATCACTGTTGTTGATATATTTATGTGGGCTGAGATTTTACTTTCAAAGAAAACACAGTAATGATCAGACACGCCCACATCAGACACAGTAACCTTTGAAATGCTCAGGCCCTTGGAGATCAGTAGGTCAAGAGTGTGTCCTCTATTATGTGTGGCCTCTGTTACATGCTGAGTCAGCCCAAAGTTGCCCAGAGTGTTACTCAGGTCTTTAGTCCCTTTGTCCTGAGGGTTGTCCACATGGATGTTAAAATCCCCAACAATAATTACACAGTCAAAATCAACACAGATCACAGACAGGGTCCCAGCTTCTCCTGGGAAAAGTCACCACTGCCATAATCCTCACAGCCCGGACCCTTCACACATCACACATCAGACTGCGGAGACAGAGCATGAAGGTGGTAAGGAGGAACTAAGGGGGGCGAGGCTGGGCAATGTGACTTCAATTGCTCTGTTGAGGGTGGGGCTCGATGGCGAACCTTTGGCGGCTCTGGCGGGGGGTTTATGGGGGACAAAAAGGGATTGGGCCGGGGGGTAGATCTGAGCCTAGCATTGACCCGCTCCATCATCTCCTCAGTGAATTTCAGGTGTGGGGAAGGGGGAGAAAGGGAGGGGGAGGAGGGTGATGGCCTGTCAGGGGTTTGGGGGACTGGGGAAGATCGTGGTCCCTGGTCCTGGTCCTGGTCGTTGGTGTTGTTGAGAGAGTTGGAGGCAAATAGGGACCCCTCTTCTTGCCTTAGATGTCTCTCCTTTCTGAGGCTCTTCCCAGGTGGGGGCAAATGGAGCTCCTCCTCAAGGTTTCTGCTGGGCTTTGTCTGTTCTTGGAGTACTGTTTGTTCCTCTTTATGAGATAACTCCTCGTTTATCTCAGCCTTGGCACCAAGCACAGATGGATGACGTATGGAATAAAACAAGTTGGAGGTGAACAGTTTCACCCCTGACTTGTTAAAATTAAATCCATTTGCTTTAAACAGATGCCTGCGTTCCCAAAAAATATTAAAGTTGTTGATAAAATGCACAGAGTGGTCAGTACATGCTGATATAAGCCATTTATTCAGTGTAAACAACCTGCTGAATCTCTCGTCTCCTCCTCTGACCGGCGGTACAGGTCCACTGATGAATACAGCTGCATTCAGAGAGTTTACAGTATTTAGTAATCCAGTAAAGTCCCGTTTCAGAACCTCCGACTGTTGTTTGGACACATCGTTTGACCCTGTATGCAGAACAATGTTTGTCATAGTTGGATATTCATTTGCAATTTGAAGAATTCTCTCCTTCAGGTTGTTGACCACATCGTTAGGAAAGCAGAGGACTTTAGTGTTCTTACCGCACATCCTTTGTACATCCTTTACGGCAGAGTCACCCACAATCAGAGTTTCAGGCCTAGCCTTTAGCTTTCCCTGTGGTCTTTTACTTTTCAACAGATTTTCAGACCTTACTTCGCTGCTTTTAGATGGATGGTTGTCCGATATAGATCCAGGGTCCTTTGATAGTGGAGCAAATCTGTTGTGCAGTTTCACATTCAGTTGTTTTGGAGGTTTGTTGTTAACCTTCCTATTCACGGTTGTCCAGTCCTGTTTCCTCTCGTATACAGGGGTAGAAGAGCTTCTCTGTCTCGTAGGAAGTGAAGGCCAGTCGGTTTCAGAGATTTCAGATCGCTGTGCTCTGCCCGTGATACGTCCTCCCCCTTCCAGGAGACATGATTTATGTCTTGGTTTTGCACCAAGACAGTCCAAGGGGGGATTATCACTTGAGGATTTATAATAATGCACAGAGTCTACTTTCTTGGTCATGTTATCTGTGCTCCTTAGCTGTGTACTAGCTTGCTCATCGCCATTGTTTTGAATCAAAGGCAAGGTTGTTTCATTTCCACACAGTCCATTTACCTCCACGTTTACTTCTAAGTGATGAATTTTTGTCTCCAGTACTGCAATCTTTTGCAGGAGGCTGTGGTAGTCATCTGTGGAGAGGGAAGGCATCTTGTTGCTAGTTAGCCTAGCGGTTAGCACCAGATGCTGTAATCAGGCTTCAGCTGTGTCTAGGCCACAGACACACGGAGCGCTGAGGATAAGGTAACTATAAAAATGTTGCTGTTTCTGTTAAGAACACTTTAGTCCTAATGATCTATAAGTGTCCAGAAGCTATCGCAGGTAAGCTCATACGGAAAAAAGGGAAAAAAATCAGCATAAAAATCAATAAAAGAAGAAAAGCATTTAAGGAGCAAAGAGATGAAGCGTCCACACTCGCAAAAGGGGAGGAGTAGAGTCGAGACTAACACTGCAAAACAGAATTGTTAAAGTATTAATTTTAATTTCAATTCAGGTTAGATTTTTTTTTTGTGCGCAACACAGATTTTCTGTGCGCAGAGACCGTGCCAGCGTGCGCAATTGCGCACGCACGCAGCTTAGAGGGAACACTGATATAGTGTAGTATTAAGTGGACACAGCCCTGAAAATAAAGGCATTAGACTACGCGTCCTTGGGGGGTAGAATGCTGTAGACTCTCGTTCACGCTTGCCTGGGCGAAAGTAGATAACAGGGGACCATCTTCTAGTAGAAAGTTACTGAAACACTGTTGTTTAGACTAGAAAGGGACCCGCAGGCACCTAGTTTCAAGAAAACAAAGGTTGTTGATTTACGTGTGTCAATGTGTAGTGCTGAAACTGCCCCAGTGGATTTTGATGTTTGATGCTGAGCTATGAAAATCCCCAAGTAAATGTAATAAAATTAATTGAAGTGAACTTGCTCACTTTCAAGTGAGGCTACAGTTTGGATGATTACATAATTGCATTAAATATAATTCAATATGTATATAGGTGTATATACACATATATAAATATGTGTATGTGTGCATATATATAAAAAAAACAAACAAAAAAAACACCCAGCACGCCCCTGCGGGCGGTTTATCCTTCAAGCTCGGGTCCTCTACCAGAGGCCTGGGAGCTTGAGGGTCCTGCGCAGTATCTTAGCTGTTCCCAGGACTGCGCTCTTCTGGACAGAGAGCTCCGATGTTATTCCCGGGATCTGCTGGAGCCACTCGCCTAGCTTGGGAGTCACCGCACCTAGTGCTCCGATTACCACGGGGACCACCGTTACCTTCACCCTCCACATCCTCTCGAGCTCTTCTCTGAGCCCTTGGTATTTCTCCAGCTTCTCGTGTTCCTTCTTCCTGATATTGCTGTCATTCGGAACCGCTACATCGATCACTACGGCCGTCTTCTTCTGTTTGTCTACCACCACCATTTTGTCCGTCTGTATCTGGAAGTCCCACAGGATCTTAGCCCCACAGGATATGTGGGATATATATATATATATATATATGTGTGTGTGTGTGTGTGTGTGTGTGTGTGTGTGTGTGTGTGTGTGTGTATAAAAAAAAAAAGAAAAAACACCCAGCACGCCCCTGCGGGCGGTTTATCCTTCTAGCTTGGGTCCTCTACCAGAGGCCTGGGAGCTTGAGGGTCCTGCGCAGTATCTTAGCTGTTCCCAGGACTGCGCTCTTCTCGTCAGAGATCTCCGATGTTATTCCCGGGATCTGCTGGAGCCACTCGCCTAGCTTGGGAGTCACCGCACCTAGTGCTCCGATTACCACGGGGACCACCGTTACCTTCACCCTCCACATCCTCTCGAGCTCGTCTCTGAGCCCTTGGTATTTCTCCAGCTTCTCGTGTTCCTTCTTCCTGATATTGCTGTCATTCGGAACCGCTACATCGATCACTACGGCCGTCTTCTTCTGTTTGTCTACCACCACTATGTCCGGTTGGTTAGCCACCACCATTTTCTCCGTCTGTATCTGGAAGTCCCACAGGATCTTAGCTCGGTCATCCTCCACCACCCTTGGGGGCATCTCCCATTTTGACCTCGGGACTTCCAGGTTATACTCGGCACAGATGTTCCTGTACACTATGCCGGCCACTTGGTTATGGTGCTCCATGTATGCCTTGCCTGCTAGCATCTTGCACCCTGCTGTTATGTGCTGGATTGTCTCTGGGGCATCTTTACACAGCCTGCACCTGGGGTCTTGCCTGGTGTGATAGACCCCAACCTCTATGGATCTTGTACTCAGAGCTTGTTCTTGTGCTGCCATGATTAGTGCCTCTGTGCTGTCTTTCAGTCCAGCTTTGTCCAGCCACTGGTAGGATTTCTGGATATCAGCCACCTCCTCTATCTGCCGGTGGTACATACCGTGCAGGGGCCTGTCCTTCCATGATGGTTCCTCGTCTCCCTCCTCTTTCTTGGGTTTCTGCTGCCTGAGGTATGAGCACTCGGTCAGTTGGGGCCATCTTCGCAATGTATTCTTGGATGTTCGTTGTCTCATCCTGGACTGTGGTGCTGACACTCACCAGTCCCCGGCCCCCTTCCTTCCGCTTAGCGTACAGCCTCAGGGTGCTGGACTTGGGGTGAAACCCTCCATGCATGGTAAGGAGCTTCCTTGTCTTTATGTCAGTGGCCTCTATCTCCTCCTTTGGCCAGCCTATTACCCCAGCAGTGTACCTGATCACGGGCAGGACGTACATGTTGATGGCCCGGATCTTGTTCTTACCATTCAGCTGACTCCTCAGGACTTGCCTGACCCTCTGCAGGTACTTGGTGGTTGCAGCTTGTCTAGCGGCCTCTTCATGGTTCCCATTCGCCTGCGGGATCCCCAGGTACTTGTAACTGTCCTCTATGTCTGCAATGTTGCCTTCTGATAGTTCAATCCCCCCAGTTCTGACTACCTTCCCTCTCTTTGTTACCATCCGACTACACTTCTCCAGTCCGAACGACATTCCATTGTCATTGCTGTATAGCCTGGTAGTGTGGATCAGTGAATCGATGTCTCGTTCACTCTTGGCATACAGCTTGATGTCATCCATGTACAGGAGGTGGCTGACAACTGCTCCGTTCCGTAGTCGGTATCCGTAGCCAGTCTTGTTAATGATCTCGCTGAGAGGGTTCAGGCCTATGCAGAACAGCAGTGGGGACAGAGCATCTCCTTGGTAGATCCCGCACTTGATGGTGACTTGTGCTATGGGCTTGGAGTTGGCCTCTAGTGTTGTACGCCACATCCCCATTGAGTTCCTGATGAAGGCTCTTAGGGTCCCATTGATCTTCTACAATTCTAGGCATTCCAGTATCCAGCTTTGGGGCATTGAGTCATAGGCCTTCTTGTAATCAATCCAGGCAGTGCACAAGTTGGTCAGTCTGGTCTTGCAGTCTCGGCTGACTGTTCTGTCTACCAGTAGCTGGTGTTTTGCGCCTCTGGTATTCTTGCCAATTCCTTTCTGTGTCCCGCTCATGTATTGACCCATGTGCCTGTTCATCTTAGCTGATATGATGCCTGACAGGAGCTTCCATGTAGGCTAACCGAAGGTCCGTAGTTGGAGGTGACCGGTCCCTTCTTGGGGTCCTTGGGGATCAGGACCGTCCGACCTTCGGTTAGCCATTCCGGGTGTCTCTCGTTAACTAGCAGCTGGTTCATTTGTGCTGCCAGATGCTCGTGGAGTGCAGTCAGCTTCTTTAGCCAGTAGGCGTAAACCATGTCGGGCCCTGGTGCTGTCCAACTCTTCATACTGGAGACCCTTTCTTGGATATCTGCCACTGTGATGGTTACTGGACCCTGTTCAGGGAGGTCGCTGTGGTCTGCCCTCAGATCCACTAGCCACTGAGCATTGCCGTTATGGGTTGCGTCCTTCTCCCATATGCTCTTCCAGTATTGCTCCGTCTCCAGCCTTGGTGGTGCTGTTCTTTTATTATTATTATTGTTCATTATTCTTGCCACTGAGAGTACACCTTTGCTGGTTCTGTGGAGAACAGCTGGTTTATTCTCCTGCCTTCTATCTCTCTGGTGTACCTCCTCAAGCAGCTGGCCAAGGCTGTGAGTCTTTGCTTGGCAGTTTCCAAGGCCTCAGGTATGGACAGCTTGCTGTATTTCTTATGCACCTTCTTTGTCACACCTTTCTGCAACTCCGTTAGTTGGCTAACCTCCCTCCGTGCTACTTTGATCTTGCCCTCTAGCCTCCTTCTCCATGGAGGGTACTGCCCCTTGTGGCTGTTCAACTTGTAGCCAAGCATCTCACTGATCACTGCTGCCGTATTGTAGATCAGCTTGTTAGTGTCGGTAATCGTGGTTGTAGGTGTTGTCCGTAGTGCTGCATTAACATCATCTAGCAGACCTTCTGAGGGTACTTCACGTAATCTTGGTAACCGGCTACGGGGGATCCAGGTTTCAAGCTTGGCCATGATCCTATTTTTCAGGTCAGTTCCTCTCGCACTCAACGATCCTTCTCCTATCGCACTTGGGGCTATGTACCCAATCTCGGGTGGGGGTGATGATATCTCCCCCCTGACCTGGCTTCCTGACTCCTCCTTGCCGTAGCATTTGTGTTGTACCTCGTCAATCCCTAGCTGTGAGAGCAGTCCCTTCTTTCGAATGTTGGAACACTGAGCTACTGGTTGTTTCGCCGTCATTGTGGATGTTGGGTATCGAAGAATCTATAGGTCCCTCATCCTATTCATGTAGCCCCTTCCGCCGGGGTTACTTGCGTAGTAGCATTCCAACAACGCCCTGTTTTCGTCTCTTGCCCACCGATGCCCTCTTGTTCCAGTAGCCCACTTTTCGTCAGGGTGCCCTGGTTCCTCAACACCCGACGCGGACCTTGTTGATCCGGGCGACGTCCGAGCCGGCATGCCTTCATATTTATCTGTCTCGCTCATGTCTGCGGTAGGCTTGCTTAGCATAGGTGGTCTAGCCTTAGGACCCTTACTGAATACAGACGCCCCAGGCAATTGAACTTGCGATCCTGTGTTCCATCCTGTGTAGTCTAACCACTACGCTATCCATATATATATATATATATATATATATATATATATATATATGTGTGTGTGTGTGTGTGTGTGTGTGTGTGTGTGTGTGTGTGTGTGTGTGTGTTAATGTATCACATGTATGTGTAAAAAGAAAATGTACGAGCTGTGATAAGTGTTTCTGATAGCATAGTAACACTATATATCAACTTACCTCAGAATATATAAAGCATATAAACAATTACAGCAATATGATACAACAAACACAGCAGTACTACTAATCCAAAATACTCAAAACTTCATAGAACTGAAACAAACATTTATTTTAGGTCCATTCTGCTGCTGATACAAACTTTAGGTTTCTGAATATTAAACTTGTTGCTGTACCTTTATTTAATTCCAGAGGCTTTTAAGTTATTTTTTTGCACTTGTTGACTTCTAAAAGCCTATATGACATTTTTCGTCCACACGTAAACGGCATTTCAAATCGCTGAAAACTGGTTGGAGATTTTTGAAAACCCAGTTTTTGTGTTTTTTGTGTCTATGTGATGCCATCACATAGAACAGGGCCCTATTTCAGGAAGCCGGTTTAGAAAACTCAGAGTTAAAAATGATACTCAGGGTTGAGTAACCCCGAACTGTCCAACTCGGAATATTCGGTTTCAGAAAGGCTGATAACAATTAGTTCAATCAACGCGGAGTTGCTTTAACCCCAAGTTAAGCGCGCGCACGAGGATACATAAAGCCCTGATTAGTGGAGCACAGATTAAGCGAGTCACCATGGAGACGGAGGGAAAGAAGGCGCGGTCAATGTATTTTACAGCGCTTTAGGCCGAAATTCTGATGGCAGCATATGCCGATAACATGCAAATTTTGCGGAAAAAAAGTAACACAGCCTCAGCTGCAAAAGAAAGGGAGCATGCATGGCAAACCATAGCTGACAGAGTCAATGCGTGAGTGTTAATTTAAACATTGATCTAGGGATTTCCACCCATTTAACACGTTATTTTATTATATTTTATTTTATACATTTTATTTTGTGATGTGATGTGAGCGCAGATGCAACCCAACAGGCCCCAAACGTTCCTGGCAGCAAGTAAAAATGAAATATAAAAATATAGTCCAAACAGGTAAGGTGTAATTGTATTACGAGCCATATTGCTTGGTCTGTTTGTCCCATGTAAATCAATTGCAGTTAGAGGCTACATTAATTTTCTTTCTGTAAGCACTTATTGAAATTATCTGAGCACATTACAAGTACATATCTGCTTACTCTGTATGCTCAAATGTGACCCGTTATAGCCACTAGAAAAAAAGCGGAGGCCCGAAAAACAGGTGGGGGGTCCTCCACCACCACCACTCACAGAGGCTGAGCAGTTGGCTTCCACATTTGTGATAATGTTGGCAGCATCACATATGATCTTCACAGTGCAGAGAACACAAATTAGCATCCATTACTATAATGAAATAATTTGTTAGCTTGAAATGCTACAGGGAACTATGTACCTGTACATTAATGCTGTGGAAAGACTTCCTGTTCACATAGTCTCCTTCATTTCCTGAAGGAGCAATGATTGGAATGTGAGTGCCATCTGTACAGCCAATTACGCCTGGGAACCCTGAAAATAAATGTAAAATTTAAGTAGTAGTTCACAAGTGTCACCACATCATGAATTGAGTTTTGTTCATCCTGATACCTGCAATTTTGTGGAATCCCTCTTTGATAAATCTTGTGGGTCTATGACCGGGGAACACCACAGAAGAGTGCAGGAGACGTTTCAGTGCAACTGTACCATTCCTGACTGTCCGACAGATGGTAGCCTTGGAAACGTGCTCAGCGTCACCAATATTATACAGAAAGCTCCCGTTTGCAGAAAACCAAAGTGCAATACAAATAATATGTACAGAACTGAGAGAATGTCCGCAATGTGTCACATGAGCAATATTGGGCCTGAGGATGTTCTTCAAATAAATTATAGATTGTGCTGAAAAACAGTAAGGTTCACACAGGAAATCATCAGGAAATGATAAAATGCGCTCTAATCACTCTCTCCCGGCGGAGAGCTCTGCGGAGAATTTGGGCTTCAACATCTACTGGCTCTTCAAGGAAGGGGCATGCCATGTCTGACACTTCCTACAGTCAGGTTTCCGACACAGAGGCGGAGAACGTCAGGGTTAGTTGAAGTAAAGCTTCACGGAGTGTGTCGTCATAGTAACTCACTCAGGATTAATCTAAACTCACTTTGTGAAACTGAAAACCCAGAGTTTTCGTTAACTCAGGGTATACTTACTCAGAGTTTGCACTAAACCGGCTTCCTGAAATAGGGCCCAGGACTCAAACAGGGAGATCAAAATAAAACTCAGAAAAAAAAAACTGAACAAAAACTCTGAACAGAGGAGCTGGAACACTAAAACACTAGAACATGACAAACACACAGCATGTACAGGGTACGACGCAACAGAGAGCAAAAGAAAACACAATTCATAATTCTGTGTTTAGCCTTTACAACATTTAACACTATTTTTCTTGCCCAAAAGTAGAATGACAGGTTGGCAACACAGTTCTTATCTTCTCAGACTCAGACATGAATTAAAAAGTCAATGGTGGATCATGTCTACACAGGAAAACTAAAATAGACTGAATAGACATTTTCACTATTCAGATCTCTCTGCTAACATATTTATCAGACATATACCTAATCCTTACTAGCAGATAGGGATAAGCTGTGTTTTATCATTCTGACCATTTTCAATACATTTTTAAAACATAAGATTGATTTTCAAGTCTTTTTTCCCTCAGCTGTGATGGCAAGAGGCAGTCAGGGGGACTTCAGTCTCGCTTTACTCCACATTACACAACAGTCCATATAAAGGCTGCACTCTTCAGTGTTTTTATGATCTTATAGAGGAGATCACAATGTTCCTGCTCAACAGCAGGCAAAAAAACCCCAAAAAACAAATACAGCTCCACAGTCAATGTCTACTTTCTGAGTGATATATTCAAACATTTGAAAATAGTGTTTGTGGTTAAGGAGATGGACTTGCACAGCCAATGAAGGTGAGGGAGAAAAAGTTCACAACTGATATGATTCAGTGTTATGGATGTTTTGCACTGTGTTTTTGTCTGCCACACCAGGGGCCTGTTCTTCGTACCTCGCTAAGTAAGTTAGCTGGATTAGATTGTTGACGATTTCGCGTGATCTTCGATCGTTCGGTTCCCCGAAGCTCATCCGGGACTTGCTGTCATAGCAACAGAGCCGTAAGCGTAAACCTGCTCGGGAGCAGGTTTACTTTATGTAAACAGGATTAGATCGCGGCCACGCAGGTATGTCCGCTTCATTTATACGAAAGCAACAGCGATATTCCACCACTGTTTTACCATAAATAAATATTATCAATGTAACTAATGATAATGCAGTATTTGATTCTTTCATTGATTCCACACAGATACATACAGGTCATTTCCTAAAAAAGGGAAATGTACTATTAACATCCTATTACATGTATGTGATTATTACAAATGTAATTCATATTTCAGAGTAGCAATTGTAAATTACTTCGTGTAATCAAGATGAGAGACCACGGCTATAAAAGCGAAGGTGGATTTGGGAAGTCTGTCGCAGCCATGTCCTGTCCGTTTACGCGAGCCACCCATTGCAGAAGGTGCAAGATTGATAAGGAGAGTCCTCAGAATTCAGCGTATATTGCGGGATAGACAGGATCCTTTAGCTCAGCGCGACAGTGTGCTCATTGAGAGATATCGATATTCCCGTGAGGGTATTATTTACTTAACCAACTTGTTGACGAGGGGGTGCAGGACCACCACCTGTCTTTTTTTTGCTCTGCCCTTTTCTTGGTTGCTGTTATGAACAAACAAACAGATTATTTCAGGGTCTCTTTCCAAGAGACGAAAAGCAATATAAGTGATAAATATTACCATTCTGTAGAATATTCTTATATTTCACTTTTACTTGTTCCCATGTTCTAGTGGGTCCTGTTGTGGCTCTAATGTGAAAGGGGATATAATATAACAATATAATATAATGTAATATAATATTGGATAATATAGTGTAATATAATAAATCTATAAATAAATAATAAAGTGACTGAATAGTGGTATTGTCATGCGCTTTGGGTGCCTTGAAAAGCGCTATATAAACCCACTCCATTATTATTGTTATTATTAAATTACTTACGAGTTTGATTTGTCAGCAACTTTCTGCCAGCCCTCTCTCCTTGCTTTTGCAGCCTTTGCAGTGTTCCCTTGCGTTTTAATTAAACTCTGAAACTCCTGAAATCCCTCAATCAAGAGTTCTTGCTCTGCTGCCGGAAAATACCGAGCGCGCCCCTTTGACATTTTCGCCGACCAATCAGCGGGTTGCCGATCAATGTTTCTACTATCGATGCGTAGCCCCTTTTACGACACCCAGTGATGTCACATTACTGCGTCCAGCTGTACTAATCGTCAACAACAGGTGTGTTCGGGGAACCGGATTAGCGAGCTCACGGTTAGCGCGATGGTTTGGTCTTGGATGTGTCATTTGATCTTGGATGTAGTGAGCGACGTACGAAGAACGGGCCCCCGAGGGTGGCATAGTTTGTGTCCTGTGTTGTTGATGTTATGTGAGTTCCAGGTGGAGGCTGACCATTGGTGGAGGACTGGGAGAGGCCGTCTATAAATGAGGATCCTTCTGAACTGGCATGCCCCCCCGCTTACTTCCTGTTCCCAACAAACTGTGCATGTGGCTGCGTATGAATCTGTGTTGTAAGTAGTTTTGTTGTAAATAGTTGTTAAATAGTTGTAAATACTTTTACTCGGTAGCTGTAGGGGTGAGAAGCCATTTTCTTTTGGAAAGTTTTCTCCTGTTTTTGGTTAGGAAGGCAGGTAAGAGACCTGTATTTACTTTTGGGGTTTTTCAGTGTAGGTAAGCCAGTTGCATTTCATATCTAGAGAGTTTTGTTTATTGTTTTGGCCACGCTCACCCTGATGCCTGTTACCTTTTGGGACTTAATAAACTGACTGGATATTGTAAATCTGTGGCAGTTTTTGGTTTTTCTTCCTTGAGAGCAAGGAGTGTGGGGACATTTTCCTTTTTTTTTTTTCTTCTTTTTTTTTTTTTTTTAAGATTTTCCTTGTGTTGCACACCAGTTTCCCCTGGGCTGGGGTGTAACACAACCTACTAGAACTTGCTGTCATGCAGTCATCTGTAGCCACAGCACAGGAGCTGCAAACTTTTTATCAAACCCTTATCAAAGTTGCAGTCATGCTCATTGTGTTTGGATCAACATACAGATGTGATTCAGGCTTTTCACATTTGAACTCAATAAAAATCAGCTCCCATTCAATGCACAGAACAACAAAATGGATAAATAACTTTTCTGACTAATGTAAACAGGGTAACTGTAGCCTAAATATTAACATTACTGGATGTGTATCAGGCCATGCCTGACTTACAGGTAAAATTATGTTCCATCATGGTATAATGCAATGAGTTTCTGCAGTGATGGCTTTGATATGATTGAATCATTAATGTTGTGCACATTCAGATGTCAGATATGGGCAAAATGTTTTTCACTGTTTTTAACTATTACTGCTACTTCAGATTCTGTTTAGTTACAACTCATTTGTTATTTTTATGCACTTACTCTTGTGCATGCTTTCAGATGTGATCAACTTTAAAAGTGAAGCAATGAATAAATATGATTTTTTTTTCATTAGTTCTTTTATATTGGTTTGAAGTTTATAATTACTTGTTGCTTACAGGCTGCTTCAAATGTCTGGCCCAGGAACATTTCTAGGTTTGAAAATCTGATCCAACTAAATGCATATCTGCTGTAGTATTTTCTGGAGTTGCACACAACTGAAACATTGTCAGTTTATAAATTTTCAGAGCAGGAAAACTCACCACTCTGCCCTTTTACCCACTCGTGGTATAAAAAAATCTGTCACCAATTGATGACATCCAGTTCGTCCAATTATAATTAGTCAAAAATGTGTAAAGCACAGTAAAATAGAGAGATATTTATTGAAATGGGAGGCTTTTAATTCTTAATTATTTACTGACAAGATTTCTGCATCAAGTAACAAAGTCTCAAAATACAACTTTTCAGTAAAGAAATAGAGAAGACTTCAATTTAATACTTTTGTAAAATGGCTTTTTTTTCCCTCAGATCATGCTATTAAAAGTTCTAGAAGGTTGCAAAATTTATTTTAAGCAGAAAAACACAAATGGGACCTAATCACAACAGGAGAAAATGCTTAAATGTGATTAATATCGATAGTTGTAATAGGAAGGTGCTTGAGCCATAATTACACTGATTGTAATAATGAAACTGAAGAACCAAATGGCAGCTATGATTGTGGCTGCAATGTTGATACCGCGAGCAGTGGAGCCATAATGCCGTGTACCATCCACATCTCCAGCCACCTTCCTGTCTCTGGCCTGCAAGGATGAAAATATACTTTTCTCAACTTTGAAAAATGGATTCAAGCACATTTTCACAACTCAAAACATCAGATGTCATGTATAATAGAATAGAACAGAGTAGAATTCAACTTTATTGTCCTCTAATAAATCCTCTAATAGTCCCTGAAAATAACAAGATTCTGGTTTGTGAGCACTGATTTTTTTTTTTTAATTTTCAAAATGTAAAAGAGGGTAGCTTATATTGTTTGAAGTTACCATAAATCAGTTTTGTGTTTATAGTTTATTTAGTCCTTTATTGTCTCAGTCTGATATTTTCTGTATTGCATTTTAGTAAGACTTTAATTTCAGTAAAATTTAAGTAAAAGTTTAATTTCAGTTTTCCTTTATTTCAGTTGAGCTGGTTAATTTTATGAAGCCAGAATATTACACTCCTTTTGTTGTTCTTTTACTGCATTGTATTACAATTTTTCCATCTCAATCTCTCTTCATTCATTTTATCTTCCTGTGTTATGTCCTGTATCATTTTCAATGTTTTACATAATGTTCTATTAAATTTTATCTCAATTTGTTTTGTTTCACATTATGTATACAAAATAAAAATGTATTGATACTCTTATTTCATTTAATTGAACTCCTTTCTTTTCCGTTTTTAACATTTTTATCATATTGCATGTAATTTTATTGAAAACATATATTTGTTTTTGTTTATATATTCTTTTATTGTTGGTTGTCTTTAACTTTCTGGCTTCTGTATCAAATCCATTTCCCAAAATATTGGATAACTTTATCTTCTCTTATCACATAGAGCAAGCACATAAAAAAGCTATTTCTAAGAAATGAAAATGTGTCACAATAAACTCACCTTGATGGAATAAATGAGAGCTACAAGTCCAAGGCAAAAAGGATTTGAGTAGGCAAAGCAGAGCAGCGACCAGATGATATGGTCTTGCGGGTATTCAATGATGACTGGTACATCTGTGTTGATGTTCACAGCAGTCTGCTGGACCACTCCAGGCTGACCAGGGAATCCACCATAATTCACACCCTGCAATGGCACGTCTTCAGTCGGGTAAACTTGAGGATGCATATTTCAAACTGTTCTCAGCTCAGCTGCAATGTGGAGAGGAGAGAGGTGTGAACAAGAACAACAGAGCCACTACCAGTTGTGGCTTTTAAAGCTTTTGAGGGCTGGGTGGAAAGGGGGGGGGGGGGGGGGGAGGGACAGAAAGGCCGTGAAAACCTGACCTACAATAGTTTGATCCATCACTAGAAAATAAAGTGAGACACTAAGAACACGTCAAACTGTCACCCATCTAAATATTAACGTGTAAAGAAAGCACTGCCAGTCACTAAACCTTTTCTACTAACAGCCATGCCAGTTACAATTTGAGAAACAACCTTTATTGTCATTTTGACTTTGTGTTCCTGAGATGGTGAAACATAATGACTTTAGTAATCACCTAATTGTTGCTCAAGATATTCTGAACTGCTGAAATGTCTTCATTTCTCCTTGGTCAGAGTCAGTTCCAATAAACTCAGTCATGACTTTGATGTTTTTAAACTATTACTGCAACTTCAGATTCGGTTCAGTTATTTTTATGCACTTATTCTTGTGCATGCTTTCAGATGTGATCAAGTTTAAAAGTGAAGCAATGAATAAATATGACTTTTTTCATTAGTTCCTTCATATGGGTTTGAAGTTTATAATTACTTGTTGCTTACAGGCTGCTTCAAATGTCTGGCCCTGGGACATTTCTAGGTTTGAAAATCTGATCCAACTAAATGCACATCTGCTGTAGTATTTTTTGGAGTTGCACGTGAGTGAAACATTGTCAGTTTATACATTTTCAGAGAAAGATAACTTACCACTCTGCCCATTTACCCACTCGTGGTATAAAAAAAAATCTATGTCACCAGTTGATGACATCCAGTTCATCAAATTATAATTAGTCAAAAATGTGTAAAGCACAGTAAAATAGAGAGACCTTTATTGAAATGTGAAGCTTTTTAATTCTTAATTATTTACTGACAGGATTTCTGCATCAAGTGACCAGGAAGGCCGTGAAAATCTGATCCACAATAGTTTGATCCATCACTACAAAATAAAGTAAGACACTAAGAATACATCAAACTGTCACCCATCGAAATATTAACGTGTAAGAAAGCACTGCCAGTCACTAAACCTCTTCTACTAACAGCCATGACAGTTACAATTTGAGAAACAACCTTTATTGTCATTTTGACTTTGTGTTCCTGAGATGGTGAAACATAATGACTTTAGTAATCACCTAATTGTTGCTCAAGATATTCTGAACTGCTGAAATGTCTTCATTTCTCCTTGGTCAGAGTCAGTTCCAATAAACTCAGTCATGACTTTGATGTTTTTAAACTATTACTGCAACTTCAGATTCGGTTCAGTTATTTTTATGCACTTATTCTTGTGCATGCTTTCAGATGTGATCAAGTTTAAAAGTGAAGCAATGAATAAATGTGACTTTTTTCATTAGTTCCTTCATATGGGTTTGAAGTTTATAATTACTTATTGCTTACAGGCTGCTTCAAATGTCTGGCCCTGGGACATTTCTAGGTTTGAAAATCTGATCCAACTAAATGCACATCTGCTGTAGTATTTTTTGGAGTTGCACGTGAGTGAAACATTGTCAGTTTATACATTTTCAGAGAAAGATAACTTACCACTCTGCCCATTTACCCACTCGTGGTATAAAAAAAAATCTATGTCACCAGTTAATGACATCCAGTTCATCAAATTATAATTAGTCAAAAATGTGTAAAGCACAGTAAAATAGAGAGACCTTTATTGAAATGTGAAGCTTTTTAATTCTTAATTATTTACTGACAGGATTTCTGCATCAAGTGACCAGGAAGGCCGTGAAAACCTGATCCACAATAGTTTGATTCATCACTACAAAATAAAGTAAGACACTAACAGTGTTGGGGAGGTTACTTTTAAAATGTATTCCACTACTGATTACAGAATACATGCCCTAAAATGTGTTTTGTAACGTATTCCGCTACATTACTCAATGAGAGTAACGTATTCTGAATACTTTAGATTACTTAATATATTACCATGCTTACAAAATGTTTCAAAATTTATTTCAAGCAGGAAAACACAAATGTGACCTAACCACAACAGGAGGAAATGCTTAAATGTAATTAATATCGATGTTTGTAACTGTAACTGTAATAGGAAACTGCTTGAGCTGTAATTACACTGATTGTAATAATGAAAATCAGGAACCCAATGGCAGCTATCTGGTATACAACTAACACAGCATGTCATATAGAGAACATTATACCTACAGTTCAACATGGTGGAGGAAGGTAGTGTGATGGCCTGGGGCTGCTGTGCTGTTTCAGGATGTCCTGCTGTAATTGATGGAACCATGAATTCTGTCCATTCCTGGCATGAAGTTTAACCTCACTAAATGATCCAAATCGCATCAGTTACCCAAAATGAATGTACCAGTTGCCAAGGCTGCCACAAGCAGTTGTGAAGATTAGGGGGCAATTACTTTTTCTCACGGGACAGCTTTTTCCCTTAATAAATGAAATTGCCCTTTAAAAAACACATTTTGGCTTTAGTGGAGCTATCTTTGCTTAATATTAAATATTAATTATCTGAAAAAAATGAAGAAAAATAAATCCAGAACGGGGTAAATAAGTTTTCACAGCATTGTACTTGCACTGTCCCTTTTATTACACGTTTTGCTTGAATCGTCAGTTTTGCATACCTCATGGTTGCCACCAGGAAGTATCTCCATGCATGCCGAAATAAAATTTGATGGAATTCTCGAAATATGCAGCTGTATCTGGTAGACCGGGTTACAGGCACCTTCAGGACGGTAGATGTGTAGATGCCCTGCTAGGTGGCTGGCCACAGTTGAAGATGATGCCACATACCTGCAACTGATCAGCGTTGTCAGGGGAGCGATTTAATAGGAGTGCAACCTTAAAGCACTTGTTGCAGGCTGCTGAGTTTGCATCTAATGCTGTGAAGTACAGCCAGACTTTTGACTGCTTTGCCTTGGACATTTTTAATCTATATCTCTGCTCTAAAAGAATGTACGTACCTGGGCCCGCCTACTATCTGTGGAAAGGTAAAATGATTGGCTGAATCCAAAGTGTATGACATCTCAGGAAGAAAAAAAAAGCGCCGAAATAAAGCACCGAAATGTGCGCTGCTTTTCGGTCTGGTTACTAACGTTTATGTCAGAACCATAACGATTCCCATCTCTACCGGAAATTCATACATAATGCGCCCCAAATTATAAGGTGCACTATCGATTTTTGAGAAAATTAAAGGATTTAAAGTGTGCCTTATAGTGCAGAAAATAGTATTTCAACAGCTTTGTGCTGGGAAACTTGGCTCCTCGGTTTTATGTGGAAGTCATTTTGACATGGACTACCTACTCAAACACTGAGCACACTCCCGCATAGTAACATGTCAAATTCCTATGAGCCTCCATGCTCCAAGATCAAAATCCAATCAAGAATCCATGGAACACACTTGACCAAGCCTGATCCACTGAGGACCCACTCCCCATCACCATCAACCATCAGCTGTGATAGTAACAAACTGAGATATCAGCTGGAAACTGGAACTGATGTTGCAGTCTGTGAGTGAAGAATACTTATTCAGTGACTGTGAGGTCGACATAGTCTCCATGATTTCCTATTGCACATGATATCACAATTATTTTAGCCAAACTCAAATATCTTTCTATTTACTGATTATGTTCTGATCAGTATGAGCATAATTAACTATCAGCAAAAATATCATATGAATCATAATTCTGTGTTTAACTCTACAACATTTAACACTATTTTTCCTGCTCAAAAGTACAATCATGGGTAGGCAACACAGTTAGTATCTTCTCAAACTCAGACAGGGCTAAACAGGTCAATAGTGGATCATGTCTACACACAAAAACTAGAATAGACTGCACAGAAATTTTCACTACTCAGATCTCTGCTAACATATAATCAGACTTATATCGAATCCTTACTAGCTGATTGGGAAAAGCTCTGTTTTTGCACGCTGACCACTTTCAACACATTATTAACACAAGGCTGCTTTTCAAGTCCTTTTATTCCCTCAGCTGTGATGACAAGGGGCAGTCAGGGGGACTTCAGTGTCTCTTTGCTCCACATTTCACAACAGTCCGCGTAAAGGTTGCATGCTTGAGTGTTTTTGTGATCTTAAAGAGGAGATCACAATGTTCCTGCTCAACAGCAGGCAAGACCCCCCCCCCCCCAAAAAAAAAAACAAAAACAAATATAGCTCCACACTCAGTGTCTACTTTCTGAGTAATCTATTCAAACATCTGAAAAGAGAATGCTTGTGGTCAATGAGTTGGACTTGCTCTGCCCACGAAGGTGAAGGAGACGACATTCACAACCTACTCAAACTTGCTGACATAGGACTGAGGTTAACATACATAATTCCCCTTATTTGATACAGTTGACCACAACATATTACTCAAACGACTGGAGAACTGGGCAGGTCTTTCAGGAACTGTACTAAACTGGTTCAAAACATACTTAGAAAACAGGAAATACTTTGTATCAATAGTCAAAGGAGCTTGCAAAGAAAAGCGTCTGGACTTCTTTAAGTTACTTGAAGACGTTTCACCTCTCATCCGAGAAGCTTCAAGTAACTTAAAGAAGTCCAGACGCTTTTCTTTGCAAGCTCCTTTGACTACGATGACCTGGATGACTGAGAACCTTCACAGACATTTTGTATCAATAGGTAACTTCACATCCGAGCAGACAAGTATCACATGTGAAGTTCCCCAAGGTTCCATCTTGGGACCCCCTCTGTTTAACATTTACATGCTCCCACTAGCACAGATTATAAAGAACAACAAAATAAACTACCACAGCTATGCAGATGACACACAAATATATATCACAATGTCACCAGGAGACCAAGGCCCTGTACAGGCTCTTGGTAAATGCATTGAGGAAATTAATGACTGGTTGTGCCACAATTTTCTCCAACTAAACAAAAACAAAACTGAAGTAATAGTCTTTGGCGCCAAAGAAAAACGATTACAGGTCACCAGAGAACTTCAATCTATACACCTAAAAACCACAAACCAGGCGAGAAATTTGGGTGTAGTGATGGATGCAGACCTGATCAGGAGGGCTAGCTCTGTGGTCGGCATGAAGCTGGACACTCTGGTGACAGTGGCAGAGAAAAGGACATTAAAGAAACTGATGGACATTATGGACAATGCCAGGCATCCTCTGCACACGGCCATTAACAACCAGAAGAGTCTGTTCAGTGACAGGTTGCTTCTCCCAAAGACAAGAACTAACAGACTTAAAAACTCCTTTGTCCCACACGCCATCAGACTGTTTAACTCCTCTCTGGAGGGGAGAGGGAGGGGAAACAGGAGGACAAAGGAGGGAACAACTAAGCTGTAGTGCCTCTTCACCTCACTGTGCAATACCTTTTGTGCAATAATTTTGTAAATAGTCAACGGTGCAATAGACTCAATACTTGAAATGTGCAATTCACTTGTATTTTTATTTTTATTCCTATTTATTCTATTTATCCCCTTCGTATATTTTATTTATATTGTCTCTGTATTTATATATGTGTGTGTGTGTATAACTCTGTAACTTCTGTCGGTGCTGTGCTTTTTTGGAAATCGAATTTCCCAGAGGAACCCACCCGAGGGATTAATAAAGTTCTATCTTATCTTATCTTATCTTATCTTATCTTATCTAAACTTAGAAAAACACATTAAGACAATAACTTACTTTCACCTCAAGAATATTTCAAGGATAAAAGATCTGATGTCTCAACAGGATCTGGAAAAACTAGTCCATGCATTCATCTTTAGTAGGCTTGATTACTGTAACAGCATCTTTACAGGTCTACCTAAAAAAATCAGTCAGACAACTACAGCTCATTCAGAACTCTGCTGCTCGAGTCCTCACTAAGACCAAAAAAGTGGACCACATCAGTCCAGCTCTGAGGTGTTTACACTGGCTGCCTGTCTGTGAGAGGATATGTCATGGTCGGCTGTGTGGCAGGCAGGCAGGAGTGGTGGACCCAAAATGCAGGATTCTTAGTAAACGAGGTTTCAACTGAAAATGCAGCTTTAAACATCAAGATAAAATAAAACTCACAAAAGTAGTGATGGCCCGCTTGAAGCTGAAGCTCCGGTGCGTGTGTCAAAAAAATCAACACACTGCTTCAGAAGCACTGTATCGAAGCTTGATTTGTTTGGCCAGAGTCACGTGATCGGGGACGTCCGAAGCTTCATTTAGAACCTAACTGCTTTGGTATCTGATTCAATGGTTTATAAGGAAGCGAATCATTCACGGGATTTGTGGAGTGTTTTGATGGTGACAGATAGCGAAACACTGATCATTCCACTGAGAAATTTGGAGCCAGCGAGGAATAGAGGGGGTTCTGTTGTGTGGGAGAATTTTGAGTTGATTTTTGTCAATCGGGTGAGTTTTCCAGCTTTGTGTTCTGGCCGTTTACTTTTGTTTTGTGCGTGTTTATTATATCTGAAAACGGGAAAAAGGTAAAATGTCAAAAATCTGCTTCCATAATATAAATATCATTAAATAACTTAAAACTTAAAAAACTTCCACTTGACTCTTTATATGTAATGTTGTAAAAATATATATTTTATTGTTTAATTAATCTGAAAATGTTAGTCTGCCAAATGTGCAGCAATTGAATTTATTTATTCTCTTTAGCTGATAGTTGGTGGGGCCCAGGTAGACTGTAAAACTGCATCTCTACCAGTTTCTGTGCACTCCAGCCTCCTCTGGGCCATGTGAAGGGATTTTCCTTAAGGCAGGATAAATGATCTCCACCAAAAGGAACAGGTTCGGCCATCGCACATTAGAACAAATTCTCTTTTTAAATAAAAATGAAAAAGGGTTACCTTAAATGCATCATGTTTTTAATTTGCAATTTCATAAGCATTTTCCTTTCCATTTCACAATCAATTCTACCCCCAGGTCAAAAATATGTCTGGGAAAATTTCCCTAATATAATATTATTTATAAATGCACCTGTCTAGCGATTAATTGCATAAGTGCATGGAGGCAGGACCTCAGAGCAGAAGCATACTCCATAATGTGTTGTACATTATTATATGTATATATTATATGTAACGTGGTATTTTTTTCAATTATTGTATTTACTAACATCAAGAACTCACAAGCAAAGGAAGACCACACCATGGTGCATGTTTAAACAAGGAGAGTTTACTGGTCAAAACTATTTATTAAACAAATAAAACACATTTTTTTAACCACCAAAAAAAATACAGGTTCAAAGCAACACAACAGCGGCCCAATATCAGACAAAACTCCACTGTGTAGAGTAGGCGATCGTAATGAAGCAGTTGGTTTTATTTTGTGGATTCAAGCTGCTCTTTGTATTTTTGGCCACCAGATGTCACCAGAGAGGACTGTGTTGAAAAGCTTCGAGTAATTAACCGTTTTTCAATACAAGCTTCAGTGCTTCAGAAAGCTTCATTTGGCCATCACTACACAAAAGCAAACAAAACTCTAAACTGAGATGCAGGCAGACTGGAAATCATGAACAAACAGCAAGTGAGGGTGAACAGACGTTAACGACACGACGCTGACACAAAGACACACTGGGCTTAAATACACTGAGGGAGTCATCAAGGAATTAGAGACAGAAGGGGGACACAGCTGGGAGAAATAAGACCTAACGAGACAGGGAGAGCAAAGCCGGAACACTGACATCAGACAGGAACAAGAACCTTCAAAGTAAAACAGGAAACAAAACACACTTTACTAAGACACGGACTAGACAGAGAGAGACAGACTTGACACTGACCAAAGTCTACTAAATAATCATCATAATCAAAACAGTATCACTGATAAATCATAAATCATAATCTAGAAAAACACCAAAGCATGAAAAACAGAAAGCTGGGTCAACATGACCCAGAACCGTGACAGGATAGACTTTAAAGTTCTGATGCTGGTCTATAAAGCTCTGAATGGTTTAGGACCAAAATACATCAGTGACCTCCTGACCCAGTATGAACCTTCCAGATCCCTCAGGTCATCTGGATCCGGTCTTTTATCAGTTCCCAGAGTCAGAACCAGACACGGAGAAGCTGCATTCAGCTTTTATGCTCCTTATATCTGGAACAAACTCCCAGAAAGCCTCAGATCAGCTGAAACACTCCGTTTATTTAAATCCAGGTTGAAGACTCACCTGTTCTCAGCTGCATTTGAATAAAGCACCAAATCCACACTTTTAAGCTTAAATTTCAAAACTAACATTTTAAATACTGATTTTATCTATTTCTGATTTTATCTGTTTTGATTTTATATACTGTTTTGTTTGTTTGTTAATGAGTTAGTTAGTTTGTTTGATTGTTTTAATCAATTTTAAATCATGCTTTTTACTTGTTCTTGTTTCTAATGTCTCTGTAAAGCACTTTGAATCACCTTGTTGTTGAATTGTGCTATACAAATAAACTTGCCTTGCCTTATCAAAGTTGCAGTCATCCTCAGTGTGTTTGGATCAACGTAAAAATGTGATTAAGGTTTTTCACACACTCAATAAAAATCAGCTCCCATTCAATGCACAGAACAAAAAATGGATAAATGACTTCTCCCACTAATGTCAACAGAGTAATTACATGTAAACATATATGTAGGCTACAACAAATAAAATTGAATATACTGGATGAGTAACAAGCCATGCCTGCCTTAAAATTAAAATTATGTTCCATCAGGGTGACGATGTAATTGTTATATTTGTGTGTATAATGTAATGGGTTTCTGCAGTGATGGCTTTGATATGATTTAATCATTAATGTTGTGCACATTCAGATGTCCGATATAGGCAAAGTTTATTGCTTTTTAAATAAAAAAAAAACTATTACTACTTCAGATTCTGTTCGTTTACAATTCATTTGTTATTTAAATGCATGCATTCTTGTGCATATTTTCAGATGTGATCAACTTTTAAAGCAAAACAATGAATAAATAATACTTCTTTTATTAGTTCCTTTATATTGGTTTGAAGTTTATTGTTACCTGTTGCTTACAAGCTGCCTCAAATGTCTGGCCCAGGGACATTTCTTGGTTTGAAAATCTGATCCAACTAAATTTATAACTGCTGTAGTATTTTTTGGAAATGCACATGAGTGAAACATAGTCACTTTATCTATTTTCAGAGAAGGAAAACATCACTCTGCCCTTTTCCCCACTCATGATATTAAACTATGTTACCGGTTGGGGGAAAAAAGAAAGTTAAAAAAAGAAAAGAAAATTATAAGTAGTCAAAAATGTGTAAAGCACAGTAAAATAGAGAGACATTTATTGAAATGTGAAGCTTTTTATTTCTTAACGATTTACTAACAGGATTTATGCATCAACTAACAAAGTCTGAAAACAAAACTTGTCAGTAAAGAAATAGAGAAGACTTCCATTTAAGATTTTTGTAAAATGGCTTTTTTTCCCCCCCAGATGATGCATTTAAAAAGTTATAGAAGGTTGCAAAATTTATTTTAATACGAAAACCCATACTGTTCTCTGGGTGAATTTAAAATAGCAGTACTGTATGAAACTATAGTAGTAGTGAGAACAGTAATCCCAATTATTAAAGCCAAGAACACAGTAGAAACTATGATTGTGGAGATAATGTTGAGACAGCGAGCAGTGGAGCCATAACGTCGTGCACCATCCACATCTCCAACCACCTTCCTGTCTCTGGCCTGGAAGGATGAAAACATTTTATACACTTTAAAAACTTTAATATCTGACATTTCCTGTGTTGCTATTACTACTTCTGGTCAGCCATTTGTTCTATTATTTTTAACTTATTCTCACTTTTTAGGTTTTATTTTACTGAGCTCTGTCCTGTACCATTTTATTTTGACCCCCCCCCACACACACACACACACACACACACACACACACACACACACACAAACACTTCTAAGAAATTAAAATTTGTTACCATAAACTCACCTTGATGGAATAAATGAGAGCTGCAAGTCCAAGGCAAAAAGGATTTGCGTAGGCAAAGCAGCAGATTGACCAGATGATATGGTCTTGCGGGTATTCAATGATGACTGGTACATCTGTGTTGATGTTCACAGCAGTCTGCTGGACCACTGCAGGCTGAATAGGGAGTCCACCATAATTCACGCCCTGCAATGGCACGTCTTCAGTCGGGTAATCTGGAGGATTCATCACTCAAACTGTTCTCAGCTCAGCTGCAATGTGGAGAGGAGAAAGTTGTGCAAGAACAAGAGACTCACCACAAGTTGTGGCTTTTGAAGCTTTTGGGGGTTGGAACAGGAAGCTCATGAAAACCAGATCTACAACTATTTCATCACTACAAAATACAATAACACACTAAGAATGCATCAAACTGTCACATTTCTAAATATGAACCTGCAAAAAAAATGTATTCATAGCAATGCCAGGTATAGTTTATTAGCTGGATTTAAATGTAATACTGATGTTGTGCTCCTCAGATGATGAAACTACAGTGGGCCAAAAAAAGCATTTAGTCAGCCACCAATTGTGCAAGTCGTCCCACTTAAAAAGAATCATATTGTCTGATTTTTAAAGAATTTATTTGAAAATTATGGTGGAATATAAATATCTGGTCAACTACAAACAACCAAGATTTCTGGCTCTGAGAGACCTTTGATCCTCTGTCCTCCACTTGTTGTCTGTATTAATGGCACCTGTTTGAACTCATTATCAGTATAAAAGACACCTGTCTACAACCTCAAACAGTCACACTCCAAAATCCACAGACAGACAGAATCCACACACTTAACCTGTTACAAATTTTGCTTGAAAAGTCAGCTTTGCATAGCAGATTGAAGACTTGAGGAAATACACACTGTTCAAGAAAACAAATGATCAGCATTACTCCAAAGTGGCAAAGCTCATGTAAATACTAATGTATAGTTTAAATTGTATGTCATAACCTACCAATGTCTTGTGTTTGAAATTTAAATGATTTGTTTAAACCCACTGATGAACTTTGAACTGATGAACGTATTATCGAGATAATAATAATCTATTATCGAGATTATGAGTTCAGCTGCATTCAAATGATGGGAGTGAATTCTGTTTGCATTAGGTATGTCCTGAGTTGTCACGGATTGCCGGGGCAAGCCGTGTGGAATGTAGAAAAGGACCCAAAAGGCAGCAGCTCTGGAGCAGGTGAGTGTTTATTTAACAAAAGAAAATACAAACAGCAATGGCGTGGGTGAAGGTGAAACAGGAAAACCTAAACTGGGTAAAACTAACAAAACAAACCAGAAACGAAGATGCAGAGGTCCGGGGAAATACATACGGAGAGACGCAGGGAGACCGAGGGGAAACAACACAGACGAACCAGCAACTACTAAGACAGAAAATACAACTTAAATATACTCAGAGAACACAGGGAGATTACACACAGGTGGGAGACACAGCTGGGAGTGATAAACATGACGAGACTAGGGAGGCAAACTGAAAACACTCACATAAGACGCAGACCTTCACAATAAAACAGGAACTTGCACATGAAAGGACACAAACTAAGAAACGCGGACTGGATACAGGAACACACGAGCAGAACAGAGTAAACACTAACCAGAGGAAGAACAGAACCAAAATCGCGAAGAGAAAACACAAAACGCTGGGTCAAAAGGACCCAGGATCATGACATGAGTGATGCTGGATTACTTTAAGATTATCATTAATCAAAAGTACATGTAGGAACGAGTGTGAATGACGTATGTTAAATAAAGTGATGCGCACATTGTGGGCTGACTGGAGGCCTGGTCTCCACGAGGACATCAAAAGAAAAAGCCTGCCTGACATTCACAGATGCAGGTACAAGAGCTTGAGGGAAAAAGCAAGAAGGTGAGATCAAGGGGAAAAGATAACAGGACACACAGGAAGTGCAACTGCACAGTATCTATTTGAGTATGTGTGTGAGAATCAATATATGTGGTGATATGGCAAAGAAAAGCAGCAGTTCTTCCTCCCGCTGGTGACAATGCGTATCTGGGTAACAAAAGACTTGACCTTAGACAAAGAACATGGAAATACAGTCTCTCAAAAAATCATAACACAGTGTTTTCAGCACCACGTTATTGTCAGAGAGTGGTTCATAACTGCAGGTCATTATGCTCAGTTTGCCACTGAGCATAATACATGGAGCGTACTCTCTAGAAAGTTTCATTGCTTTTCACAAAAGTCTATGGTCATGCGTCCAATAAACTAATTTGGCTATACAAAAAAGGTTGGAGAAACCTGTAGTCAGCTGAGACTGAAAAAAGTCACTTGTATGAATGATGAAATGTTTCTCCCACTGAAAACACTACGTCCAAATAATGTCCAACTTATGGGGTACCTAGCATTGCAACAAAAGATTAAAGATGAAAATAAAAAAAAAACCAAAGAATTAATTAACCTGCCTAATTTTAATGAAAGTGAACAGAATGTTTCAGAGGGTTAAATATGACTCACATCCACTGCTGTATAAATAAGATTAACTGTTTCCTGTTTCTGAAGAACTGGTGGAACATGTATTTATCCCCACCCACCACCACCACCACAGACACACACACACACACACACACACTACATCTAACAGCAGCAGTTTAAGGGGAAAAACATACAGAGAGACAGGAAACTGAGAAGATGTGAATAAACAGTGTGTATTTGACAAAAATAAGTGTGCAGCCAGGGTAACCGTCACCAATGTTCCCTCTAAGATTGCGTAATTGCGCACTGCTGGCACGGTCTCTGCGCAGAGAAAATCTGTGTTGCCACAAAAAAATCTAACCTGAATTGAAATTAAAATATATACGTTAACAATTCTGTCTTGCAGTGTTAGTCAGCAAGTGACTGTCTGCTCCAGTATGGGATTAGAACGATGCCACCTTATCCCATAGTCCAGCCAATGATGCGATTCACATTTGTATATATGCAGCTAATCAACGTCGACAGGCTATGATAGCATCCTTATGCGCCGACACTGGTGTTTTAGCTAGCAAAGCGGCATGGCTGATGTGGAGTGAAGCCACGTTAATGACAGCGTGTACAACCACTGGAGATGTGAGCTGGACAGACAGAATAACTCACGGAAAAAGACACACTCAGAAACATGAAAAATTAGAGGGAACATTGACTGCCACTGAACAAAACTGTTTTATAGACTACATGACAGCATTCCACAAGCTCCTATATATCTTTCTGATCTTTTGAAATTGGTATGCTCCGACGAGATCTTTGAGGTCTGCAGACCAAATGCTTCTAGTTGTCCCTAGGTCTAGATTAAAACACATAGGGCTTTTGCTGTGACTGCTCTGAAACTGTGGAATAAACTGCCTTTAAATATCAGGACCTCTCCAACACTGGATACTTTTAAAACTCATTTAAAGGCCCATTTTTACTCTTTGGCTTTTAATTCTGTATGTGTCTGTCATTATTTTATTCTTATTATTTTCTTATCTTTTATTTTACTTTCCTTTAAAATTTTATCTGATTATTTTACTGTAGAGTACTTTAGTCAACAGTTGTTTTTAAAAGTGCAATATGAATAAAAATTGATTGATTGATGTTTTTCTTTCGCAAACTGCATAAAAGTTTTGGGTCTATTGCTAAAATGAGTGCAACAGTAAAAACGCTAGGAAGAAACTGACATTCTATGGGTAAAACATGTTTCTGTTGTAGGAACTGTGCATCTGCAAAAACTCCTGTAAATCCAGGATGTTCAACCATGTTAGTTGTAGGAGCCATATGAGTTGCTCCTTTTTTGACTAAGTGGGTTGGTTTAAATGGACTAGCTGTATTGGTGCACGGGTGTGGGGCGTGTCTCATGGGTGTGGTAGACGATAAATGTGGTTGCACTCACCTGTTCACCGCACCTGATGTTGATGAGCAGAAAGGTAGGGTGAGCATGAGGCAAAACTTTCTGTTGACCGCAGCTTTAATGATTTTTATGTATTTTGACTGTAACTTGATAGTTTTTGTATATTTATGCACTAATTGATGCCATGCCATTGAAGACATGGATGAAACAAATCCAGGATGATTTGAAGGCCCTTCGACTTGACCTCGAGCAGGCAAAAACCATCGCCTTAGATCGAAAAGCGTGGAAGATAATCGTTGGTCAAGCAAGAGAACCTGGGGCACCTACAGCAGCATACTGGTTGCGCGGCAGACCACCGCCACTGGTCGCCCGCTAAGGACAAGAAGAAGAATTGATGCCATAGGCCAAGTTGTAATTTGGCATAGTAATTGGTGCAGTTCTTTGTGAGTTGCAGTTATTTGTTTGTGCAGTCTGTGCATTTGTTTAATAGTTAATCCCAGGCGCTGATTTGTATATTGGACAGTTGCATGTGGAATAAAAGGAGCAAATGGTACAGAAGGGACAGGGATGAAAAATGATATTAAATGTCTCAGTGGGTCAGTAGCAGGTAAAACTGGAACTGGATCAATCTCCTCCACAAGCAAAATGACAGACCAACACCATCAACCTCATTAGAACTATAACCTGGGCGAGCTAAATATTCCACAGTAAGGCATCGTCACTGATTTCTAGAATTGTTTTGATTCCGATTCACAAGGTCCCCATTCAATTCAATCCACGATTTGATTCAATTCAATTTGAATCAGGGATATTTTGCATTAGACAGTCAGAAATATTATAATTCTGATCATTTATCAGTACATATCCATATTTTTATATCTATAAAAAGAAAGCTGACACTTGTAAGACGTCAGAGGTGTGAGCATCACAGCAGATGCCTTTGAGTCAAAGTAACTGAGGATAATACACAGAAAAAACACAAAGGAGATTTTCCTGGCCTGGCTTTTTACAGCAGATAATGACCTTAAAAATATTCTGCAGTAGAACAAAAACAGAAGACAACCATGAATCAACATATAAACATTACCTGATGCTGCTGAAGTGAAGCAGAGCAGAGGTTTAAATAATTAGAGACTAAGTTTAAATTTCTTCAGTATTGAACAGCAGAAATGAAGAAATGAGACTTTCTTGTCGGAAGTCAGTTAAAAAAACAAAAACAAAAAACCAGCGGCCAACAACGGTAGACTTCCACGTAATAAGAAAGCAAATAGTGCAGAAAACAGAGATTTTTAGATAGGAAACTGTTCTTGAAGTACACCGAGAGAGAGAGAGAGAGCTGTGCAGTAAGTGTGAGTAAATCATGGTGGAAACAAAACAGCAAAAGTAAGAGGGAATTCATGACAATGTTTATGTGAAGCAAAATCTGAAGTGTAGTTTGGATCTTCTTTTGCTGCTCATTCAGTCAATTTTGTTAGGAGACAGGCAAATCCTACAGCTCCAGAATCTAGCACAAAAAAGACATAAACACACTCGCAGATGCATCAGAATCTGTGAGCTGTTGGCTGAAAGCGCACTTTGTGTTTATGTCTTTGTGCAGAATCTGTGCACCTGCTCTCGTTTATGTTTTTAGCTGTTTGGTGGTTGTTGAAATTTTGTGGGGTTTAACCTGAGATTCTGGCGTTTTGGGAAAATAAATTTATATGTAAAAATCCATTCAGGATTTTAATGAATCAATATTGCGTTATTCAAGCTAGAATAGATTTTAATCGGAAAATCAATAATCAAAACCCACCTCTATTCCACAGCTTCACCTCGACCCACCTCTGACCCTGAAAAACAAGCTTCAACAACTACCAACCTCCATCTATTCAATTCAATTCAATTCAATTTTATTTATATAGCGCCAAATCACAACAAAAGTCGCCTCAAGGCGCTTCATAGATACAGAGAAAAACCCAACAATCATATGACCCCCTATGAGCAAGCACTTTGGCGACAGTGGGAAGGAAAAACTCCCTTTTAACAGGAAGAAACCTCCGGCAGAACCAGGCTCAGGGAGGGGCGGCCATCTGCTGCGACCGGTTGGGGTGAGAGAAGGAAGACAGGATAAAGACATGCTGTGGAAGAGAGACAGAGGTTAATAACAGATATGATTCAATGCAGAGAGGTCTATTAATACATAGTGAGTGAGAAAGGTGACTGGAAAGGAAAAACTCAATGCATCATGGGAATCCCCCGGCAGCCTACATCTATTGCAGCATAACTAAGGGAGGATTCAGGGTCACCTGGTCCAGCCCTAACTATATGCTTTAGAAAAAAGGAAAGTTTTAAGCCTAATCTACAAGGTCATTAAGATAAGATGGGGCCTGATTATTTAAGACCTTGTATGTGAGGAGCAGGATTTTGAATTCAATTCTGGATTTAACAGGAAGCCAATGAAGGGGAGCCAAAACAGGAGAAATATGCTCTCTCTGAGGTCTGTCAGGACTCTTGCTGCAGCATTTTGGATTAGCTGAAGGCTTTTCAGTGAGTTTTTTGGACATCCTGATAATAATGAATTACAGTAGTCCAGCCTGGAAGTAATAAATGCATGAACTAGTTTTTCAGCGTCACTCTGAGACAGGATATTTCTAATTTTAGAGATGTTGCGCAAATGGAAGAAAGCAGTCTTACATATTTGTTTAATATGTGCGTTGAAGGACATGTCCTGGTCAAAAATGACTCCAAGGTTCCTCACCGCGTTACTGGAGGCCAAGGTAATGCCATCCAGAGTAAGAATCTGATTAGATACCATATTTCTAAGATTTTCAGGGCCGAGTACAATAACCTCAGTTTTATCTGAATTAAGAAGCAGAAAGTTAGCGGCCATCCAGGTCTTTATGTCTTTAAGACATTCCTGCAGTTTAACTAATTGGTGTGTGTTATCTGGCTTCATGGACAGATAGAGCTGGGTGTCATCTGCATAGCAGTGAAAATGTATGCTATGTCTTCTAATGATACTGCCTAAGGGAAGCATGTATAATGTAAACAGAATTGGTCCTAGCACTGAACCCTGTGGAACTCCATAATTAACCTCAGTGTGTGAAGAGGACTCTCCATTTACATGCACGAATTGGAGTCTATTAGATAGATATGATACAAACCACTGCAGCGCAGTACTTGTAATACCTACAGCATGTTCTAATCGCTCTAATAGGATATTATGATCAACAGTATCGAACGCTGCACTGAGGTCTAGCAGGACAAGCACAGAGATGAGTCCACTGTCAGAGGCCATAAGAAGATCATTTGTAACCTTCACTAAAGCTGTTTCTGTGCTGTGCTGAGCTCTGAAACCTGACTGAAACTCTTCAAATAAACCATTCCTCTGCAGATGATCTGTTAGCTGTTTGACAACTACTCTTTCAAGGATTTTTGATATGAAAGGAAGGTTGGAGATTGGCCTATAATTAGCTAAGACTGCTGGGTCTAGAGATGGCTTTTTGAGTAAAGGTTTAACTACAGCCAGCTTGAAGGCCTGTGGTACATAGCCGATTATTAGAGATAGGTTGATCATATTTAAGATCGAAGAATTAATTAATGGCAGGACTTCTTTGAGCAGTTTTGTAGGAATGGGGTCTAAAAGACACGTTGATGGTTTGGAGGAAGTAATTATTGAAGTTAACTCAGAAAGATCAATTGGAGAAAAAGAGTCTAACTTAATATCAATGGTACTAAGAGTAACTGTAGATAATATTACATCTGTGGGATGATTATTGGTAATTTTTTCTCTAATGATAAAAATTTTATTTGTGAAGAAGTTCATGAAGTCATTACTAGTTAACGTTAAAGGGATGGTTGGCTCAAAAGAGCTCTGACTTTTTGTCAGCCTGGCTACAGTGCTGAAGAGAAACCTAGGGTTGTTCTTATTTTCTTCAATCAGTGATGAATAGTAAGATGTTCTGGCTTTGCGGAGGGCTTTCTTATAAAGCAGCAAACTATTTCTCCAGGCTAAATGATGATCCTCTAGATTTGTGACACGCCATTTCCTCTCCAGATTACGAGTCATCTGCTTTAGGGTACGTGTTTGAGAATTATACCACGGAGTCAGGTACTTCTGATTTGAGGCCTTAGTTTTCACAGGAGCTACAGTATCCAGAGTCGTACGTAGTGAGGAGGTGAAATTATTAACAAGATAATCGACCTCTGTTGGGGTAGCGTTCAGATAGCTGCTTTGCTCTGTGTTGGTACAGGGCATTGGAGATGATAACAGTGGGTGGATTATATTCTTAAACTTAGTTACCGTGCTTTCAGAAAGACATCTACTTTGATAAAGTCTACTCTTCACCGCTGTGTAATCAATTATTGTAAAAGTAAATGTTATCAGGAAATGATCAGACAGGAGAGGGTTTTCAGGAAACACTGTTAAATGTTCAGGTTCTATGCCATATGTTAAAACAAGATCTAGAGTGTGATTAAAGTGGTGGGTGGGTTCTTTTACATTTTGAGAGAAACCAATTGAGTCTAATAACAGATTAAATGCCATGTTGAGGCTGTCATCTGATGACACAATATACTTCTAGACCAACTGCATTGAGTTCAGGAGACCAGTAGCATATACAAACACCATCATGGATGAAGAGATCCCTTCCAAATCACAACCTGGGAAGTTCACCTTCGATATCAATGTTTGTGAATGGACTTGGAAAGATTGTCTGAGTTTAATATTTGCCACACGCGGAGTTATAACGGCAATTGAGGAGACTGAGAAAAAAATAAGACAATGAACACATCACAACCATGAACTGCAGTAGATTGTGGCAAAGGCAGACAGAGGTGGAGAGGTGAAGGGAGAAGAAAACATGGAACAATTAAGGCTGTTTTTAGTGTGGTCACACATTAATATTGGGTTAAGGATTGTCCTAAAAAGCAGGAATCTCAGGCCGACTGACTCGGGGTGGAGTTTGAGAAAGGGAAGGGTCCTCAGCATCGCAACAAAAGGTTAAAGATAAAAAATAAGACACGCACACAGATAATTGCATTAGCCCACCTACTGTCACACACAGCCAATGAAAGCTACTCATAAACATGGCAATTTCTCTCATTACTGTTAAAAATATACACACACACTTGCTACCAAATACTGAGTTCATCAGCTGCTGACAGAGACCTGCCACAGTTTACTCTCCAGATTACAGGACATCAGCTTGAGTTTTTAGTAGACTCTGGCGCTACTGTAAGGACACATGAATGTAGATTGTCGTAGCTGACATATGGTGCCTCAAGTGGCCTGTCTGAGTAAGGCAAGAGAAAATCAAAAAGGACAGAACCCACGCACGTTCTCTGGGGTGTGTGTATTTGTGAAGAAGAGGAGAGAAGTAGCTGTCTCCCGCATGTTGTCAGGGCCAGCCACATTAAGAAAGCCTCACAGTTCGACTGAGCCCAAAAGGGGTACCAGAGAGGTCAGTGAAACAGAAGTCTCGAGAGTTTTGCTCCTTGCGTGAAGCTTGGCTTTGTGTAGCCGCGAGCCACAACGGGTGACGCTGCGGACCATAATCAAAGTAGATAACGTGGGGACAGGGCGTTGGAGCGAGAGCAAACTTTAGCTGCACTTTTCTTTTAGGCCCACCACCGTTTCTAGTTGGATTAGGCTGAGTTTGGCCGTTAATTGAACGTTTGGTGCAGGGCAGCATGTAAGCATGTAGTAAGTACCAGGGTCAATTGTACTAGGGGGGTCACGGACCCACATCCTATCACCCTCAGTCGTTCAGGGCAACTTGTACATACCCACACCCCTACATAGCGGGAGCTGGTAGCACCTACACTACCAATCAGTGATCAGTTAATAAATTAAGTGGTTAATATATTTTGATGCATGCTCAATCATCCAGGTAAGTAAATAAGTAAAGGCGCTGTCAATTGGTGTTCGCTCTCTCTGCGGTAGAGTATCACTTCCTTTTCCTGCTCAAACACAGTGGTGTTTTTGAGTAGCTTACCTGCTTAGCAATTTAATTAAAAACTTTTAGATACCTTTTTTTTCATAGTATAATCTTCGCGTGCTTCATCCGAAGCACACTTTCTGTGTACTCACTACCTAATTTAAAGCCAAAGTATTCACTCACTGTGAAGTCGCTAGCACCATGGCTACTTCACCTGTCCCTCCTGCACTTTCTTGCTCATTGTGTCAGATGTTTAGTTACTCCTCAGCCTCTGTAGCCAGATGGGCTACTCGCCTTCCGTTTTTTTTTTCTTCTCTCATTCTCTCTCTCTCGCTCGCTCTACCACCCTCGCTCTCTTTCCGCTGCACTCGCTCCTTGTATCAGGTGATTGGGTTAATTGGGAACCCACCTGCACATTGATTGCAGGGTGGCGCTAGCCCGTATAAAGCTAAGCCGATGTTTTGTTGGATTAATCCCTCCTGAGCTTCTGGTGCGATACAGCAGTAAATGCTGGCGTACTGCGACAGACTGATCAGCAAGAGCCGATTATATGACAGCTACAGGTATGCTCTCGCTTAACCTCAGATTCCCTCCGAATACTGGAATTGGTGTTAATATACTTTTCCGGCCTGTTGTAGCGCAGCAGTCTGTTTAATTCTGCCATTCGGGCTGTGCAATGCTCCTGGTACCTTCCAGCGCCTAATGCAGAGGATGTTCGGGGATCAGCAGTGCCAGTCATTACTGCTGTACCTAGACGACATCATTGTGTTCTCCTCGTCTGTCTCTCAGCACCTGCAACGGCTAGAGATGGTGATGGCAAGGCTGCAGCAACAGGGGCTCAAGGCTAAGTTAGAAAAGTGTGCCTTTTTCCAGCAGAAGGTTAACTACTTGGGCCATGTAATCTCCTGTGAGGGTGTCTCGACCGATCCAGCCAAGGTTGACGCAGTAGCCAAATGGCAGTGTCCTCGTTCCGTGTCAGAGTTGCGATCCTTTTTGGGTTTCGCCAGCTATTACCGGCGCTTTGTGGAGGGGTTCGCCGCATTGGCGGCTCCCCTGCATCAAGTGGTGGCTAAATCGGCTGGCACAAAGACAAAGAAGGGCTCAGGACAGAGTTTGAGTGCTATTTGGACCCCTCAGTGTGAGGAGAGCTTTGAGGCCCTGAAAGCAAAGCTTGTGTCTGCACCTGTGCTAGCATATGCTGACTTTACGCGCCCATTTATCTTGGAGATTGACGCCAGCCACAGTGGTTTAGGTGCAGTTCTCTCCCAAGATGTAGAAAGTGTCGTTAGGCCAGTGGCTTATGCTAGTCGAGGTCTTCGGCCACATGAGCGCAATATGGACAATTACAGCTCCATGAAGCTGGAGTTTCTTGCGCTCAAGTGGGCCATGGCCGAGAAGTTCCGGGAGTACCTGCTGGGGCAGAAGTGTGTGGTTTACACCGATAATAATCCACTCAGTTACCTCTCTTCAGCTAAGCTGGGTGCCACCGAGCAGAGGTGGGCCTCCCAGCTGGCGGCATTCGATTTTGAGATCAAGTATCGCTCAGGCCGCAGTAATAGGAATGCTGATGCTCTCTCTCGACAGTATGAGACGAGCTCCAGCTTGGCCGAGGGTGTGTTGCCTGGGACTTGTGTCCCGACTTCACTTCAGCAGGCTCAGTGTCCAGCCGTTTCGCCTTCCGTTACTCAGTTGGAGATTGGGGCCTTTCCATCTCACTCCCTGGAGGATATTCGTGCTTTGCAGGAGGCTGACCCCCTCCTCAAGGATTTCTTGGTATACTGAAGGAGGCACACCCCGCCCTCTTCGGAGGAAAGGAGTCAGGTCCCCAAACCAGTCATGGTTCTGCTGCGTCAGTGGGATCGTCTGGTGGAGAAGGATGGCATCCTTTTTCGCCGTATCTTGCGTCCAGGTGGAGGTGAGGAAGCCCTCCAACTTGTTCTTCCAGAGGCTCTAAAGCCTGAGACCTTGAGGCAGCTGCACCAGGACCATGGGCACCAAGGTATTGAGCGTACCACTGAACTGGTCAGGCAGCGTTGCTATTGGCCCGGGATGTCCTCTGACATCAAGCAATGGGTTCAGCGTTGTGAACGCTGTCAGGTCGCAAAGGACTCAGAGTTGGGGTCTCATAGTTATATGGGTCATCTGTTGGCGTCTAGGCCAAATGAAATCCTGGCCATAGACTTCACGGTGTTGGAACCTTCCCGTAGTGGAGTTGAAAACGTCTTGGTTATGACTGACGTTTTTAGCAAATACACTGTTGCAGTCCCTACCCGGGACCAGCGGGCCTCTACTGTGCCCCAGGCCCTGTTAACAGAGTGGTTTTTTAAGTTTGGCATTCCAAGCCGCCTCCACTCTGACCAGGGTAGAAATTTTGAGAGTTTGGTGATGCAACAGTTATGCGAGTTGTATCGGGTAGCCAAGTCCCGTACAACCCCTTACCACCCAGCGGGTAATGGGCAGTGCGAACGGTTTAACCGAACCCTCCATAACCTCCTCCGGACTCTGCCATCATCTCGGAAACGCGACTGGGCTGCATGCTTACCGCATGTGCTCTTTTGCTATAATAGCACGCCGCATCAGGGCACTGGAGAGTCACCGTTTTTCTTGATGTTTGGCAGGGATCCTAGGCTGCCTATTGATTTCCTTCTAGGCCGCGTTCAGGACCCAGTGCCTGGAGAGGTACAGGACTGGGTGGCCGAGCACCAAGCCAGGTTAATGGTGGCTTTTGAGGGAGCTCGGGCACGGTTGTCGCTGGCCGCTGACCGTCGTAAGGAGCGGCATGACCAGAGAGTCCACCCTGTTCCTTTAAAGGTCGGTCAGCTGGTGTATCTTCGAGATCACAGCGCCCGGGGCCGGCACAAGATCCAGGACCTTTGGAGCTCTGTGGTCTATCAGGTGTTGAGGGCACCCCAAGAGAACGGGGCTGTTTATACCATTGCCCCCGTGGGAGACTTGGAGAAGGTTCGACATGTCCATCGTGACATGTTAAAGGCACAGGTCAGCCTAGGGCCGCCTACACCTGGTCCACCGGTTCCACCCCCACCTGTACCTGCTGACTCAGAGCAGACCTCTCTGAGTGACGACGAGTTGTGGCTCCTTGTCCCTGAGGTACCCTCACACCCTGTAGCACCTGTGGTGTCACTTCCCGATGCCTCTAGAGTTCCATCGGTGGAGCTCAGGTCCACTCCCAGTGTGATTGTAGCACCCTCGACCTCTGCTCCCCCAGGTTCTTCCTCAGGCTCTGTTGAACAGTCTGAGGTGAGTGGGCCACATTTGCGGAGAACAGCACGTTCAACAGCTGGTCAGCACTCAAATGTTTATCACTTGCCACGTCCTGTTGAATCCGCGTCAGTTGCTAATGCTCAGCTTGCCATATTCAGGCCATGGTGTTAGGTTCCTTGAGTTATTGTCGGGGCGCCAATACAAAAAAGGGGGGGTAGATGTAGCCAGATGGGCTACTCGCCTCCCGTTTTTTTTTCTTCTCTCATTCTCTCTCTCTCGCTCGCTCTACCACCCTCGCTCTCTTTCCGCTGCACTCGCTCCTTGTATCAGGTGATTGGGTTAATTGGGAACCCACCTGCACATTGATTGCAGGGTGGCGCTAGCCCGTATAAAGCTAAGCCGATGTTTTGTTGGATTAATCCCTCCTGAGCTTCTGGTGCGATACAGCAGTAAATGCTGGCGTACTGCGACAGACTGATCAGCAAGAGCCGATTATATGACAGCTACAGGTATGCTCTCGCTTAACCTCAGATTCCCTCCGAATACTGGAATTGGTGTTAATATACTTTTCCGGCCTGTTGTAGCGCAGCAGTCTGTTTAATTCTGCCATTGCGGAGAGAGGTGTTCGTGGTATCTCCACCAATGAGAGTATAGTGCCTCCGGTCCTGGGGTAAGCCGTTAGAACTACTTTTATTAGCATTCATAGCTATAAGAGTTTAAGGTTACATTTATCTGTTTCAGGGCTTCACTGCTGTACTCACCTCTCCATGGTAAATTGCCCAACCTAAATTGGAAGAGTGGACTGCCTTCTCAGCTGCTGTTGTGAACTCCTCCTTGGTGGAGTCTGCTGTCTTGTCTTGTTTTGTCTTATCTTGTTTTTATTAAGTAGGCTTACCTTTTTTTGGGTTCGCCTGGTGTTCTATTTTACCCTGGACTGTTGCTCGTACCCACGCTTCTGTGATCGGGCTGAAGTGATTCCCTGCCCGAGTGTCGTGCTGGGACTCTAAATCGCCTGGGTGGCCGGTCTCAGCCGGTGGGGAGCCAGACCGGCCTACGCCTGAGAATAATTATTACCAGCACGAGTGGTAGTTTGACCCGTGGGGAATAAGCCTTTCCTCTGTGTGTGTGCGCGTGTGTGTGATTTCTTTTATTAAAGTTATTAAAGTGTGTTTTAGTCTTTTTATGATTTGTAGCGAGCCTGACGCTCAGTGTCCTTTTATTCTTTTAACATACTTTTCTGTGTTTTATTTCAGTGAAGGAGGACGAGCCAGTGGCCCTGGGACCTCAGGTGGTGGGTCGTTTTCACACTTTCTTTTGTACAGCACTGGGTGGTCTGAAGTGATTCTTTTGGTGTGATTTTCTTTTGGTTCCACGGCTGCTGGTAAGTCCAAGTTCCACGGTTGTTTATGTTTACTGTAGGACACTGTCAATAATGATGCTACATCTTGACTTTTAATATTTTATTTATAAAATATTATTTATAATATTTTATTCATTTCTATAAATAAAACTGTTTTAATATTGGAAGCCAACCTGCCTCAGTGTGCATCCTTGAATCTGTGCGGTCTTCTTTTATTCCTTTTCTTTATTTTTCTTAAATATATTTCCTGGGGGTGTAATTCCCCTAGGTGGCGTTGTCAAGTTTATTTATTTTGTTCATAACCCCGCCGACCACTTGGTCACACCTCCTTTAGCAGTAATGATACTTGTAACAAATGTAGCATATTTGCAGCTCTGGAGGCCAGGATTACTGAATTGGAGACTCAGCTTTGCACCCTTCATTCACCCGTAGCTAGTCATGCCCCTGTAGCTGGTGCAGCCGAAGATAGCGTAGGCCAGTGTTTCCCAACCACTGTGCCCCGGCACATAGGTGTGCCATGGGAAATTATTTAATTTTAATGAACTGGTCCAAAAATAAAATTTAATAATTACTACAAATGATAAAATCATTGTTGGGCATCTGTGCTTTCAATGCAGTGACTTGTAGAGTAATTACTCTTTTATGTCAGTGGGTGGCAGTGGGTAGCGCAATATCACCTTGTTAAGTTAAGACACAGTAAGTGATGCGCGTGGTACGTGGCAACTGCAAGACGTACAACAAAGATGGATAAATATTTGAAAACAAAAACTGCAGACTCCGAACTGGGCCCTGGACAAAATTCTAATCCAGAAGAGCCTAGTACAAGCAGTAGTCAAAAGAAAGCAAAAACAGTGAGCTCGAGGCAATACAGCAAAAGTTACCTTTCGTTCGGATTTACTTTCACTGGACTGCACCAACTCAGTTATGTTTGGTGTGTGGAGAAAAGCTCTCAAACAGTGCTTTTGGTCCCAAGCAAGCTTAAATGCCATCTCCACACAAAACATCCCTCACTTCAAAACAAGAACAAACTATTTTGTTCACCTGCGTGAACACGCTGAGAAACAGGTAACTTTAATGAGAAAAAACACAAAGGTGTCTGAAAGAGCTCTCAAAGCTGAACTTTTAGCCAAATCCAAAAAAAACACACATACCGTAGCAGAGACATTAATACTACCTGCCTGCAAAGCCATTGTGAATAAGATGCTGGGCCCGGACACGGTTAAAGAAATAGCCAAAGTCCCGCTCTCACAAAACAATTGCCAGACGTATTGATGACATGTCTGCAGACATTGAAAGTGTGGTTTTGGAGAAGATACGCTTCAGTGGGAAGTTTTCATTGCAACTTGATGAGTCTACGGACATTAGTGGACATTCCCAATTCTTGGCCAATGTGTGTTTTGTGGATGGGGACTCCATCAGAGAAAACCTTCTGTTTTGCAAGGCACTGCCAGAAAAAACAACATGAGAGGAAATTGTTTGGGTAACATCCGAATATCTTGAACAAGGAGGACTTAAGTGTGAAAACTGTATGAGTGTCTGCACTAATGGAGCAGCAGCCATGGTCGGGCGCACCAAAGGTTTCTTAGCAGAGTGAAAGCAATACACCCAGATGTTATTGTTACGCACTGTTTTCTGCACCGTGGGGAGCTTGTTGCCAAAACTTTACCAGCAGACCTAGCTCCTGTGTTGAATGATGTCGTGCACATGGTAAACTTCGTCAAGACAAGACCTCTGAAAAGAAAACTAAAAACGGAGAGATTTAGAGCTGTTGAGGAAGAGCTTCGTGTATGCCTTTCTTCAATTCCTGCCAGAATATCATCTTTGTGTTCATCTAGACAGGCCCAGGTTTCACACTGAGTATAAACAAACTGAGTGATTAACTTGCCATTATATGTACTATATTAGGCTACAATGTGTCATTTTGGAGTAAGTTTGGTTGGTGGTGTGCCACAGGATATATTTAATCTATAAAATATGCCGCAACTTAAAGGTTGAAAAACACTGGTGTAGGCTCCGCTAGCTGTTTCCCGGCAGATCCCAAGCAGCTGGGGAAAGAGGGCAACTGGGTGACGGTGAGGAGGAAGCATAGTCTTAAAAAGAAGCCCCAGGTACACCACCAACCTGTTCATCTGTCTAACCGTTTTTCCCCACTCGGCGACACACCCGCCGGGAGTCAAACTCTGGTAATTGGTGATTCTGTTCTGAGTGTGTGAAGCTAGAGACACTGGCAACCATAGTCAATTGTCTTCCAGGGGCCAGAGCAGGTGACATTGAGGGAAATTTAAAACTGCTGGCTAAGGGTAAACGTGAATTCAGTAAAATCATAATTCACGTCGGCAGCAATGGCACCCGGTTACGCCAATCAGAGGTCACTAAAATCAATATTGAATCGGTGTGTACCTTTGCAAAAACAATGTCGGACTAGTTTTCTCTGGTCCCCTCCCCAATCAGACCAGGAATGACATGTTTAGCCACATGTTCTCCTTAAATTGCTGGCTGTCTGAGTGGTGTCCAAAAAACAATGTGGACTTCATAGATAACTGGCAAACCTTCTGGAGGAAACCTGGTCTTGTTAGGAGAGACAGCATCCATCCCACTTTGGATGGAGCAGCTTTCATTTCTAGAAATATGGACAAATTTATTAACCCCCCCCCCCCCAAAAAAAAAAAATTAGACTATCCAGAGTTGGGACCAGGAAGCAGAGTCGCAGATTTACACGCCTCTCTGCAGCTTCTCACCTCCTGTTACACCCCCCCCCCCCCCCCCCCCAAAAAAAACCCCCAAAAAAAACCCATTTACACTGACACTATGTCAGCTCACAATCAGACAGAAAACAAACTAAAAACCAGCAATAAACAACTTAAACATAAAAAATCACAAAGAAAGAGCAATACAGTTTACACATCTGAACCAAAGAGTAAAACAGTGAAATTTGGATTATTAAACATTAGGTCTCTGTTAGTACATGACTTAATAATTGATCAACAAATTGATTGACTTTGACTTACAGAAACCTGGTTGCAGCAGGATGATTATGTTGGTTTAAATGTATCATTCTAACTACCAGAAATCTCGAAGCACAATTCAATTCAATTTTATTTATATAGCGCCAAATCACAACAACAGTCGCCTCAAGGGGCTTTATATTGTACAGTAGATCGTACAATAATAGGTATAGAGAAAAACCCAACAGTCATATGACCCCCTATGAGCAAGCACTTTGGCGACAGTGGGAAGGAAAAACTCCCTTTAATCAGGAAGAAACCTTCGGCAGAACGAGGCTCAGGGAGGGGCGGCCATCTGCTGCGACCGGTTGGGGTGAGAGAAGGAAGACAGGATGAAAGACATGCTGTGGAAGAGAGACAGCGATTAATAACAGATATGATTCAATGCAGAGAGGTCTATTAACACATAGTGAGTGAGAAAGGTGACTGGAAAGGAAAAACTCAATGCATCATGGGAACTCCCCGGCAGCCTACGTCTATTGCAGCATAACTAAGGGTGGATTCAGGGTCACCACAATAATTGATTACACAGCAGTGGAGAGTAGACTTTATCAAAGTAGATGTCTTTCTGAAAGCACCGTAACTAAGCTTAAGAATATAATCCACCCACTGTTATCATCTTCAATGCCCTGTACCAACATAGAGCAGAGCGGCTACCTGAACACTACTCCAACAGAGGTCGATTATCTTGTTAATAATTTTACCTCCTCACTACGTACGACTCTGGATACTGTAGCTCCAGTGAAAACTACGGCCTCAAATCAGAAGTACCTGACTCTGTGGTATAATTCTCAAACACGCAGATAACTCGTAAGCTGGAGAGGAAATGGCGTGTCACAAATTTAGAAGATCATCATTTAGCCTGGAGAAGTAGTTTGTTGCTTTATAAGAAAGCCCTCCACAAAGCCAGAACATCTTACTATTCATCACTGATTGAAGAAAATAAGAACAACCCCAGGTTTCTCTTCAGCACTGTAGCCAGGCTGACAAAAAGTCAGAGCTCTTTTGAGCCAACCATCCCTTTAACGTTAACTAGTAATGACTTCATGAACCTCTTCACAAATAAAAGTTTTATCATTAGAGAAAAAATTACCAATAATCATCCCATAGATATAATATTATCTACAGCTACTTAGTATCATTAATATTCATTTAGACTCTTTTTCTCTAATTGATCTTTCTGAGTTAACTTCAGTAATTACTTCCTCAAAACCATCAACGTGTCTTTTAGACCCCATTCCTACAAAACTGCTCAAAGAAGTCCTACACATTAACTAATGCTTTAATCTTAAATATGATCAACCTATCTCTAATAATTGGCTATGTACCACAGGCCTTCAAATTGGCAGTAGTTAAACCGTTACTTAAAAAGCCATCTCTAGACCCAGCAGACTTAGTTAATTGTAGGCCAATCTCTAACCTTCCTTTTATGTCAAAAATTTTTGAAAGAGTAGTTGTCAAACACCTAACAGATCATTTGCAGAGGAATGGTTTATTTGAAGAGTTTTAGGCAGGTTTCAGAGCTCATCACAGCACAGAAACTGTGATGAGCTCTGAAACCTGCTAAGAAGATCGTTTGTGAAGATTACAAACGATTATGGCCTCTGACCGCTGACTCATCTCTGTGCTTGTCCTGCTAGACCTCAATTTATCGTTTGACACTGTCGACCATAATATTCAATTAGAACGATTAGAGCATGCTGTTGGCAGTGGTGGTTTTTGATATGGGCGAAATCATGGGCATTGGAAAAAAAGTTGCTTAGACCCAAGTTGCCCCAACATTATGCCAGGGCATTTTGGGAATTGCATAGGGACCGATTAGTTTTCTATTGCCCATTTGTGGGGAGTAAGGGTGCCCTCCATTTGCGAGGTGTGCCTGCTGCTTACTGCACAGGAGGAGAGGGCGGCGGATTCTCTGGCTGGCTGGAGCGGCATCTAATAAATAGCTCACAAAAAAAAAACTAAATGAAAAAAAACAAAAAACAAACAGAAGACATGATATAGACTTAAAATTTGCACCAATGTGTTTTCTAAATTGTATTACACACATATACGTGAAAAGTGAGCGCGAGGGCCTTTAGTGCATCTGCTTTCTGCTGCGCTGAAGTCTCACACACAACCTGTTGAAAGGGGAGGGGGTGGGCTGCTTCCAAATAGCGCATTTTCATTCATAATGTTGTCAATCCAAGCCCATTATGTATTAATGATTTTTCCTGGGCTGTGTGAAATCCCAGAAGAGAAAAAAAAACCCTACAAAATGAATCAATGCGTGCCTTAGTGCCTTGATCAGTTAAAATCTGGTTTACATGTCGAATGAAAATCCAACCCCTGAGAACAGTTGAAACAATGAGGAACCTACAGTTTTTGCTTTAACGGTTTTTAATGTAAAGATTTCAGGGTATCTCGTAGCATAGTCTGTAATAACTAGCATAAAATTATTTCCAGCTTTACTCTTTTCCACAGGACCAAGTATGTCCATGTCAAGACGCTGAAATGCTGTACCAATGATTGGGAGAGGTTGGAGTGGTAATTTGGTGGGGACCCTAATTGAAGTCTTCTGACACTGAGGACAATTTCTGCAAAACTGTCAGGGTCCTGGGACTGGGCGACCCAGGACCCCTGGGCAGTCATGGACCTGTGTTATTATTATGTATTTTTGGTGTCGTTTCCCCTTCTCTGTGCATGTACATATGTGTGTGTCTTTCTGTGCTGTGTTAGTCTGTGTCCCACTCATATGTTTAGGCGAGGTATGGGTGTGTGTAGCCGCTATGACTGGTGCACCTAAATCTTCACCACCACGTCTGTATACATACAAGCAGAAAGGGGAGCGAGCGGGTCAGCGCTCAGGGCACAGAAACTAAGCTGGCTTCAGACACCATTTATTTCCATAAAAAAAAAAAAAAAAACACAGCCAGAGTCACAAATACAAGATAAAATCCCCGTATACAAAAAAAAGTGTTTACAACCCGCTAAAAACCCTGCCGGCAGAAATAGCTATACACTATTAAAACAAGGCTAAAACATGTTTTCTATATACTAAAATTACCCTCCCATAGTCCCACAGTCCAGCCACACATGGGCGAGTGGTCCTTATATGAAAGAGACAGGAGAGGAACTTCTCTTCCGGGATGGTAAAACACGCCAGCAGCAGACCAGGGAGGAGGCTCCTATCGCAGACCTGTCTCCTCCTGACAGCGCGTCGCCGCACAGTCCCGCCCCACTCCACACCTGAACACGGCATCCCTCGTCTCACCGTCAGATGCAGGCAGAAGGGCATCCCTGCCCTGTTGTGAATTGCAGCCATCGCCACCCACTGTTGCTGTTCCTGCCGTTGGGACTGGATCGCCGAACAGCACCCCACAGTCAGGCAGCGGTTCCTTCAACACACGTGCGGGTTTGCACGCGTTCCTTTTTCTCCTGCTCACCTTCCGTGCGTTGCTCCTCTTTTTGTCTCTGCGCTCACCATCCCCTTTAACAGGTCAACCTGGCGGCTGATAGGCCACCTTGGGGAACGCCCCCCCACCTCACAGGTGCCTACAATTGTCTGTTTAGTCCACAGTGGATTAAAGGAACATGGTACAATATTAACACACATAATATAAATATGAGGATAAAACCATGCCGTATAAATATAAATAAACATGCAATATAAATATCACAATAAAATCATGCAAATAAAATCAACACTATGTACCAATACACAGATTGATAAAACATAAAAACACAAATTTCCACTGTGTGACATCCCCCCATATTTTAACTGTGACAGTCCCTGTCACAACATTCAGGTGTTCTGTCCGGGAGGGTGGCTGGCCAACATTTAAACCTGCTGGAGACTGTGGCTTTGCCATTACCTTCTGTACACATAAAACATCAGCAATAATCTGCTACCAATCAATAGTTTTTTTCGAATGCATCCTAGAAAATTTAGAGCATAGGTGAGTTATACAGTCCAATTGCCACATCCAGGTAACCTGCTTTTCTTCAATTTCGTGACCACATAGCATAGCTAGCGTATGGGATTATCAGACCATTGGCTCCTCTCAGCTGGGCACTGCTGGGATCCTTCCAGGCATAACCTGGTCTTCATGCTTCTCCTAAGCACTACTGCATAGCAGCAACCCACGATCCCACAGCCAGCAACTCTTGAAGCTCAACTCCTGTGATATCCCTTGTGGACAAACACTACTCATGAATACTCACGTGGCAATAAAAAGTCTTTTCTGTACACCCCTTGCTCACAACCCTTAGCGGAGCAGGAGCTCGGTGAGCCGGAGGAGCTCGCGCTGCCAGCCGAGGAGCAGCTCAGCGAGCCGGAGGAGCTCAGAGAGCCAGAGGAGCCCGCACCGCCAGCTGAGGAGCTCAGCGAGCCGGAGGAGCCCGCACCGGCAGCTGAGGAACTCAGTGAGCCGGAACAGCTCAGCGTGCCGGAACAGCTCAGCGAGCCGGAGGAGCTAGGCGAGCCGGAGGAGCCCGCACCGCCAGCTGCGGAGCCCTGCGAGCAGGAGCAGGAGCAGCTCAGCGAGCCTGTGGAGCCCGCGCTGCCACCGGAGGAGCTCGGAGGTTCGGAGAGACCCGCTCAGCCTGAACTGGAGGTCAGCGAGTCAGATGGACCACCACGTCTAGCGCGCCCTCCACGCCAGCTACGTCCAGTGCGTCTGCGTCAGCGACCGGCGCGTCATCGACCGGCGTGTCATCGGCCATGTACCACACCTCGCTGTTGTTCACCGGAGCTGCGCCGCCGCCACTGGATCCGGGGCAGGCCGCCTGGGGAGCAGCGCCGCCGCCGTCGGACCCGGGGCAGGCCGCCGGAGGAGCAGCAGCGCCGCCACTGCCACTGGATCCCGGGCAGGCCGCCTGGGGAGCAGCGCCGCCGCTACTGGACCCGGGGCTCGCCACCGGAGGGGCAGCAGTGCCGCCGCCACTGGAGCAGTGGCAGGCCCCCAGAACTGTTTTGCTGCTGCTACCGGACCCGTGGCCGTCCGCCGGAGCTGCGACAGCGCCGCCGCTACTGGACCCGGGGCCCGCCACCGGAGCTGCAACGTCGCCGCCATTGGCTTCGAGGTAGGCCCCCTGAACTCTTTTGTTGTGTTGATGGGCCGCCTGAGACTGTTTTGTGGCGTTTTTTCTTTTTGTTGCTCCGCTGCGGGATGCGCAGTCGGACTCTGGGACTGTGACCTTGGGGGGGGGAGGGGGGGGGGGGGGGTTGTTTTCTTTGGTGGTTTTTTTGCTTGTTTTGGTTCTGGCCATCCGTCCTGGACCTCCCGCCGCCCGCCCTGGGTTGGTTGTGCTGTTTTGTTTCGTGTTTTTGGGTCGTCGGGTGCCGACCCTTAGAAGGGGGGTACTGTCAGCCTGGGCAGTCATGGACCTGTGTTATTATTATGTATTTTTGGTGTCGTTTCCCCTTTTCTGTGCATGTACATATGTGTGTGTGTCTTTCTGTGCTGTGTTAGTCTGTGTCCCACTCATATGTTTAGGCGAGGTATGGGTGTGTATGTCTGCGGGTGTGCCTGGAGGATGGAGCTCGGCCACCTGCAGGCCTGAGGGGTGTGGCCCTGCGGAGGGACTGGCCACACCCGAAGCCACACACCTGCTGCTGATCAGGCCTCGTTGGGGGAGCTAATTAGGAGAGAGTTGGAGCTCCCACCGACGCGGGATAATTTCCTTGAGACTCCACGTTAGTCGTCCCGTTGAATTGAGTTAGTGTGTGTAAGTGTATACCTGCCATTACTGAGTGTCCTGACGGCTGCGTCTATTGTTTCCCGCAGGAGGAGCGTGGAAGGCACGAAGAGCAGCGAGCACCGGGGGGTGCTGACACGGGAGCAGAGAGCACTAGGAGGACACGACACGGGAGTCTGGGAAAACACGGGGATTTATTGTTGCTTTTTTTCCACACTGTAAATAAATACACTGTTTGTACATCGAGCACCGCACCTGGGTCCTCCTTCCCCACTCCTTCCACGGTTTGCCATGCCATACTGTGACAAAAACAGAGCAATGTCTGAGCGTATACCAGGCCAGAAAAAGTACCGCTTAATGCAAGCATTGGTCACTGTTAGAGTTTGTATTGTTGATTGTCATTTATGCTTAGAAATATTTAACCATATATGCTAAGAGGTGTATAATCAATTGTGTAGTGATAAGTTGTGTGATCTTTAACAGGCTACAGAGGCTTGGTGTGCATTCCTGGAATGCACACCTGCATCTTGGGGGCATGGGAAAAGTTTGCATCTTGCCTTATAGTTTTATGGTAGGATTACCGTAGCTACGTTTGTTCTAGTCTAAGTGCTTTTCTGTTTAGATGAACTGCTGGACTTCCTCACCGGGGGGGTCTAGTCTACCCTCTTCCTGACCAAGGATGTTATATGACCCTTTGATCAGCAGTACCACACACACACACACACACACACACACACACACACACATCCACCACACACACACAGGCAAGGTACTCTTTGTGTGTATGTAGACGTCACATGTTAGTGAACTTATGCATATTCATGTAACCTCAATAAAAGGGCAGTGGTACGGGAGGACGGACGAGAGCAACTGGGGTCAAGCGAAGGGACGGCGCTTTGTCCGGTTCTCTCCCGTGCACGAGTAACATGAAGAACTTGCCTACTTCGTGTCTTGCTTTGCGGTGTAATTATATTGTCTTCAACGTTCCAGCGAATAGGTTTATGCTACAAACCTAACATTAATTGGTCCTTCGATGCCGGATCCCTGGGATCGCATTCACCGAGGGGAGGAGGGACACGCTGAAAGACTGACGTCAGCCAGGAAGTTCCTGTGGATTCGCTGTCTGTCCTTCTCCTCGATGAATGGCGATCGGCGGGATTCAGGCTGATATTACACGCTAAGCAACGCCAAGTAAGTTTAAAGAGGCCGACTCTATAACCGTGTCGTTGTGCAGTCTCCGCCATTTTGTGAGGAGTTGAGAAGTTCGCTGCTTTGTGGAGCGAAACCCGGGTTCCTTGCTACTGTGTGCAGCAAGAGGTTCCTTACCGCTTAGTGGGGTAAAATTACGTCTTCACCGCTCAGTGGGGTGTTGTCCGTGGCCGCTCAGTGGGGCTAAAATTCGCCGTCTAAGTGGGGCGATGTACAATGCCGCTCAGTGGGGTTTTTTTGTACAGAAGCATTAAGTCGCAGAGCTGCGCAGTTCGAACTTTTTTGGTTCTCCGCCGCTTTGTGGGGTGTTGAGAGGTTCCGCGGGGTCCAGATTGTGCTGGACAGTAGGCCTATTTTGTGTTATTGTCATTTTCGTCGTCGTCTCGTTGTTGTTGTTGTGTGTGAGTGTGTGCGGAGCAGAACGCGTGGTGTGTGACGTCAGCAGTTGTTGTTGTTATTATCGGTTTCTAAGCAACCAAGAGTGAGTTAGAGGGAGAAAGACGTTTGTGCTGGACTTTGCTCCTGGCAGCACAAAGTATTTATGTATAAAAGAGAGAGAGCGAAGGCTCCACAGCTGCGTGGGTGCACGCGAATGCGGTCGCGCGGGTTTCACGCGGACCTGAGCCGTGCGGTTAATCGCAGGCTTATAAATGGAAGAGATTCAAATGTTAGAAGTTTTCAGAAAACACACCAGCCTTGAAGAGTGTGTGGAAAAGGCCAGCCCACATCAGCAGCTGTGCTCTGGTGGGTGGCTTTCCCCCCACCCCTTCCTGACACAAAATGTTAACAGCCTGTGTGCCAGACCATAGACGTAATTGAGGTGGATAGTTGTTAAAAGTAATCTACATTAAGCTTGTGGTTGCTTAAATTCAGTACAATGACATGTGAGGTGAAGTGATATAGGTAAATATTTAAACTAATGAAGTGCATAGAGGCACTTGACCTGTGTGAAAGACTGTCGTCTTATTATGAGCCATTGTTGAGATATACAGCACGCCTGTAAAAAAACAACTAAAATGCTGAACCCTGTATGAAACATCTAAAAATACATGATGGAGAAGCTGTGTTGAATATGAAAGTGTAAGACTTTGCCACTGTGGGCAGAGCATGCAACTACTGTGTGATGTCGCGTTGCAGTTCTTTTTTTTTTTCTTTTTTCTGAGCTGATGAGCAAGCTACACATTATCAGATCGAGAGCTGTCTGAGAACTACTCAAAGAGAGGAAAACAGAGCTATGATAACTATGATAACTGGAGTGTGCAGCGTCTCCATGAGCAGTTTTCCTGCACCTTGACTCGTGTGTGTGTAGCATCAGCATCATGTTTTTGTTTATTTGTTTTGTTGGTTTGAAAATAATTAAATAAACGTGTGATCATATTTATGGATCACCATGGCACATATCTCCAGCCATATGGTTTATTTATGCAGATGAAAAAGTGAGTGTGACTGTGTCTGACATCACAATGTTTTTGTGCACTGTGCAAAAGTAATTGCCTCTGACTGTGAGTGAGAGCAGTGATTTTGCAGACCACCAGCTATTGTGAAGAAAAAAAAAAGAAAAAAAAAAAGAGTGAAAAAGAGACAAATTACATTGTAGACGAAGAAAAATAATCATAGGAAAAAGGTTTTGTGTTGATCAGCCGAAAAACAACTACAATGTCATTTTCTGCTTTTAAGAAAGGATTGTTCACACAAACACAGACAGAGAGAGATGTGTGATGATTAAGCAGTGATGATAATAATGAAAGTCTCTCAGTCTGTCGTTTACAGGTGGGGGACGGACCTGGATCAATCCTACACGGGTAGCAGTCGTAAGAAAATTATAGGTTGAAATCATTAGAAAAATTAGAAACACTCAGCCAGAATTTTTGGCTGAATTGTTTTGCAGCTTCCCGTCCTCATCCTGAACAAGCAAGCTCCAAGGAAACGAATCTCTCCCTGAAGACACCGAGTGCAGTTTCAGAAGCACGAGCATGAACATTTAACAGTGGACAGGAGTCCAAGAGACAATCTGAGCAGAGAGGTCCAGCAGCGCTGTGGGCAAACGGCATCAGAAAGAGAAGAACCACCATCTAGATTGGATGGATGGAGATGCGTTTCCAGCCAGCTGCAACCTCACTGTGTGTGAAGGACTTTTGAGAAGACTGTCTGAGTTTGACATTTGCCATGTTTGGAGTGAGATGGCAATGAAAGAGACACGGGACAAAGCTGGAAAAAAAGCTGACTGCCATTGGACTGAAAAGTGGGAGAGAAGGAGAGGAGCAGAAGAGGGCTGAGGCTGCTGTTTTAGTGTGGGCAATCAAATTAGGTTAAGGAATTCGGGGAGACAAGCGACTGCCTGGAAGTGGAGGATTGACATAGTGTCCAGACCACCACAAAAGGGGGAAGAGGACAAGCACTGAGGTATGCAAGTGTACTGTTAGAAAATGGAAAGGTGACACCACACATGCAGCTAATATCCACCAGAGATAACACAAGACCATACACAAAGTGTTACACATTAAAAGAGGGTATTTGTAGAAGGGGTTAACAACACACAGTGTGGTTGCCGATGGTAACCTGTTTCAGAAGAAAGGGGGAAGGTACATGAAAGGATACATAAAAACAGAACATATATTAACCCTACTAACAATTCCAAACACAAAATAGCTTATGAAGATTAGACAACATTTTAAGTGTGTGAGTCTGTTTATTATTTTGTCCAAGTCACCTCGTGTGATGTAAAGACCAGTGAAACTCATAGCACATTGCATGCTCTGCTGGATATACAGCTCCACACACATGCAATGAAAATTAGCTTGTTATCTTTCATCAGTGTAAAATAGTGTCAATTTAGCAGACACTTGTTATCAAATACTGAATTTATCCTAAAAAAAAAATTGACTCTCCAAGTTGCAGGACAACAATTTAACTTTTGTGGGAAAAAAAAAATCCTGGTTTGATAAATCAGTGACCAGGCAATAAATTTAGTGTTAAAATGGTAAATTGGGAGAAGCTTCCTGCTTGATTAATGCAGCACAAGTAATTTACTGTATGAGGGAAATTGTCTTTTGTGATAATATTTTGAACATGCTTTCCTGTTGTCCTGTCAACTTAGTGGGTTAATAGCTGATATGCAAATTAGTTGATTGGTTTTAGATTAATGAAAGGTGACTGAATTCTAGCATGAGTGAATGAGATGTGTTGGAGTTTGTGTGTTAAGTGGAAACTCCAAAACACTGAGTTTCCCATTTTGATGTGCGAGTGAATTCTGTATCTAGATACACAACTCTGAATACGTCAGAACAAACTTCTTTTGTGAAGTGCATGACAGCATGTCACATGTTTTATGATGAAGGGAAAAAGGAAAATTGAATAAAATAGATCTGTGATTTAGATTAGTGAAGAGCACAGACCTGGTGATTAAACTCATAGCTAATATGACATTAGGGTTAGACTGTTGTGTGTTGTGCAGCTGATGGTTGGTTTGGAGTGAATTTAGCTGATGATTTTTCTTTTGTTGTGAAGTCGAGCCTGCCGATTAGTATGATGGTATGATGAACCATGCTAATGGTATGATTTACCCTCCTGAGATGAGGAGCTTGTGTCATGACTTAACAAGGCCTTTTTATTTTGATACTTTTACAGTGCACTGAGAGTTTTGTTTGATAATCTCTGTTATTTTCCATTTTTATCTTTTGAACAGGCACTGATTTTGTTGTTTATTTCTTTTCTTTAAGCAGATCTGCACGTCGGGAATTGAAAGTGCTATACGACCGATCGAGAAAGCCACTCATTTGGGACAATTATTAAATGAAAGTCCCTGTCCAAAAAAGGATTCAGCGATGTAATCCGATCTAAAGTTCTTCTTTTTTTCTTTTTGAAATGACGTCATTTTGCTGAGAGTGGAAACTAAATGCGACGACAGGTTCCGCCATCAGCAAAGAAAGAAACAAAGAAAGAATGAATGAATGTATGAATGGAAATAAAGAACGAACTGACTGACTGGTGAAAGAAACTGTGAGAAATTGTATACATCTGCGCAGCGCTAACATTTGCATTTTCTTTTCTACAGCATTACAGTTCTTCATGTGGTTTGATCACATGATTTATACCAGGACAACTGGTTGATGTTTTTCCTACTACAGGATTTTTGGGTTTATGTGTGAGGAAAACTGTGTTTACAGGTTATGAGTGGTGATGCTGTTACATTGTGTTTTTGGGAAAATGTGACGTTACTTTGATGATATGAATAACATATTTTCCACAGCAATGGATGGTTGATTTTTATGGTGTTTTTATGGCACCTCTGGAACCTGTTGACCTGTGTCTGACCTCCGTCTGACCACAGTCAATGTGTATTACTAATGTTTGTTTCTCTGAGGATGCTGTGGAAGATTCAGCTGAAACGGACAAGTGACATGAGTAAAACAAATAAGAGATTACGGTGTTTATGGAAAAGTTTAATATGGGCTCTTAGCTGGCCACTTTGAACCCATAATAAATATATGAGTGGAGTGACTTTGCTTAGGAGAAGTCACCGATTACATTAATGTTAACTGAGCACATGGGATGATCCATGTTTGAGGCGAATTATGGTAATAATAGTGATTTAATGATTTGAGAAAACTTGCACATGACACTTGTCTTGCCCGTGCTGAATGCTTATTACTCGTTTGATATAATTGTTTATACGTGTGAAGTTTGATTTTATTTCCAGATCTTGTGTATGCAGGCTCCTGGTGGAGCCAGTTTTTAAGACAGGGATCCAGGTTTGGTGAGTTGACGCATGAGCGTGTCCATGCGTCAAGAGGTGGGGTCCAGAATTAATATTAAACAATGTTTACTATTATTGTTGCAGTGATTTGTGTGATTAGCCGTTTATTTACAAGTATTAAATCTATGCAAGTGGTGCATCCATGTTCAGATGAGGCTATGATGGCCTATTAGTGAAGTTCACTGAACTAAAGAACGTGGTTTGATGATTGTTGACATGCTCTCCAAATAGAAGCCTTTCCGAAACACAGGTGCAGCAGTGAGAAGCAGAAACATTCCAGGCATAGCCCAGGCAGTGGTTGAGGTCAAAGATCAAGCTGGTTGGGGCCCATCATGAAATCAGACCTTGGAGCCACAGCAAGGACCATGAAACTGCCTGCAAAATAGAGGAGAGGATCGTCCACAAGATGGGAGAGAGACTTCAGGAGGATCAGAGATCATCTTCAGCACAGCAGACAGGACACAGAGAGCTGTGCTACTAAGCTTCCAGGAGATCAAGAGGAGACTTCCCACAGCAAGATTTTAAATAAAATGAAAGATTCAATATTGACGCTGAGGAAGACAACTAAGGTGTACGACGTGCTCTGCCTTAAACCTTCAGCAGCGTTGGAACACGAAAACTCGAGGGATGAGGGAGCGTGCCAAGCTCCATCGACAGCACAGAAGGAGTTCGAGGATGACATCATGATTCTGTGAAAGCACAGGAACCAGAAGCTATGGTGGTGATGACAGCGGGTTCCTATGTGCATACGATGACACTCTGAAGGCTGCTGGGATCATAACAGCAGTAAGACAACCCTGCACCCTTTTCACAGAGGTGTTTTTCTGCAGAGCGTGGACAATGAAGGAGTCATAAATATCCCCCTCACAGGACGAAGGCTTGAATGGGGTAATGAGAGGCCATAAAACTAGAGTGCTGAGAGGTCTGCAGCTTTGGAAATAGCTGAGACCCATGTTGACAAACAACAAAACCAACTGGTATGTTTGAATGTTTATTCTACATACATTTGGACTCTGGTCCTATGGACAATGATGGAACAACTGGAAGAGACATTTATGTCGCCCTGCAGAACTCAAACAACTCTGCAGAGAGACATGTGATTTGCACACCTGGAGGAAGCATTACCAAGCTGAGATGTGTTTGAAAATGTTACTTTCTTATTTTCACTATTAAATCAACAATTTCTTTGGTTGCTCGTAAGATGCAGTTTGCCATGAGATGAGCTCAATGAATGGGATAACCGCTAATGCATTTGTTAAACTGTGTACTTTTTCAGTAATTTAGGGTGATTTGACATATGCTGAATATAACAATGTTTGCCTTAAAGCTGTCAGACATGAGGTATTCATAACTGGGAACTTTTCTAGCATAAAGGTCAAAAATGGGGGAATGTTAGAGTTTGTATTGTTGATTGTCATTTATGCTTAGAAATATTTAACCATATATGCTAAGAGGTGTATAATCAATTGTGTAGTGATAAGTTGTGTGATCTTTAACAGGCTACAGAGGCTTGGTGTGCATTCCTGGAATGCACACCTGCATCTTGGGGGCATGGGAAAAGTTTGCATCTTGCCTTATAGTTTTATGGTAGGATTACCGTAGCTACGTTTGTTCTAGTCTAAGTGCTTTTCTGTTTAGATGAACTGCTGGACTTCCTCACCGGGGGGGTCTAGTCTACCCTCTTCCTGACCAAGGATGTTATATGACCCTTTGATCAGCAGTACCACACACACACACACACACACACACACACACACACACACACACACACAGGCAAGGTACTCTTTGTGTGTATGTAGACGTCACATGTTAGTGAACTTATGCATATTCATGTAACCTCAATAAAAGGGCAGTGGTACGGGAGGACGGACGAGAGCAACTGGGGTCAAGCGAAGGGACGGCGCTTTGTCCGGTTCTCTCCCGTGCACGAGTAACATGAAGAACTTGCCTACTTCGTGTCTTGCTTTGCGGTGTAATTATATTGTCTTCAACGTTCCAGCGAATAGGTTTATGCTACAAACCTAACAGTCACCTTCCCAAGGTGGCCAGCCCAGGGAATGAAGTGCCCCAAAGTAAACACTGACATGTTTCAGAAGGAGATGTGTAGTCATTTGACCAGTGTTGGGTAAGTTACTTTAAATTAGTAACTTAGTTACATTACTGGTTACTCCTATCAAAAGTAACTCAGTTACTTCAAGTTACTTGTTACTTTCAAAGTAACTAGTTACTAGGGCAAGTAACTTTGGTTTTACCCAGAATTCTCTTATTAATGTGTTGCTTCCCTAACTGGATACCCAGCAAGGATGCCAGTCTTCTAGCTTGCTTACATGTTAGCACTATCCTGCCACAAGTGCACTGTGCCACCTAATGGCCTGAACCTAAAATGGTTAACATGGCAGTGTAGCAGTGTGAGTGCAAGTTAATGATGAAATGAATGAAACTAAATTAGAAATTAACAAAGTAAAACATCTGTTTGTTTTAATCTATTTCTATTGTTTCAACCCTCTAAAAATGCAAACACGCCATTTTGGGGTTGTTACAGCAGTGTTATAAATCTAATCATTGTACATAGTATCACTAGGAAGAAGCAGTGGATCACAAAACACAACATACAGTGTGTTGAAACTTTTGAAAGATATATTTATTTTTCCCATTTAAATGGACAGAAAAGTATGCTTATTGCAGTGCCAACATTAAACTGTACCTCAGACCATTTAGGAGCTGTAGGCATCAAACAGGTATCAAAGTGCAAAAAATGTAGTGCAAAAACATAACATAAACACGGTGAGGTTTGTCCATTCTTTGTAAACTGTACTGAACTTAACTTTATAAACTTAACTGCACCAACTGGAGACCTCATGTTCAGTAATAAAAGTATTTTCAGAGAAAGAGAAGAGAAATAAAATTAATAATACATATTTTCAGCCTCACAAACAGAAATAAAATAAATTATATGTATTTTAAGCTTCATAAACAGTCAAACCAAATAATATTTCCTCCATACAAGCCATGTAGATAAATAAAATATAATGGTATTTTAAGCTTCAGAAGTCCAAGTTTCACTTGGAAATATTAACCTGCTTGACCTTGTAGAGCACCACTGAAGGCAACACATCATCATATGAGCACTACTCAACTTTGGTTCCATCAAACCAACAATTGAGGAGGAGAAGCTTCTCAAAATTATGATCAGACAAGTTGTTCCTCTTTTGAGTGAGAATCAGGTTTCCCAGGCTGGGGCACTTGAAGGAGTGGCTGTGTTAAGTTTAAGAGAGTTTTTTTTTTTTTTTTTTTTATCATCGGGAAATGCTTCAGAGAGTGTTGCTCCTGATTTGAGGTACTCTGCTACCTCACCTTCAGCAGTGGCATATATGTCCTCATTCTCTTCAAAGGAGAAGAACTCATCCTCTTTGCTAGAACCCGGGTGCTGTGTTGCGTTGGTGGCACTGGTACCTGGTTGTAGCGGATCTTGCTCAGGGAGAAGTTTTAAACACTCTACAAGCAGACGTGCCTTTGCGAGGTCCTTCTGCGCCTGGTCATGTAACCAACGAAGCTTAAATTCTGGTAGGGTCCCAGCAGCCAGCAAAGCATCTTCACTTCCAAGGACATGTGCAAACCTTCTTTTGACTGCCTGTAATAATGACACAGTAAAAGTGCAAAAAACATTTTTGCATGAGAAAGTATGCATTGTTTCAACATTGAATTAATTAAACATTAACAGCATGCTGCAGTTTTATATAGAATGTATTTTAATTTGTAAATAGTGTATTTTACTATGTTGTATTTATTTTATTTATTTATTGGGGTTAAGTATCTGTAACTGTAACAGCATTCACTTGCATGTGACACAACAGCACAGCAAAATATAAAAAGCAATTGAGTAATACATGTCATTAAAGATAAACACAAATGAAAATATCATCTCTTACCTGGACAACTGCATCTGGTAGCCCAACAAGAATTTGCAGACCATTTTTTTATAGCCAGAGTCTTGGTCATCAGTGATTCCAGTGTGGGTAGGAGTGTGCCATAAAAACAACGGTGTTCTCCTTGAAGAATGTCCAGTGCCACAGTAAGTGGTTTCATGACTGCACAGTACTCTCTGATACACTGATGCTCCCTCTCATTGAAACATTTCAACTGTAGTGTGGATGACTATTGTGTTCAGCTCCACCAAAGGTATCTTTGAAATTCTCTCCAGAGCATAATAGAACGAGTTCCACCTTGTTGTGCAAGGTACTTGTAGCTTCTTTGCAATAATGTCTTCCACAATCTCCCACTGTGGAACGACTGGCCTTGTTCCACAGCCCTGCACATTTTGTGGTGGCACTTCTGTAGATGGTTTTTGTTGCAGCTTCAGACAATAGCCACTTCTCCACATCAGTGCAAGAGATAAGATTCATTGTGTACGATGCACATCTCTGATGTGGCGGTAAAGAAATTGAATCATCAGCATCATCAGCACCATTCTGCAGCACATCCCCAATGGAAACAAAAGTCACCTCATCCTCCTCATATTCAGAGTCATCCGACTCAGGTGGTGGCTGGCACACTTTAAAAGCCTTGACAAAATTGGAGCCATGATCCGTTACAGTTGATGTGATTTTAAATGATAGGCCCTGAGATGAGTTAATGTTGTCCAGCTCAGGTGCAATACTGTCATACGTATGTCGACCCATAAATGGCCTGCATGCCAGCGCTGCTTTCTCACATTTCATGTTTTGTGTATTTATCCAAAATTACACCAAGAAAACTTTTATTATGCACAGTCCAAATGTATGCTGTTGTGGAGATATATTCTACCATGTCAAGTGTATTTTTGAGCTCTGACTCCATGTTGGCATATTCTTGGTCTAGGTAACTTGAAAATGTCTTTCTGGATGGTGCCTTCCCAGCTCTCCCTTGCACAGGTGTATGACTAATCTGTCTTAGTCTAAGTGCCTTTTTTACATATAGATGAACTGTTGGATTTTCCAGACCAGCAGGTTAAGGGAAGTCGTTTATGGGGTCACACTCTAACACACACACACACACACACACACACACACACACACACACACGTACACACACACACACACGTACACCTCCACATTCCAATGTAAGGAACAAATGCTCACTGAAGCATATAAATAAAGACCAGGGCAGTCTTCAGTGCGAGTCTCAGTTCTGGAGGCTGCCCTTGCTAGCAAGAAGTTCTGTGTGTTTCTCTTCTCTGAGTCTCTACTGAAGAAGTGTTTTAGAGTATATCTCTTAACATTATTTTGTCCTTCGTAGCCGGAGCAGAATATATCAGAACTGTTATCTGTGACTCTGTTCCAGGATCCAGCACTGATTCCTGACACCGTGGGGAGCCAGCACCGAAGCCTGTGCACAGCCCTCTTAGACGAGGAGAGAGCCCCAGGACGTGAATTCGGTTCTGGGCCGATGGCCTGGTCCAGGGAGCTGGAATTCAGTCTGATGATCCGAACCACCAGTGACATGTCGGAGAGTGAGAAACACTATTTTGGTATATAAAACGGCCGCAAAGGTTTAAAGAAACGTGATAAATTAGGTTGGGTTCGCCGATAGGAGCTGAATTAGACTTAAGTTTTAGAGGTAGCTGAAATTACTTCGTGACAAATTAAAATATGTTTAGGCAAATGAAAACACGTTGAGACAGAGAAATTAAAATAGGTTGGGTTCGCCGGAAGGAGCTGAATTAGACTTAGGTTTTAGAGGTAGCCGAAATTACTTCGTGACAAATTAGCGCGCAAACGTCTATGTGTGTGTGTGTCTGGAAGTAAGTTGATTTTACAGCACAATACGCTGCTGAACTACTTCCATTTTTGTTGTGTTTGCTGAGGCTCACGTGCTGGTGACAAAGGAGAACGGTTGAGTTTCATCTCATAAAACTGATACCGCTTCACTGTTAGGGTGAAGTTGAAGGCCGTATCAGTAAACCACTCTGAAGTCAAGCATGCCAGCGACGGCCCAGCAAAATCTTTGAAAATGGGGAATAAACAAGTAAAATTAACACCTGATGAGAAATGTTTAGAAAAACAGCAAGCCAGAGCAGGACTAATCCAAAAGAAAGAGAGAGGAATGCATAGTGGAAGAGCAAGAGGTAGAGGCAGAGCTACACACACACCAAACAGTGGCTTTAGCACTACATGCTGGAGGTGTGGAAAAGAGGGACATTTTGTACGTGACTGTAAGAAACAAAGAAGACAGTAACTCAGAATAGGATAGCAGCTCAGGTGAAGAGAGCAGTTCAGACTAGGAAGAACATACCGTAATTGTCGGGCTATAAGCCACTACTTTTTGCACAAGCTTTGAACCCTGTGGGTTTTAGTCAGGTGCGGCTTTTCTATGGATTGTCCATGAGCGGATTTGTTTTGTTTGTTCCGCTGTTGTACGGCACTACGTTGCCTGGCGGAAGGATCGGGGTTCAAGAGTGGTATGTTGGTCACATGTCCATCCGCCAGGCAACGTAGTGCCGTACGAAGTAGCCCGAAAAACGAATTTCAAAGTAGCGCTACGCGTTCAGCTGGAGGAATGGATGATGAGCGGCGATAAACTTGCGAAAAGCAAGTTATGCCCAACTCCACCATTGGATTCTGACAGCGTGGAAAAGTGTGAAAACATCCACGATCACCAACGGATTTCGAAGGGCTGGACTGCTGCATGATGGAGAGGAGGACACCGCCACGGCCCTTCTGAGGGTGTTCGACTCTGACTCTGACAACGAGGATTTGTTTGGTTTTGAAAGTGACAACGAAGGAGAGAAGCGGAGAGTGGATGACGAAGCCATCCTGAGCCTGTTCGTTTCCGACACTGGAGAAGAGGACTTTGGTGGTTTTATTGCGCAGGAAGAAGAGAAAGATGGTGAATGACTGACTTTTCTTCTTGTTAAAGCCGTGTCACTGCACCTGAGCCTAAAAGGTAGGCCGAATCAATTGTTCTGGTGTGCTGTAGGTTATTGTTATGTACTACATTTGTTACTCATTTATGAAGCACAGTACATGTTTTGTACTTGTAATTACCGGTACTTGTACATATACCTAAAAAGTTATGCAAATATGTACCCATAACTTGTTTTTCAAAATATTAATAAAAGTGATGTGCCTCCAAACAGCCATCTCTTTCCTGACAATTCCCTTTGTGCATATTCTCTTACATATGATAAATCAACATTGAAACACCTGCGGCTTTTAGTCAGGTGCGGCTAATGTAGCCTATGTACAAAACAGGATTTTCCCCTGATTTTAGCTTGTGCGGCTAATATTTGGGTGCGCTCTGTAGTCCGGGAAATACGGTAATAATCCCTCACCAAGTGAAAATTAGAGATCAAAGTAGTTTAAAGTAGTTTAAAAAGGGTTGGAAACAGACCCGACTGAATAGATATAAATACAAGAGGAATAAAGTAAAATAAACAAAAGGCTAAATTACAACTTAACTTTAATGTATTCAAACTAATAATAGCAAGGATAACAACCTATAAACTGGTATTAATAATGAAACATAGTTGGGATTAAGATCATGCCCAGAATAGAATGAATGAAAGCATATAATTCACACAAACACATATTAAATGAAATAGAGAGATGCATAAGGTATGCATAAGGTTGTGTCATTGTTCAGCCAAGGAAAGTGTGTGAAAAGGAAAATGTTTCCAGCTTGAGAAAGGGTGAAACTGCAGATCACACACAGCCCTTGGTGGATACAAAGTAAAATATAAATAACATATTGTAATATACCATTGCTGTTATATAAAAAATAATAGCATTAATGATGAAATAATATTAATATGAAGAGGCACCTCAGTCAGTTATGATGTGAGGTGGATAATTGTTGAAAGTAACCTGCATTAAGCTTAGGGTTGCTCAAATTAAGTACATATGAGATGGAGTGAAATAGGTAAATATTTTAACTAATTATGTGTATAGAGGCACTTGACCTGTTTGAAAAACTGTCATCCTAATATGAGCCATTGTTGAGATATAGAGCACACCTATGAAAACAACTAATATGCTGAACCCTGTATGAAACAGCTGAAAACTACATGATGGAGAAGCTGAATTGAATATGAAAGTGCAAGTCTTTGCCACTGTGTGGGGAAAAGCACGCAACCACTGTGAGGTTGCATTGCGGTCTCTTCTGAGCTGATGAGCAAGCTACACATTATTAGATGGAGATCTGGCTGAGCGCTCATAAAAGAGAGGGAAACGAAACTATGCTCCACACAAGATCTCATCCCGTGGGGTCAAAATGATCATGAGAACGGTGAGCAAAGATCCCAGAACCACACGGGGGGACCTGATGAATGACCTGCAGAGAGCTGGGACCAAAGTAACAAAGGTCACCATCAGTAACACACTACAACGGCAGGGAATCAAATCCCGCAGTGCCAGACGTGTTCCGCTGCTGAAGCCAGTGCATGTCCAGGCCCGTCTGAAGTTTGCCAGAGAGCACATGGATGACACAGCAGAGGATTGGGAGAATGTCATGTGGTCAGATGAAACCAAAGTAGAACTTTTTGGTATAAACTCAACTCGTCGTGTTTGGAGGAAGAAGAATACTGAGTTGCATCCCAAGAACACCATACCTACTGTGAAGCATGGGGGTGGAAACATCATGCTATGGGGCTGTTTTTCTGCCAAGGGGACAGGACGACTGATCCGTGTTAAGGACAGAATGAATGGGGCCATGTATCGTGAGATTTTGAGCCAAAACCTCCTTCCATCAGTGAGAACTTTGAAGATGAAACGAGGCTGGGTCTTCCAACATGACAATGATCCAAAACACACCGCCCGGGCAACAAAGGAGTGGCTCCGTAAGAAGCATTTGAAAGTCCTGGAGTGGCCTAGCCAGTCTCCAGACCTCAACCCCATAGAAAATCTGTGGCGGGAGTTGAAAGTCCGTGTTGCTCGGCGACAGCCCCAAAACATCACTGCTCTCGAGAAGATCTGCATGGAGGAATGGGCCAAAATACCAGCTACTGTGTGTGCAAACCTGGTAAAGACCTATAGTAAACGTTTGACCTCTGTTATTGCCAACAAAGGTTATGTTACAAAGTATTGAGTTGTATTTTTGTTATTGACCAAATACTTATTTTCCACCCTGATTTACGAATAAATTCTTTACAAATCCTACCATGTGAATTCATGGATTTTTTTTTCACATTCTGTCTCTCACAGTTGAAGTGTACCTCTGGTGCAAATTACTGACCTCTGTCATCATTTTAAGTGGGGGAACTTGCACAATTGGTGGCTGACTAAATGCTTTTTTGCCCCACTGTATGTTGATGATGAAATTACACTGTTTTGTTGAGAGAATGTTGGAGAAAATGTGAATGTTACAGGGGAGAAATTAATACAATTTGAGACATACTGTGATGAGGCCCCTCTGGAACCTGGATGGCCACCACCTGACAACCAGGATGAACCGTGTGTTTGGCTAATGTTGTTTTTCTTTAAGAGTGCTTGTAAAGGATTCAGCACAGACAGACAAGTGACAATTGAACAGATGTGTAGTGTTTATGGAATAGTTTAATATGGAGCTCATTAGCTGGCCACTTTTGAGCTCATAGTGATTGATGAGTTGAGTGACTTTGCTTAAGAGAAGTCACCGATTACATTAATGTTGACTGAGTACATGTCTGAGGCAAATTATGGAAATAATTGTAGTTTACTGATTTGAGAAAACCTGCACATGACACTTGTCTTGTTAGTGCTGAATACTTATTACTCTTATGATACAATTGTTTATAAGTGTGAAGTTTGATTTCACGTCCAGATCTTGTTTTACAGGCCATGATGGTGTGTATGCAGGCTCCTGGCAGAGCCAGTTTTTAAGCAAATTTAATATGCAAAACACACTAACATCTTTTATTGCAGGATTATAGGTCCAGGGTGGTGCTGCTCCAGAGGAGAAGATGCCCTGATGTTGCCTGGGACATGGTCTAGCTAACCTTTTTCTTTAAGACAGGAATCTGGTTTTGATGAGTTGACTCATGGGAGTCCATGTGCCGACGTGGAGACAAATATAAAGAGACGCTGTATACGCAATCACACTCCCCAAGCGTACTCTACATACCGGGTCTAGGTACCCCTGCCCCTGGAGGGGGGAACTGCACCCAGACCCAGGTGGTGATACCCTTTTCCCTGCGGTGGGGAGAGGCAGACCGCCCCGACTCCGCAGCAGCAGGGAGGCCCCACACCCCAGACCGCAGCCGGACGGCCAACTCCTCCCAGCCCCCCCTGCTCCAGCAGGCCGCAGAGAACGGGGGTGAGAAAAGACTCCAAACCTCCCTCCACCCGCTCATAGTAGTGTTGATGCATGTGTGTTCTAAGGTGCAATTAAAACCCAGGAGGGCATGGAGCTACCTGCCAGAGAGCAGCAGGTAAGCGCATAGTCCCTCCTGTTAGCCCTCAATGTCTACATGTATTTAAAATTGAGAGGTGGGCAATGAAGCCAGGGGTGAGGTGTACACCCTGATGGTAACTTGGACTCCGTGTATTGTGCCCACCCCCAAGATCCTATATGTATGTGTAATGAGGGTGTGAGTAATGTGAATGTCTAAGTTGTGGGATAAAATTGAGGCAGAGGCAGCCAGAAGGGGACAGAGGGGGGGGGGTAGCCTCCTCTGCCCCCAACCGGACATGACCGCTACCCCGGGTTGAGCCCCCCAAGGAAGATGCCTCCGGGGAATCCCCCGACGCCCTAAGCCTGTCCCTACCCCCACACCAATCACAACATTGAAGGCGGGACCAAACTATGACCCCCCACCCCCACTAGGTGATGGAGCCGATCAAAGGAGCCCAGAGCAATTGATCTGATGTGGTGGCCGAGGCTGTATCAAAACTAATGTAATCTAATAGATAATTTCTATATTGGTTAGAATTAAGATTGTTTTTAATTTCCCAGTTCATGAGGACAGTTTTCTTGGCTATGCATAGGGCAGTGAAAACCATATGGGCTATATTGTTTTCTGAAGTGACATTATCTAAGCTGCCCAACAAACACACTAAGGGGGAAGTTGGAATGTTACATTTCAGACACTTTGATAAGTCTTCACATATCTCGTGCCAAAACTTCTGCACTGGTGGACAGAACCAAAGAGCGTGAATGTAATTGTCTGGTGTATTGTTTTGACAGTGTGAGCAGTTGTTGGAAGATGTAAAGCCCATCTTGAACATCCGATGACCTGTATAGTGCACTCTATGTAGTATTTTGTATTGTATTAATTGCAGACTGGGATTTTTAATCAATTTAAAAGTTTTTAAGCATACCTGAGACCAGAAGTTTTGGTCTAAACTGACTGATAAATCTGCTTCCCACTTTGCAATAGGAAGGGATATTGATTCATCTAATTTAGAAAGTGTTCTATATATTTTAGATAATAATTTGGGGGATTTAAGAGTAAGGAAATGTGCCGCACTTGGTGGTGTTTGTAATTCAACTTGACTGAGGTTAAATTTCTTTTTTATAATGGATTTAATTTGTTGATATTCTAAAAAAATTTTCTTGTTGATCCCATATTGTGCAACTAGTCTGTCAAATGGGATCAATTCTGTTCCCTCCAATATATGTTCTAAGTATTTAATTCCTTTACAACTCCATTCTGGGAAGTTAATCATATTATTGTTTTGTAATATGTCAGGGTTATTCCAGATAGGAGTACGTTTGCATGGGATTAGTGAAGACTCCGTTATTTTTAGAAACTCCCACCATGCTGTCAGAGAGGAGCTGATGTTGATACTTTTAAAACATTCATGTCTTTTGATGTTTGAGCTAATAAATGGTAGGTCTGAAATCTCTAGATCCTTGCATAGTGCCTGTTCAACATCTAGCCAGGGCTCATCTAGGAAGGTATGTTTTGACCATTCTGAGATGAACTGAAGCCTGTTGGCTAAGAAGTATTGGTGAAAATTAGGCAGATCTAATCCTCCTCTATCCTTGGTTCTTTGTAGCGTTTTTAAGCTGATACGCGGGGGTTTATCTTTCCAAAGGAATTTGGAAATATATGAATCCAGAGATCTGAACCAATCTTGTGATGGTTTGTTAGGGATCATCAAAAATAAGTATTTTTTTTGGCAAGATCATCATTTTTATAGTGGCGACCCTTCCCATGAGTGATATGGGTAAAGATTTCCATCTAGTCAGATCGCCTTCTACTTTCTTTAGAAGTGGGATGTGATTTAATTTAGTTAAGTCTGAAAGCTTAGGAGAAACATTAATACCTAAATATTTAATATTTCCTGATTGCAATGGGGCAGAGGAAGAATTATGGAAGAAGCAGTTAATGGGGAGAACTGTAGATTTTGGCCAGTTAATTGAATAATCTGAAACTCTTGAAAACCAGTTTATTAGAGTAATTACCTCAGAGAGGTTGGTTTGTGTGTTTTGCAGAAAAAGCAACACATCATCCGCATAGAGACTGATTTTATGTTCTATGTTCTTACATTTTATGCCCTTAATTGTTGTAGCCTGTCTAAATGCTGCTGCTAGAGGTTCGATAAAAATTGCAAAAAGTGAAGGGGAGAGTGGGCATCCCTGCCTGGTGCCCCTCAGGAGACAGAAGCTGGAGGATGTCTGGTCATTTGTTCTGATACGAGCTGTTGGGGAATTGTATAATATTCTTATCCAGTTTATAAAAGAGTTTCCGAAACCAAATTTGTGTAAAGTTGCGAATAAAAATTTCCAGTTAACTCTGTCAAATGCTTTTTCTGCATCTAGAGATAATATTATGGTTTCAATGTTTTTATCGTATGAGTAGTCTATTAAATTAAGTAATCTACGAGTGTTTGTTGAGGAGTGCCGACCTTTTATGAAACCAGTTTGGTCAGGGTGAATTAAGAGGGGGGTTATTTTCTCTAATCTCTTTGAGAGAGCTTTGCAGATTATTTTAAGGTCTACATTTAAAAGAGAAATTGGACGATAGCTTGAGGGAAATAAAGGGTCTTTGCCTGGTTTTAGCAGGAGACTAATGTTGGCAGAGTTCATATTTGGTGGTAGTCTGCCATTTTCCTCGATTTCCTGCAACATTCCGTGGAATACTGGTGCCAGAATTGTCCAGAATTCTTTGTAGAATTCTGCAGGGAAGCCGTCTGGACCTGGAGCCTTATTATTGGGCATACTTATCAGGGCTTCCTGGAATTCACTTGGTGTCAGTGGCGAATCCAGTTCCATTGCTTGACTGTCTAGTAATTTTGGGAGATTTACGTTGTCAAGAAACCGATTAATTTCATTTTTAGATGGGTTTATTTGTGGTAAGTATAAAGTTTCATAGAAATCCCTAAAAATGTTGTTTATTCTTCCAGGGTCATATATTGTGTTCCCCGATAAATCTTTAGCAGCACATATAGTTGTTTTTTCTTTATTTATTTTTAACTGGTTAGCTAGATATCGACCTGATTTGTTACTGTGTTCAAAATTCTGCAAGCTAAGTCTTTGTATAAGGAATTGTGTTTTTTTATTAATAGTTTCATTTAATTCTAGTTTTGTCTTGCATATTTTGTTCAATGTTTCCTGATCTTGGTTGCACGCGTAGGCTTCTTCTAGTGATTTGATGGTTTTTTCTAATTCCTGAATGTTTTTGTTTTCTTCTTTCTTTTTGTGTGATGAGAAAGAAATTATTTTACCTCTCATCACAGCTTTTCCTGCTTCCCATAGAACAGACGCAGATATTCCGGGAGTGTCATTAAAGTCTAAGTATGAAGTCCATTCCTTTTTAAAATATTTAATAAAGTCTTCATCTTTAAGCAGTGATGTATTAAATCTCCAGTTTTTACTTGGCGTAGTATTATTCCTGTGCATTAGTTTTAAAGATACAGGAGCATGATCACTGACAGCTATAGGATGAATCTCAGTGTCTGAAATGTCACCCAGCTCCCGTTTTTCCTCGATGACAGCTTGTACCTTTCCACTCCCCTTTTTCTCCCTCCTCGCGCTCACAGACCCATAGTGTATGGCAGTCCATTCTCCCTGCAACACGGACTACACTGCCCATGATGCTACATTCTTTAGAGCTATGCTTGTTGCATTCTGCCTGTTAGCTTAGCACAACAACAATGAAAAGGCGCTCTCTCACACAGTCGCAGAGAGAGAGAGAGAGAGCGTTGCCCTGTAACCATGGCAACCGTAACGCTGCCGCCTGGATGAACAGAACGTAGCTGTCAAACAAAACCCAAACAGTCCTGACCCGCGGCAAAATGAAACAGGAAAGTACCGCAGTGTAATCCATTTATTTCAACAAAGTAACTGTATTCTGAATACCACCTTTTTAAACGGTAACTGTAACGGAATACAGTTACTCATATTTTGTATTTTAAATACGTAACGGCGGTACATGTATTCCGTTACTCCCCAACACTGGATACATTGTATGGGAAAATCTTAGTGGAGTTTTGTTATCTAAACTCCCCCACCTACCTGCACATTTTAAACCATTAATGGTGTCTCTACTGCTAAAGACGGAGCAGCACTTCAAAATAAGAATCAATAATGATAACTTCTCTTACCTCATCAGAAAGCCACCCTGACCCAAGCAGTGTTCGAAAAGAGGAATCATATAGCTTGTATGGTCCAAGAACTGCCTCTAAGCGCCCAGTATCCTTGCCAGCCCATAGCCTCTTTACTAAAAGAAAAATATGATAAGTCAGCTCAGGCATGAGAATTTTAGTGGGAAACCTGGGTAAAGGCCAACGGGCCACAACAGGAAAAAAAGTCAACACAATAAACATGCAGTTTCACACAGAGAAATAGGACAGGTACAGGGGATGGACAAAATAGAAAATTACTGTCAGACAGGTCCATTGCCAGACTTCCACAAACTCTGTACATTGTATGTTGCATTACATCCAATTTGAGTTGAAGACAGCATATATACAGATGCCTAGGTATTTAGATCTCTGTTTTTATACCAGATCTTTACTTTTTAGGAAGCTGGCATCAGGAAGCACTTAGAGATAAAGCGTTACATTTTTGTTTGACAGTGAAGGTGGGAGGAAATGATCAGACATGTCCACTCTCTGTAAACCAGACAGCTAAACTGACCAACAGATCAAGAGAAGACGACAAAATGAATTTTAAACTTTTAACAGCAAACATGCAAACAAAGTCATACAACAGTGAATCAAGTTGGAACGCCAAACTGGCAACAAATGACTAACTGGTCAAAAAGAGATGTTGACTATGCCACCTTCATTTTCTATGCTTTGTTTCAGCGCCTTGTAGAAGATACAAAGTTACTGTAACTTCACAGAAGGATGGAGGACAGCTAAAATTTTCAAATTTTAATTAACAATTAAAATCACAAAGGCAAATAATGCATGTGAAACATGAACTGAAAAACTAACAATAATAACTAATGTTTAAAACTAATTATACTATTATAAAGCTTTGAGCACAAAATGCCTCAAAGATAGACTCCTATCATTTTTTTATTATTATTAACACTTTTTACTCTTGATACACTTGCACAGGTGAACACATTATACTGAAAGGTCTTCTCACCATTGATAACTTTGCAGAAAGACACAAATACAAATAAGTAGTTAGTCGCTTACTTTATCTGTAAAATGTGTCTTGAATTTAGAAATTAAGCAGAAAAGATTAAATCTGCAGGCAGTATCGATATGCACGCTTTCTAACAACAGAATTCTTTAAAGACTTACCGGGACTTAAACAGGAACTTCAGAAGATCCGTTGCTTCTCTCCCACACATTAAATATTTGTTTGTGGTGTGGACCTTAGACCTCAAAGAAAACAGTGTGGCATCCAGATACATATTCCAGTCATTCTGTTAACTGTTGACTAATTTTCTGAGGGCTCTACATGTAGACATAAAAAAATAAACACAATAGTGACAGTGTCTTAAAAGCTATTGAAAATTTACATACAAATAAAGCATACTTTTTTATGTTGTCATTTGTCTTTTCATCAAGGCCATTTGTCTGCGGGTGATATGCTGCTGTGACAATCAATCTATTTTAATTAAGCTGCAAAGACTCGAGCTTCAAAGACAAAAGAAAAAAGTTTCTCAAACACAATCACACAAAACCTTTGGCCTGGCAGCTACCTTTAAGTATGGAAAAGTACACTTAGCACTTACTTCGTTAACAAATTCTCTTCCTTGGTCAGATAAAATTCTTTTTGGGCAGCCATGTCCATATATGACTAAGCACAACTGATGAGTTACCACTGCAGCACATTTGCTTTTTAACGGAAAAACCTCAACCCATTTTGAAAAATAGTCTGTTGCAGTTAGAATGTATTGATGTCACTCGAGGTTTTTGGAGGAGGTCCAGTTAGATCGATTCCAATTAGCTGCCAGACATCTGACACCTGTCAATGATGAAAGAATCACATTTTTAATATGTACATTATAACATTACTATTTTATACTAAAATGCTGCTAATATTTACCTTGGTATACTGTAGTGATTGCACAGCAGCCAAAGGTTTTCCTATTTTTTGGCGCTGGTCACAAGCCAAGATACATAATTACAAGTATTCTATAACAAAGACTCATTCTAGCTACAGTGTTAATTACTGCACATCATCCTGAAATGTGGGACAGATCTTCAGGATAACTATGCATTATTTTTGTGTATTGTCAACATACCTTACTTTTTTTTTATAAATGAAAACTTCAAAAACACATACCCAATTCCCAATGTCATCTGACATGCCATACCAGTAAAATCTGGAACACATTGCAGAGTCTTGCCAGTGTGTCCACCAATAGAACTTGAATGAAACTCCTGAAATGGTCCCATCGCTTTTGTCTTTTACATTTAAGAAATGTAAATTAATTGTTAACGCTGTATGCCAGTTTACAGAAGTGTAGAAGTACTAAATCAAGACTTGAAATATGACTTCAACTGGAGTATTTTTGCACAAAAAATAAAATGCATGTTAGCTTGAAAAGTTAACAAATTGACAACAGCATAAGGAAAACAAGTATCAACTGTAATAAAGAAGTAAAACATATAATACTAACCTTTTTTCATACGCACGAGATTGGAGAGGATCAAATAATAGGCGTATACTATTAACACCGAAAACATGGACACTTTGAGGTAGGACAGTTTGATAGGGTGTTTTGTCAGAACACTGGCTCTGTTTTAGAAGAAATTACATGTAAAAACTCTTAACATAAAAAAAATAACAGAGGACTTGATATTTTTTTAAGTAATCAGATCATTTTATGCACCCTTATGAGCAACACTTCCATCATAGCTAAATGAACCCTCGTTAGTGATGTGCGATACCACTGATTTCCTTTCCGATCCGATACCAAGTAAAATTCAGGGTGGTATCGGCGATACTGATCCGATACCGATACTCTGTACAAAAACTTAATGTTTCATTGCATTTCATAATACAATATATAATTGTATTATGTAATTGTAATAATAACATAACCATATTGCTTCATAATGATTAGAGGACATCAGACAACTTGTTTTTATTGCTTAATAATGCAGAATAATCATATAAAAAAAAAAAAAACTGACGTTGTGCACTATTTGAGCATGTTGTCTGCCTGCACCACTAAAGGACTCTGCGAGAGACGTCTGTCTCGCCCTAGCAGCACCTGTCCCTGTCCTCCTCTTCAGTTCGCCTCAACATAAGCTCGTCATATTCTGTGATGTGATTTACTCTGAGGTGTTTGATGAGGTCAGTGGTGTTGCCACAACACCCCACTGTCTTGCCACATATATCACAAACCGCGACTTGACTGTTTGTGGAGGTAAAACGCGTCCACACATGACTCTGTTTGCCCTCAGCCATTGTTGTGAGTGTGCACGCCAGGGGCTGCGACACACGATCCGAATGATATAGTTTCTTTCCACTGCGTTCATTTTAATGGAAAAACTACAAATTTACCCCAGAGTACTAAAATATCGATATTATAATATGAGAATCGATTCTAGAACATAAATTGCTGGTATCGGAAGAATCGATATTTCAGTATCGATCCGCACACCACTAACCCTCGTTAATTTGATCATGTTTGACTCATTTCCTGGGATCCATCTATTCCTGGGATAGATGACAGTGTGAAGGAATTCCCAAACCTGGGTGCATGACTTAACTTGAATCACAAACAAAAAGCATGTGCTTCAGTATTTACCAGAGTTTGAACACATTTTACATTGTAGGCGACATACAGCCCAATTTTCTCTTAATAGGGCTTCGGAGCGTGATGTCACGGGGGTGGGCGTGGAAAGGATTTTGGCCCGATTCACCATTTTGGGGGTCTAAGCTAGGAGCGATAGCATAGCCATGGTTCGTACTTGCTGTGTGCTCGGCTGCAATGTTCGATCTTACGACCGGCACGGGAATAAGGTTGGATTGTCTTTTTATGCTTTCCCAACCTGGAAGCGACATGAGGCAGCTCGTGTATCGATGTTACCAAACGAAGGCGTCTAGCCTGGATAGCAGCTGTGAGATGAGCTGACGTGCAGCTCTCTTCCATCTCCAAATATCTGTTGGTGCTCCAGACATTTTCATTCCGGTAAGTTCTAAATATGTTCATATCTCTCTTTATAGCCTATAGTTTCATTTTCGATGCGCTCTGAGCTCATAGCAAATTAGAACAAACATCCTACTGAGTGATTTTGCAGAACTACCGTCTATTTATAGAGTTGCTAATTATTTGGCATTATTGCAGCAAACCAGCCGATGAAATGGATGAAACATCATGACTGGTTTCCAGCGCTACACGAGGGACCTGCTTCAAACAAACCACCATGCCAATCAGATTACTTCTTCCATGTGAGGGTGAAGAGGTGACCCTTCTGGATAAGATGGTGAAGGTTTGCTGCGTTTGGTGAACAGTGTGATAATAAAACCAGAGAAGAATGAAACCTGCTCCTGTTAAATGTTCTTAAGTCTTGTGCTGTTATTTTTTCAAAAGATACAGTAAATAAAGTAATGTTAGTAGTGGGTGATATCATGTAAACACTCATGATTTGGTGTAAACATTTTGTCATTTGTAAACTGTAAATGACATGGATTCTACACTGTTACTGATGTGATGTTCTATAAAGTGGTTTTAATAAAAAAAAAAAAAGGCAAAATAATTTAGTTTCTTTATTCAACTTTTGAACAGTGGGACTCAGTCAGTACATATTCAGTAAATGCAAATTATTTACACAGCAGTGCACTACAGGCATACATCTAGACCCCTAGATAAAACATGATGGCATTATAGCAGTGACAACTCCTCCACAGTAGCAGGTGGGGTTTTTCTTTTTTGAGGACGGCTCCTTTTACCTGTCACTACAGATGGTCTGTGTATGTTTTGATCAAGAGCCTTTTTTTGGGCAGCTGAAGAGAAGTCGTCTATCTTATGGCCAACCTCTGGGTGTATCTTGGTATTATTACCAGGCAAAACCCAGTATGCAGGTTCATCTGTAACAGTCCTTGTGCCACGGATCAACACTGTTCCGTCTACTTTAGACAGAAGAGCAGCGACGTGGGTGCAGGTCTCTGCGACTCCGGCCATACAGGTGCAGCGGGCGGCTTCAACCTTCCCTGTGATGCTCACAGTGACCCATGGCTGCAATGCTGGTTCATTCAGTCTTAGAGTGCAGCACCTGAAACACACACAGACAAAGTTCATTTAAAGACAAGAACTATGAGCCAAGGCCGACACAAATGTGTTTAATCTACTTTATCATAAATGTAACAAAGTGTCAAGAAAGTTAGCACATACATGTGATTTTTCATTTCTTTATGTGTCCATCTATAGAACGCTGCATGTTATAGTGTAAATCTGCCTGTTCTCTGTCAGAAACCTGCCAGCAGAAAATGAACCTAAAGTATGTAATGCAAGGATGTAATCACTTTAGAGATGGAGAAAGCATAAAGTGACAATTATGAATCACTTAATATGTTAAGGAGATTCTGCAGGTCATTAATCAAAGTATAAAACTAAAATAAAATGTATTTTTAGTGACACAAGATACAAATATGGAAGCAAGATGTATAATTAGAATTATTTATAATAAACATTAATAAATCATTGCAATTTCTTTAACCATAGAGAATAACTAAATCCTTCAGGACAGTGTCTCATCAATGCACTGAACTCACTATGTTATCCACCTAACAGTCTCCACATGTTCTCACTGTAATTTCCCCTCATGAATGAATTTATGCTGCAGTAATCTGAATGTTTGCAGGGAAATCAAACGCATTTCACTCGCTGTACTCGAGCTGACTTACCTTTGATTGAATGACGACTTGTACGCGCTGACTCCACAGATAAGGTATGAAATATATCAGGCTACGTCAATAGCGGTTGGTCTTCAGGGTTTCTACTCCACGGCCGTATTTCATACGGGTCCACATTTCCAATGCACGCTATTTTCTGCAAGTACCGCCGCTTCGCCTCTGGACGCAATCGGTCTCTATACAGTCCATTCTCTTTTAAGCTGCTTTTAAGCATCTTGTAATCGTCGTTCCAACACAGTGTGTTTGATTTGATTCGTAGACCCCGAAAATGCCGCCGCGCTCCCACAATGCATTGCGGCGTGACGTCAACTCCGAAGCCCTATTGGGTCAGACCAGTGAAACTCCCCTTTCAGTAAATGGAAAACAAACTTTTCTGTCATTTAATTGTTTATTGCTTAATTAATTTGTATAGTATTATTAGCCATAAGGTTAAAAATATAGTTAAATATCCCAAAATGTATGCTTGTGCTTATTTGTGGTGAGGAGCCAATCAAAGAGTTATGATTTATAAATGGCTTCAAGTGCACATCTAACATTTCAATCAGCAGTGTTATCAATTTCATTGGAATCTGTTGTTATTATGCAAATGTTGCTCTATTTTATAACCACTGGATAAGTCTTCATCGTTTATTGAACAACTCTTTTGTACATTCATGTGGAGAACACTTTAAAATGACACACTTTTAAAGCTTGTTTTAACCAGTTTGAGGTGATTAAGCTTTGTGACATGGCATTAGTTGGATAATGGAAAGATGGGAACACTGTGGGCATAAAGGGATGGACATGGTTAGGTATAATACTCAGGTAGACTGTGGTGTTTAAATAATGCTCAGTTAGTAATAAGGAGCCCCAAGTGTGCCAAGAAAATATCCCCGATATAATCTTGCCACAAACAGCCTGAACCATTGTTAAAAGTCAGGATAGATCAGTGCCTTTGTTTAATCTGTGCAAACGGTAGCCTCACTTATAGTTTGCAAGGTTTGACAGGTTGTGTATTTAGAGATGCTCTTCTGCATACTTTTTTAAAAGTTATATTTGCTGTTCTATCAGCTCAGTCACACTGGCCATTCTCCTGTGAACTGCTGCTCAATGGATATTTTCTCTTTTTCAGACCCTTCCAGGTAAACTCAACAGGTGTTTGTGTGAAACTCAGCAGTTTGTAAAATACTCGGACCAGTCCGTCTGGCACCAAGAACTGTGCCACGATCACTCTCATCTTCAACATGTCTGCATGTCTAAAACATTTGAGCAGCTGACATATGATTGAATCATTACATAATTGCATTAAATATCATTTGAACAGGTAGGTGGCCTCTGAGAGTATATAAGACCACAGTTCACATGCCAAATGAAGTGCTTTACAGTGGGGCAAAAAAGTATTTAGTCAGCCACCGATTGTGCAAGTTCCCCCACTTAAAATGATGACAGAGGTCAGTAATTTGCACCAGAGGTACACTTCAACTGTGAGAGACAGAATGTGAAAAAAAAATCCATGAATCCACATGGTAGGATTTGTAAAGAATTTATTCGTAAATCAGGGTGGAATATAAGTATTTGGTCACCTCAAACAAGGAAAATCTCTGGCTCTCACAGACCTGTAACGTCTTCTGTAAGAAGCTTTTCTGTCCCCCACTCGTTACCTGTATGAATGGCACCTGTTTGAACTCATCATCTGTATAAAAGACACCTGTCCACAGCCTCAAACAGTCAGACTCCAAACTCCGCCATGGCCAAGACCAAAGAGCTTTCGAAGGACACCAGGAAAAGTATTGTAGACCTGCACCAGACTGGGAAGAGTGAATCTACAATAGGCAAGCAGCTTGGTGTGAAAAAATCAACTGTGGGAGCAATCATCAGAAAATGGAAGACATACAAGACCACTGATAATCTCCCTCGATCTGGGGCTCCACGCAAGATCTCATCCCGTGGGGTCAAAATGATCATGAGAACGGTGAGCAAAGATCCCAGAACCACACGGGGGGACCTGGTGAATGACCTGCAGAGAGCCGGGACCAAAGTAACAAAGGTCACCATCAGTAACACACTACAACGGCAGGGAATCAAATCCCGCAGTGCCAGACGTGTTCCGCTGCTGAAGCCAGTGCATGTCCAGGCCCGTCTGAAGTTTGCCAGAGAGCACATGGATGATACAGCAGAGGATTGGGAGAATGTCATGTGGTCAGATGAAACCAAAGTAAAACTTTTTGGTATAAACTCAACTCGTCGTGTTTGGAGGAAGAAGAATACTGAGTTGCATCCCAAGAACACCATACCTACTGTGAAGCATGGGGGTGGAAACATCATGCTATGGGGCTGTTTTTCTGCCAAGGGGACAGGACGACTGATCCGTGTTAAGGACAGAATGAATGGGGCCATGTATCGTGAGATTTTGAGCCAAAACCTCCTTCCATCAGTGAGAACTTTGAAGATGAAACGAGGCTGGGTCTTCCAACATGACAATGATCCAAAACACACCGCCCGGGCAACAAAGGAGTGGCTCCGTAAGAAGCATTTGAAAGTCCTGGAGTGGCCTAGCCAGTCTCCAGACCTCAACCCCATAGAAAATCTGTGGCGGGAGTTGAAAGTCCGTGTTGCTCGGCGACAGCCCCAAAACATCACTGCTCTCGAGAAGATCTGCATGGAGGAATGGGCCAAAATACCAGCTACTGTGTGTGCAAACCTGGTAAAGACCTATAGTAAACGTTTGACCTCTGTTATTGCCAACAAAGGTTATGTTTCAAAGTATTGAGTTGTATTTTTGTTATTGACCAAATACTTATTTTCCACCCTGATTTACGAATAAATTCTTTACAAATCCTACCATGTGGATTCATGGATTTTTTTTTTTCACATTCTGTCTCTCACAGTTGAAGTGTACCTCTGGTGCAAATTACTGACCTCTGTCATCATTTTAAGTGGGGGAACTTGCACAATCGGTGGCTGACTAAATACTTTTTTGCCCCACTGTATATTCGTTAACACATGAACTATTTGATCTTAAACCCTAAGTTTATTGTTTACTTACAGTTGAAATACTTTAAACACATATTTTTTTAATATACTTATATAAGTCAAATTCAAATGTGATTTTTGGTGTACAGGGTGAATCACTCTTGGAGTGAAGGCCCAGCCCCACAAGTGAACTTAACAGACTTCATGTATTCTGTAATTTGAGTCCAAATCTAGTTTAACTACTTTTGATTTATTATTATATTTGCTGTAAATTTTGATTTTAAAGCATCATTATGTGTTTGAAGTGTCTAACCAACACAAACCTTAGGAAATGTAGGATTTATCCCAGCGGTCCCCAAACATTTTCGTGCCACGGATCGGTTTATGTCCAACAATATTTTCACGGACTGGCCTTTAAGGTGTCATGGATAAATACAACAAAATAAAACCAGTACTGGGACCAAAAAGAAAAGAAGATTTATTCATAACACACAGGAAAAGACCCAGGGAAATGGAGTTAAACAACAGTGAAGTAACATCTGACAGCTGTTTCCTTTAAAGAAAAATCATGGACCTGCTCACAAAATTGCTCAAAGCAGAAAACAAGCATTAACATTTCTGAGGATTGTTGTGTGTCTGTGTTTATAATTTGGTTATTAAAGGGATACGGAGTCTGACTCCCCTCTGAACCTTGTGGCTGTTTTTATGTGTCTGTTAACTTGAACACAAAATGTAGAAAGTTTGAATTCTTGAGATTTTGTGTGATGGAGCAGTGAACTAAGTGATTGACATCCTGTTAAAAACTAATTTAATTACATTTTGAGTACAGATTGCAGTGGTGCTATCAGAGAAATGTACTTTAAAATATAAATATCTGCAGTATTTGAATAAATCTGTGAGCTTTACACAGTACACTGTTGGTACAGATTCATCAAACTTTGTGATGATTTCACTTCTAACTATACATCATATATTCAATTATCACAGGAAACCATGTAAACCCTGAAGCTGCAGAATAACTTGATCCCACTACTGTTGCAATGTTTCTCTCTGCAGTATAGTTCAGCTTAATCAGATATTAAATCACAGAAGTCAGTATTTTAATGTTGTAACTGGCTGAGCTGAAGCTGATCTAAAAGTATAGGAAATATGTTGAATTAAATCAAATTACAAGTTCTCATGTACCTTGTTAATGGTATTAAATATTATATATTTGATAAAGATTGCAGATTCTTGAATATACACTCAACAAAAATATAAACGCAACACTTTTGTTTTTGCTCCCATTCCCCATGGGAGCAAAAACTATTTCTATTTCTTCCTTGACGTCCATTTCACTGACAGAGTTGGTTCATGAAGAATGATAAAGTGATTCTGTCTGTGATCCATTTGCCCAGTTATACATAATATAATAAACAGGTTTCAATTGACGATCGTACTGTATATACACTCAACAAAAATATAAACGCAACACCTTTGTTACTGCTCCCATTCCCCATGGGATGGACGTAGAGACCTAAAATTCATTCCAGATACACAATATAACCATCCCTCCCAAACAGTGGTCACAAATCAGTCCAAATGTGTGGTAGTGGGCACACCTGCTATATTGAGATAATCCATCCCACCTCACTGGTGTGCCACATCAGGATGCTGATCTGACATCATGAGTAGTGCACAGGTGTACCTCAGACTGCCCACAACAAAAGGCCACCCTGGAATGTGCAGTTTTTTGCGCTATTGGGGGTCTGGGGACCCAGAACCGGTCAGTATCTGGTGTGACCACCATTTGCCTCATGCAGTGCAACACATCGTCGCATGGAGTCTATCAGATTGTCAATTGTGGCCTGTGGAATGTTGGTCCACTCCACTTCAATGGCTGTGCGAGGTTGTTGGATATTCGTGGGAACTGGTACACGCTGTCGTATACGCCGGTCAAGCACATCCCGAACATGCTCAATGGGTGACATGTCCGGTGAGTATGCTGGCCATGCAAGAACTGGGACATTCTCAGCTGCCATCTTCTCTGAACAATGTGAACCATGATTCATCCGTGAAGCGCACACCTCTCCAACGTGCCAGACGCCATCGAATGTGAGCATTTGCCCACACAAGTCTGTTACGGCGACGAGCTGGAGTCAGGTCAAGACCCCGATGAGGACGACGGGCATGCAGTTGAGCGTCCCTGAGACGGTTTCTGACAGTTTGTGCAGAAATTGTTTGGTTGTGCAAACCAATTGTTCCAGCAGCTGTCTGGGTGGCTGGTCTCAGACGATCTTGGAGGTGAACCTGCTGGATGTGGAGGTCCTGGGCTGGTGTGGTTACACGAGGTCTGCGGTTGTGAGGCCGGTTGGATGTGCTGCCATATTCTTTGAAACACCTGTGGAGACGGCTTATGGTTGAGAAATGAACATTCAATGCACGGGCGACAGATCTGGTTGACATTCCTGCTGTCAGCATGCCAATTGCACGCTCCCTCATTGCTTGTGGCATCTGTGGCATTTTGCTGTGAGACAAAACTGCACATTCCAGGGTGGCCTTTTGTTGTGGGCAGTCTGAGGTACACCTGTGCACTACTCATGATGTCAGATCAGCATCCTGATGTGGCACACCTGTGAGGTGGGATGGATTATCTCAATATGGCAGATGTGCCCACTACCACACATTTGGACTGATTTGTGACCACTGTTTGGGAGGGATGGTTATATTGTGTATCTGGAATGAATTTTAGGTCTCTACGTCCATCCCATGGGGAATGGGAGCAGTAACAAAGGTGTTGCGTTTATATTTTTGTTGAGTGTATATACAGTACGATCGTCAATTGAAACCTGTTTATTATATTATGTATAACTGGGCAAATGGATCACAGACAGAATCACTTTATCATTCTTCATGAACCAACTCTGTCAGTGAAATGGACGTCAAGGAAGAAATAGAACAAATAGTATGGTTCACCGTTATATATGTGAATATAACGGTGTTATATTCACATATAACACCGTTGCTTATACAGTTACATTGGCTTCCTGTCGAATTTAGAGTCCATTTTAAGATTTTGGTTTTAACTTTTAAGGCTCTTCAACAACAAGCACCACCATATATTATTGAACTTTTACAGCCCTATGCCCCTAGTAGGTCTCTGAGGTCGAGTAGTCAGGGCCTACTTGTCATTCAGTATACGAGACTGAAAACTAGGGGTGATAGAGCTTTTGCTACTGTGGCCGCCAGACTGTGGAATTCCCTTCCTCAGGACTTACGATCCGCTGATTCATTGATTACTTTTAAAAAACAGCTAAAAACACATCTTTTTAAAACTGCTTTTTGCTAACTTTGTTTGTATTTTGTCTTTTTAATCTGTTATATCTTGTAAAGCACTTTGTGATCTCTATCTAGAAATGTGCTATATAAATAAAATTTTACTTACTTACTTACTTACTAGAAATTATGAAGTCAGAAGGGACAGGTGTCATTAGAGTTGTATTGATAAAGGTGCTTAAAAATGTTGGATGCTTCAGGCCAAATGAAGACGAACAGTTTTATTTGAATGTAAAATCAATCTGCTGTCACCTTCCTTGTATTTTACCTTTGTGTAACTGTGCTGTGAAGCTTCGCTGATCAGTAAACTTAATCACTGTCAGTAAACCATTATTCAAAAGAGTAACTCAGGAGAACAAAGTCAAGCTGTGTATAAATGTAGTTTTATGCATGTTCACCTCCCACTGATTACTTTCTCCATCTAGTGGCTAAATGATAGTATTGCAGCTTGTCTCACCTCCACCCCAAAGTAAGTTTGCTCTGGTGCTTTTTTTCACTGATCTGCAGGTATCTGTCATTTGTCTGCAGATGTCTATGTGAGTTATTGTAATCAGCCTATTCAATCGTGCCTCCTTTCATTCAGTTTTACAGCTTGACTCGTGTTTTTAAACCGCTTTGGTGGGCAAGAGGGTAAGTGTGTAAGTTTACATATATTTATGCATCTGTTCATGTTTTATGCTCATGTTTGTGCACGTGTACCAGCTCTCCTCTAGCTATGTGTAGTAGCAGTGTAGCTGTGTATTTATACATGCTGACAGTGTGTTGTTATGATCTTCTACCAACAGTGTTAAACAGGGCTGGACTGGGACAAAAAATCGGCCCGGGCATTTTGACTAGCGACCGGCCCACCAAAAATGTGATGTCATTCAGGGGTAAAACCGCAAAGGATTCTGGGAACTTGTGGCAAGAGGTACTAGCACATGCAGGCTTTCAATTGAACTCAGTTACACAGCGATAAAAAGAAACACAAAAAATGGTAAGAAGCTGTTGTATTATTAACTGCAATAGCCGGTGTTGTGCCAAAAAGTAATTGTCTGCAAAAAACTGATTTCCGGTATTTGCCAAAAACTGATTGCTCGTATTTAAATCGCTATAAGTAACTTGTTGGGCTATAATATGTGAAACATATGTCAAATGCATCCCTCATGGATGACATAAAGTCATCTCTCCATCTTTCTCTCCTGCTCTTTTATTTCTCTCTCTTGCTCCATCTCTCTGCTGCTCTTCTGTCTCCTCTGTCACAGACTTCTCCACTTTTGATGATAAATCAGCCTGGAGCAACATGTAAGGATTGGCACAATTTGTTAAGATTTTGAGGAGTTTGAGAAACTAACCTTAAGCATAAAATAAAATTTACTATCAGTAACTTTATAGCACCCGCCCAGCAGTATATAAACTCCGTCATGCTAGCTAGTAGCAGTACCAGTTATTCCAAGCGACTGTAAAAAGTCAGCACAACGAAAACAAACTCCAACTAAACTTGGTTTGTATCTGACACAGAGAGACAGCAGGTCATAACTTCTTACCTGAAGTTCAGTTCCTCTGCCACTATGACCAGCGGCCGCCTCGGGTCTCTCCTCCTCTTGCCTCCCCTTTCCCTTATCCACCTGCTGGCCTCCACCACTTGCTGATGTTGCTAAATCTGTGGAAGCTATGCCATAGCTACCGCCAAACAATTTAGTTATTTTTACACATTTGGCAGCGTCTGCCTGAAGGGCTTGTTTCTTTTTGGCCCTCATTTTTTCTGCACCTCCTTTCCTTTTTTTGTTCTCCATTTTCTTTAGTTTGTCTATAAGATTGCTAAACAAGGGGGAGGGTGCATCCGACTTCCTCGGCTGTAATTGGTCCAGCCCAGAGTCGATCATGACCAATTGGCCAATCCAACACCTTTCATTATTTATACCCTTCCAAAAAAATTTTTAAAAAAAAATCGATCGGCCCATAAAAACAAAAAATCTCCAGCGGCCCACTGGGCAAATGTGCGGTATGCCCGATGGCCAGTCCAGCTATGGTGTCAAATGACCTGAAGGCCAAAGATTTTGATCAGGTGGAAAGATGCCGTCATGAAAAAGGAGAATCTTGATTGGTCCATGAAAGATAATTAAGTATGTCCAAAGTGCCAACATGCAGTTCATGCATGTGTGCATTTCTGCACTGAATGATGAAGCACACCTGTGTGCAAAGGAAATCAGGTCCCTCCTGCCTCTCATCTACACCTCCTTGCATCCACATCCTCCCCTGCTGCACCCCTTCAGACAGAGACCGCCTTTGTCAGAAACACTGGTAAAGACCTGCTGTCAGATCTGGAACAGCCTGACCCCCTCCCCATCACTGCCCAGTCTTAGCCTCCCTCCTCTCCTCGTGTGCGAGTTATTGTAATCAGCCTCTTCAATGGTCTTCAATTAAACCAGCTCAGCCCTCCACCCACTCGGACAACAGCTAACTTCTTACACCAGAGTGAAGAAGATCTGATGATTCTGTTCAATAATACTGAGGATCTACCTCCCTCCTTGCGGAGACCCAACAGCGCTTCTGCTTACATGGAGACCTTGCTACTGTAGATTGCAGCCAAATTCACAGTTAAAGGTTTTATCTGACTTTTTTTAACAGTACACATCACAAACTTAGGCTATAAAACTTATTGCATACAAGGGCTTGAAGAATCAGGGCCCTCATAGACCTCATAGTACCGCATCACCGCATTACAGCACTTTGTTCTCAGATCACAGACTTAATTTCTAAAGTATTTAAAAGTAGAAAGGGAGAAGGAATTTTCTGTCCAAAACTGCTCCCAGTTTGGATTCAGGAGATAGACATCATTCTGCTGAATTCTCCTTTATTTAGACTGCAATAGGTCTTGCTTGCTGTGCACTGATTGTTTCCTCTTCACTCACCATTTTCACTCACTCATTTCATGTGTTTATACACCACTCTGCATTTAATCATTATTTATTATAAATCTCTGGCTATTATTAATCTCACCAACCGGTCAAGGCAGATGGCCACCGCCTCCCTGAGTCTGGTTCTGCCAGAGGTTTCTTCCTGTTAAAATATATTATTTCTTCCCCACTTTCACCTTGCTGAACGTGGGTGGTATGATTGTTGGGGTTATCTGTTTATTATTGTATAGTCTAGATATTACGATATAAAGTGTCTTAAGAAAACTGCTGTAGTCATTTGGCCCAATATAAATATTAAAAACAATTTTTTAAACACTGCAAACCTTAATTACTTCTTTTGTTTGTTTGTTTTTTCCAAACATGTGCCACATGTGTCGGTGTCCACTAGGTGTCAGTGAAAAACTACATTAAGAAATTAGTTGTTTTGTATTCAAAAGATGCACAATGGACATTCATATTAAATGCAGCATTGTGACCAAAAGGTGTTCCCTTCGACAGAAAAAATATTTTTTAAATTAGTCAACTGTTGCCAGAAAGGTCTTACTATTAGGTATAGCTAAACCTCATATGATTACCATTTAGCAATTTTAAAAAAATGAAAGTATTTTTTTCTCCCAATCATAATTTTGGTATATTTTTCAAAAAACATTTCCATGTGAGCACTGTTGTTCACTGACAATAAAAACACGTCTCTAGGTATTTTGCAAACATCACAACTGCAGATTATTTCTTTGGATTTCAGTTGCAGGACCACACCTCCATTCAGGTTCCTTCTGGTTCTTTGTCAATATATGACCTCTCTTTTACTATAAGCAGTACATTATCTCTTATCTCATCAGGGAGTCAATGGAATGTGTGTTTAAAACTTGACAATTGTACTGTACTAAAAAGTTTTAAATGATCTCAACAGTGTTGTGCTGGGTCCTCAGTTTTATGTGGAAGTAATCAGTGTTTTTGATTATATGTATATACATAATAATATGTATTACGTATTTAAAATACACAAATATGAGTAACTGTATTTCATGATAGTTACCTTTTGAATAGATGATTATTAGAATACAGTTACTTTGTTGAAATAAATGGATTACACAACAGTGATTTCCGGTTTCATATGTTTCGGCTATCCCCTCTCCAATTTTGGTAATTAAACTCATTAAAACCCAAACAAAGCACACAATAAGAGCCTCTAATGTAAGCATCTTGTTAATGTTGGTGGCTGCAGTTACACAATGGACCCGGAGCCAGTACAACAAAGCCAGCAGTCCATGGGCAGGAATGCATTTCTTACTTTCAAATTCCATCACCACTTCACATTTAAAGAAGAAAGGGATGGGCAGAACCTGACCGTTTAATGCAAACTCTGTTTGCCAGCAACCAAGCTGCTCTCAGTGTCAAAAGACTCCACCTCCAACCTACAGAAACATCTGGAAGTAAGTTCTTTTTCAAAAACTAACATTAGTCTACAACTCCTTTGTGGCTTGTGAGGTGGCTGTAGCTCAGGAGGTGGAGCAGGTAACCTACTAATCCACTAACTGAAGGTTAGCATGTCACGTATCCTTGGGCAAGATACTAACCCCAAGTTGCTCTCCGATGCATCCATCGGATTGTGTATGTGTATGAATGTAGCACTCAGTTTAGAGAAAGTGATTAGGTGAAAGTGGCATGCTGCATAGAGAGAGTAGAAAAGCGCTACATAAGAATCAGTCCATTTACTGTTTGTTTTAGTTGTGGTAGCTACCTGCCACTTCAGTATCTTCTATGTACTATTGCTGTGTGATTTATTACTATTACTGAAGGCTACTCACCACCAAGCTAACAGCTTATCTTATGTTAACATCACATGTTAACTTACAGTGGCTTGCAAAAGTATTCGGCCCCCTTGAACTTTTCCATTTTGTCACATTACAGCCACAAACAGGAATCAATTTTATTGGAATTCCACGTGAAAGACCAATACAAAGTGGTGTACATGGTGTACAATCATACATGATTCCAAACATTTTTTACAAATAAATAACTGCAAAGTGGGGTGTGCGTAATTATTCAGCCCCCTGAGTCAATACTTTGTAGAACCACCTTTTGCTGCAGTCACAGCTGCCAGTCTTTTAGGGTATGTCTCTACCAGCTTTACACATCTAGAGACTGAAATCCTTGCCCATTCTTCTTTGCAAAACAGCTCCAGCTCAGTCAGATTAGATGGACAGCGTTTGTGAACAGCAGTTTTCAGATCTTGCCACATATTCTTGGAAGGACACCAGGAAAAGTATTGTAGACCTGCACCAGACTGGGAAGAGTGAATCTACAATAGGCAAGCAGCTTGGTGTGAAAAAATCAACTGTGGGAGCAATCATCAGAAAATGGAAGACATACAAGACCACTGATAATCTCCCACGATCTGGGGCTCCACACAAGATCTCATCCCGTGGGGTCAAAATGATCATGAGAACGGTGAGCAAAGATCCCAGAACCACACGGGGGGACCTGGTGAATGACCTGCAGAGAGCTGGGACCAAAGTAACAAAGGTCACTGTTAGATTTGTATTGTTGATTGTCATTTATGCTTAGAAATATTTACTTATATATGCTTAGAGTTTTGTAATTAGTTGTAGATTGGTAGAGGTTTTGATCCTTGATAGTCTGCAAACTTTGTGTGTATTAGACAGCACTTTGGGAGCATGAGAGGTCATACCGTGTCTTATTATTTTATGGTAGGATTAACGTAGTTGCGTCTGTTCTAGTCTAAGTGCTCTTTGTTTAGATGAACTGCAGGACTTCCTCACCGTGTTATCTAGGATGAACCATCTAGGGTGAGGGGGAGGCTACCCTCTTCCTGACCAAGGATGTTTGACCCTTTGATCAGCAGTCCCCACACACACACACACACACACACACACACACACACACACACACACACACACACACACACACACAGGCAAGGTACTCTTTGTTTGTATGTAGACGTCATATGTTAATGAACTTATGCATATTCATGTAACCTCAATAAAAGGACAGTGTATGGGAGAACGGACGAGACCAACTGGAGTCAAGCGGTTGTCCGGTTCTCTCCCGTGCACGAGTAACATGAAGAACTTTGCCTATTTGTGTCTTGCTTAGCAGTGTAATTATATTGTCTTAACGTTCCAGCGAATAGGTTTATGCTACAAACCTAACATTAATTGGTCCTTCGATGCCGGAGCCCTGGAATCGCATTCACCGAGGGGAGGAGAGGCACGCTGAAAGCCTGACGTCAGCCAGGAAGTTCCTGTGGATTCGCGGTCTGTCTTTTCTCCTCGATGAATGACGGTCGGCGGGATTCGGGCTGATATTACACTCTAAGCAACGCCAAGTAAGTTTAAAGAGGCCGACTCTATAACCGTGTCGTTGTGCAGTCTCCGCCACTGTGTGAGGCGTTGAGAAGAGGCCGACTCTATAACCGTGTCGTTGTGCAGTCTCCGCCACTGTGTGAGGCGTTGAGAAGTTCGCTACTTTGTGTAGCGATACCCGGGTTCCTTGCTACTTTGTGGAGCAAGAGGTTCCTCGCTACTTTGTGTGGCTAGAGGTGAGTTCTCCGCCGCTTTGTGGGGCGTTGAGAAGTTCCGCGGGGTCCAGATTGTGCTGGACGATAGGCCTATTTTGTGTTGTTTTTGTTGTCGTCGTCGTCGTTGTTGTTGTTGTTGTTGTGTGAGTGTGTGCGGAGCAGAACATGTGGTCTGTGACACCGACTGTTGTTGTTATCATGGGTTTCTAAGCAACCAAGAGTGAGTCGGAGGGAGACAGACGTTTGTGCTGGACTTTGCTCCTGGCAGCACAAAGTATTTATGTAAAAAAGAGAGGGAGCGACGGCTCCACAGCTGCGCGGGTTCACGCGAGCGCGGTCACGCGGGTTTCACGCGGACCTGAGCCGTGCGGTTAATCGCAGGCTTAAAAATGGAGGAGATTAAAATGTTAGAAGTTTTCAGAAAACACACCAGCCTTGAAGAGCGTGTGGAGAAGGCCAGCCCACATCAGCAGCTATGCTCTGGTGGGTGGCTGTCCCCCCACCCCTTGCTGACACAAAACGTTAACTCTTCAGCCTGTGTGCCAGACCATAGACGTAATTGAGGTGGATAGTTGTTAAAAGTCATCTACATTACGCTTGTGGTTGCTTAAATTCAGTACGATGACATGTGAGGTGAAGTGATATAGATAAATATTTAAACTACTGAAGTGCATAGAGGCACTTGACCTGTGTGGAAGACTGTCGTCTTATTATGAACCATTGTTGAGATGTAGAGCACACCTGTGAAAACAACTAATATGCTGAACCCTGTATGAAACATCTAAAAGTACATGATGGAGAAGCTGAGTTGAATATGAAAGTGTAAGACTTTGCCACTGTGGGCAGAGCAACTACTGTGTGATGTTGCGTTGCAGTTTTTTTTTTTCTTCTGAGCTGATGAGCAGGCTACACATTATCAGATCGAGAGCTGTCTGAGAACTACTCTAAGAGAGGGAAACAGCGCTATGATAACTGTGATAACTGGAGTGTGCAACGTTTCCATGAGCAGTTTTCCTGCATCTTGACTTGTGTGTAGAGTGTTCATAACATCAGCATCATGTTTTTGATTATTTGTTTGTTGGGTTGAAAAATAGTTAAATAAACTGGTGATCATATTTACGGATCACCATGGCACATATCATCAGCCATGTGATTTATTTTTGCAGATGACAAAGTGAGTGTGAATGTGTCTGACATCACAGTGTTTTTGTGCACTGTGCAAGAGTAATTGCCTTTGATTGTGAGTGACAGCGGTGATTTTGCAGGTCACCAGCTATTGTAAATAAAAAAAAAAAAAAAAAGAGTGAATAAGAGGGAGAATTTATATTGTAGGAAAAAATAATCATAGGAAAAAGGTTTTGTGTTGATCAACCAAAAAAAACAACTATAATTTCATTTTCTGCTTTTAAGAAAGGACTGTTCACAAAAACACAGAGCGAGAGAGAGAGAGAGATATGTGTTGATTAAGCAGTGATGATAATAATGAAATGTCTTAGTTTGTCACTTTCAGGTGAAAAGCAGACCTGAATCAATTTTCCACATGCAGCGGTCGGAAGAAAGTTATAGTTTAACATCATTGGAAACATGCAGGCCAAGTTTCTGGCTGACTTATTTACAGTGCCATGTGTTTCTCAACCTCACAAGCGAGCTCACTCCTCCCTGAAGATAAGGAATGCAGCTCCATGATAAAGAGACAGCAGCAAGTCCTGAGCACAAAAAGTCCCAGCAGCAGCAGAAGAAAGCAAACCCATCTTCCTGTCTGATTGGATGAATTCCACGGAGGGGCGAGCAAGATGGCGGTGGCAGCATGTTGAAATGCTCAAAAAGGACTGAGTGACTCGGGCAAGCCACATGCAGCTAGCATGCTGGCTAGCGACATGAAAGAAATGGACCCTTCATGATGCGTTCAACGTGCCAGCGCTGTGGTGGGAAAGGCTCCATCATAAACACGCCCTGCGCCGAGGTTCAGGCCAAGAAGAAGAAGACGATGACTTCCAAGCCCAAGAAGGTCGGCCTCAGCGTGGGCGAGCTGATTGTGAAAGCCGTGGCCGCTCTCAAGAAGGCTCTGGCTGCCGGAGGCTACGATGTGGACAAGAACAAGGCCCGTGTCAAGACCGCCATCAAGAGTCTGGTGGCGAAGGGCACTCTGGTGCAGACCAAGGGCACCGGGGCCTCCGGATCCTTCAAGATGAACAGGGTTACTGAGACCAAAGCTAAGACGCCCGCCGCGGCCAAAGCCAAGAAACCGGCAGCAGCTGCTAAGAAGTCGCCCAGGAAGGCAGCAGCAGCAGCACTTCAGCCACTAGCACGAAGTCAACCGCATCAGAGGACAATAGTGAGAGTGGCTGTGACTTCACTGTGCATGTGAAGAAAACGTTTGAGGAGAACTGAACAGTTGGAGTTTGACATTTGCCACCTGTGGAGTAAAATGGCAAGAAGAGACAGTGGGACACAGGACAAAGCTGAAGGAGAACTGCCGGCTGTTGGACTGTTGAAGTGGGAGAGGACAACAGAGTGAGAAGACTAGGTGAGAACACATAGGAATTTATTTAATGTGGGAAATCAAAATTTGGGTTAGCAAACCTGGGGAAAAGAAAACTGACTGCTTAAGTTGGAAAATTGAGACGGAGTCTGAAACATTGCGAAAATAGAAACATATACAAAATCACACACACACAAGCAGAACATGCATTAACCCTACTAACAATTCCAAACACAAAATGACTCATGAAGACTCATAGCACATTAGTTAAGAAATGATTAAATAATAGCAGAGAAGTGTGTAGGAAAGGCAGCTTTAAGAACATGCTCTGCTGGAGATGCAGCTCCACAGACATGCATTAGACCTGCCTAATAACACAAACACATGTAATGAAAATTAGCTTGTTATCTTTCATCAGTGTTACAATAGTGTCAATTTAGCAGACACTTGTTATCAAATGCTGAATTTATCCTAAAGAAAAAAATTGACTCTCCAAGTTGCAGGACAACAGTTTAACTTTTGTGAGAAAAAAGATCCTGGTTTGACCAACCAGTGATCAGACAATAAATTTAGTTGTTAAAATGGTAAATTGGGAGAAGCTTCCTGCTTGATTGAGGCAGCACATGTAATTTACTGTATGAGGGAAATTGTCTTTTGTGATACTATTTTGAACATGCTTTTCTGTCGTCCTGTCAACTTAGTGGGTTAATAGCTGATATGCAAATTAGTGATCGGTTTTAGATTAATGAAAGGTGACTGAATTCTAGCACGAGTGAATGAGATGTGTTGGAGTTGTTGTGTGTTGAGTGGAGACTCTAAAACACTGAGTTTCCTGCTTTGATGTGCGAGTGAATCCTGTATTTAGATACACAACTCTGAATACGTCAGAACAGACTGTTTTGTGAAGTGCATGACAGCATGTCACATGTTTTATGATGAAGGGAAAAGGAAAATTGAATAAAATAGATCTGTGGCCTAAATGAGTGAAGAACACAGACCTGGTGATTAAACTCATAAGTTAAAGAAGACATTAGGCTTATGTTGTGAGTGGTGCAGCTGATGGTTGGTTTGGAGTGAATCTAGCTGATGATTCTTCTCCTGTTGTGAAGTTGATGAGGAGTTTGTGTCATGACTTAGCAAGGCCTTTTTATTTTGATACTTTCACAGTGCACTGAAAGTTTTGTTTGATAATCTCTGTTATTTTTCATTTTTATCTTTTGAACAGGCACTGATTTTGTTTGTCTATTTTCTTTTCTTTAAGCAGATCTGCACGTCGGGAATTAAAAATGCTACACGTCGTCGAGAAAATTGTGCCAAGTGAGTTCTCCACATTTAAATGGACTCTGGAGAAAGCCACTTATTTGGGACAATTATTAAATGACAGTCCCAGTCCAAAAGGATTCAGCGATGTAATCCAAACTAAAGTTCTTCTTTTTCTTTTTGAAATGACGTCATTTTGCTGAGAGTGGAAACTAAATGCGACGATAGGTTCCACTATCAGCAAAGAAAGAAAGAATGAATGCATGAATGAGTGAGTGAAAGGAAAACAAACTGACTGACTGGTAAAAGCTGACAAAAGCTGACAAGACTTTACTGATGTAACACGACTGTGTGAAGTTGACCCCCGCCTGGCAGGGGTGCAGATGAGTCTGTGTGTGCTTCCCTTTACAGGAGCAGAAAGATGACAGCAACACTCGAGGTTGCATGATGATTTAACCTTTTAAATGCCATTTTCTGTGTCTGTGCATTTATCAGGTGTGTTATTCATAGGCTTGAGTTGCTCACAGAGATAACTGTGACAAAGTATGCATACGCCTGCGCAAGCGTTAATATTTGCATTTTCTTTTCTTACAGCATGCCAGTTCTTCATGTGAATTGATGATGCGATTTATACCAGGACAACTGGTTGATGTTTTTTCCTACTGCAGGATTTCTGGGTTTATGTGTGAGGAAAACTGTGTTTACAGGTTATGAGTGGTGATGCTGTTGCATTGTGTTGATGGGAAAATGTGAAGGTTACTTTGATAATGTGAATGACATGTGTGAAATTTCCTGTGTTGAGAACTGGTGTTACTTCTTTCCACAGCTAGGGTTGACTTTATGGTGTTTTTATGGCACCTCTGGAACCTGTTGACCTGTGTCTGACCTCTGTCTGACTACAGTCAATGTGCATTGCTAATGTTAGTTTCTTTGAGAATGCTGTGGAAGATTCAGCTGAAACGGACAAGTGACATGAGTAAAACAAATAAGAGATACAGTGTTTCTGGGGTAGTTTGATATGGGCTCATTAGCTGGCCACTTTTGAGCCCATAGTAATATATAAGTGGAGTGACTTTGCTTAAGAGCAGTCACCGATTACATTAATGTTGCCTGAGTACATGGGATGATCCATGTCTGAGGTGACTTATGAAAATAATTGTAGTTTGCTGATTTGAGAAAACCTGCACATGACACTTGTCTTGCTGATGTTGAATGCTTCTTGTCCTTATGATACAATTGTTTACAGGTATGGAGTTTGATTTTACTTCCAGATTTTGTTTTCCAGGCCATGATGGTGTGTATGCAGGCTCCTGGGAGAGCCAGGTGTTAAGCAAACTTAATATGCAAAGCACACTAACATTTTCATTGCAGGATTATAGGTCCAGGGTGGTGCTGCTCCAGGGGAGGAGATGCCCTGATGTTGCCTGGGATATGATCTAGCTAATCTTTTTCTTTAAGACTGGAATCCAGGTTTGATGAGTTGACTCATGGGTGTGTCCATGCGTCAAGAGGAGGGGTCCAAGGATTAACATTAAACAATGTTTTTTATTATTGTTGCAGTGATTTGTGTGATTAGCCGTTTTATTTACAAATATTAAACCTATGCAAGTGGTGCACCCATGTTCAGATGAGGCTTTGATGGCCTATAAGTGAAGTTCACTGAACTAAAGAATGTGGTTTGATGATTGTTGACATACTCTCCAAATAGTTTGTCTTCCTAGCAAGGAAATACAGGTGCAGCAGTAATCTCCTGAGAAATCTTCAGAGGCCCAGTGAGAAGCGCATAGCTGACAGGACCAGGCAGTGGTTGAGGTCAAAGATCAAGCTGATTGGGGCCCATCATGAAATCAGACCTTGGAGCCACAGCAAGGACCATGAAACTGCCTGCAAAATAGAGGAGAGGATCGTCCACAAGATGGGAGAGAGGCTTCAGGAGGATCAGAGATCATCTTCAGCACAGCAGACATCACACAGAGAGCTGTGCTACTAAGCTTCCAGGAAATCAAGAGGAGACTTCCCACAGCAAGATTTTAAATAAAATGAAAGATTCAATATTGACGCTGAGGAAGACGACTAAGGTGTACGACGTGCTCTGCCTTAAACCTTCAGCAGCGTTGGAACATGAAAACTCGTGGGATGAGGGGAGCGTGCCAAGCTCCATCGACAGCGCAGAAGGAGTTCGAGGATGACATCGTGATTCTGTGAAAGCACAGGAACCAGAAGCTATGGTGGTGATGACAGCAGTTTCCTATGAACATCACCTAATGCTGTGCCACTATACTGTGCATACGATGACACTCTGAAGGCTGCTGGGATCATAACAGCAGTAAGACAAGAGAACCCTGCACCCTTTCCACAGAGGTGTTTCTCTGCAGAGCGTGGACAATGAAGGAGTCATAAATATCCCCCTCACAGGACGAAGGCCTGAAGTGAGGTAATGGGAGGCCATAAAACTAGAGTGCTGAGAGGTCTGCAGCTCTGGAAATAGCTGAGAACCATGTTGACAAACAACAAAACTAACTGGTATGTTTGAATGTTTATTCTACATACATTTGGACTCTGGTCCTATGGACAACGATGGAAACAACTGGAAGAGACATTCATGACGCCCTGCAGAACTCAAACCACTCTGCAGAGAGACATGTGATGTGCACACCTGGAGGAAGCATTACCAAGCTGAGATGTTTTTGAAAATGTTACTTTTTTATTTTCACTATTAAATTAACAATTTCTTTGTTTGCTCGTAAGATGCAGTTTGCCATGAGATGAGCTCAATGAATGGGATAACTGCTAATACATTTGTTGAACTGTGTACCTTTTCAGTAATTTAGGGTGATTTGACATATGCTGAGTATAAAAATGTTTGCATTGAAACTGTCAGACATGAGGTATTCATACCTGGGAACTTTTCAGGCATAAAGGTCAAAAAGGGGGGAAATGTTAGATTTGTATTGTTGATTGTCATTTATGCTTAGAAATATTTACTTATATATGCTTAGAGTTTTGTAATTAGTTGTAGATTGGTAGAGGTTTTGATCCTTGATAGTCTGCAAACTTTGTGTGTATTAGACAGCACTTTGGGAGCATGAGAGGTCATACCGTGTCTTATTATTTTATGGTAGGATTAACGTAGTTGCGTCTGTTCTAGTCTAAGTGCTCTTTGTTTAGATGAACTGCAGGACTTCCTCACCGTGTTATCTAGGATGAACCATCTAGGGTGAGGGGGAGGCTACCCTCTTCCTGACCAAGGATGTTTGACCCTTTGATCAGCAGTCCCCACACACACACACACACACACACACACACACACACACACACACACACACACACACACACACAGGCAAGGTACTCTTTGTTTGTATGTAGACGTCATATGTTAATGAACTTATGCATATTCATGTAACCTCAATAAAAGGACAGTGTATGGGAGAACGGACGAGACCAACTGGAGTCAAGCGGTTGTCCGGTTCTCTCCCGTGCACGAGTAACATGAAGAACTTTGCCTATTTGTGTCTTGCTTAGCAGTGTAATTATATTGTCTTAACGTTCCAGCGAATAGGTTTATGCTACAAACCTAACAGTCACCATCAGTAACACACTACAACGGCAGGGAATCAAATCCTGCAGTGCCAGACGTGTTCTGCTGCTGAAGCCAGTGCATGTCCAGGCCCGTCTGAAGTTTGCCAGAGAGCACATGGATGATACAACAGAGGGTTGGGAGAATGTCATGTGGTCAGATGAAACCAAAGTAGAACTTTTTGGTACAAACTCAACTCGTCGTGTTTGGAGGACGAAGAATACTGAGTTGCATCCCAAGAACACCATACCTACTGTGAAGCATGGGGGTGGAAACATCATGCTATGGGGCTGTTTTTCTGCCAAGGGAACAGGACGACTGATCCGTGTTAAGGACAGAATGAATGGGGCCATGTATCGTGAGATTTTGAGCCAAAACCTCCTTCCATCAGTGAGAACTTTGAAGATGAAACGAGGCTGGGTCTTCCAACATGACAATGATCCAAACACACCGCCCGGGCAACAAAGGAGTGGCTCCGTAAGAAGCATTTGAAAGTCCTGGAGTGGCCTAGCCAGTCTCCAGACCTCAACCCCATAGAAAATCTGTGGCGGGGAGTTGAAAGTCCGTGTGGATTTTTTTTTTCACATTCTGTCTCTCACAGTTGAAGTGTACCTCTGGTGCAAATTACTGACCTCTGTCATCATTTTAAGTGGGGGAACTTGCACAATCGGTGGCTGACTAAATACTTTTTTGCCCCACTGTAGTTACATATATTACTTCGTTAGAGTTACTTGATACTATGTCTTGCACTATCCTATTGTATATTACTGTATACTACTATTCTTATTGTATATATTGTATATCTCATGTCTTATTCATCTGTTCCTCTGTCTCTCCTGCTGCTTTGAGTATGTACATGACAAAAGAATTTCCCTCGGGATAAATAAAGTTATTCTTATTCTTTTTAAACCATTCCCTCGTTGCCCTGGCTTTATGTTTAGGGTCGTTGTCCTGCTGGAAGGTGAACCTCCGCCCCAGTCTCAAGTCTTTTGCAGACTCCAAGAGGTTTTCTTCCAAGATTGCCCTATATTTGGCTCCATCCATCTTCCCATCAACTCTGACCAGCTTCCCTGTCCCTGCTGAAGAGAAGCACCCCCAGAGCATGATGCTGCCACCACCATATTTGACAGTGGGGATGGTGTGTTCAGAGTGATGTGCAGTGTTAGTTTCCGCCACACATAGCGTTTTGCATTTTGGCCAAAAAGTTCCATTTTGGTCTCGTCTGACCAGAGCACCTTCTTCCACGTGTTTGCTGTGTCCCCCACATGGCTTGTGGCAAACTGCAAACAGGACTTCTTATGGTTTTCTGTTAACAATGGCTTTCTTCTTGCCACTCTTCCATAAAGGCCAACTTTGTGCAGTGCACGACTAATAGTTGTCCTATGGACAGATTCCCCCACCTGAGCTGTAGATCTCTGCAGCTCGTCCAGAGTCACCATGGGCCTCTTGGCTGCATTTCTGATCAGCGCTCTCCTTGTTCGGCCTGTGAGTTTAGGTAGATGGCCTTGTCTTGGTAGGTTTACAGTTGTGCCATACTCCTTCCATTTCTGAATGATCGCTTGAACAGTGCTCCGTGGGATGTTCAAGGCTTGGGAAATCTTTTTGTAGCCTAAGCCTGCTTTAAATTTCTCAATAACTTTATCCCTGACCTGTCTGGTGTGTTCTTTGGACTTCATGGTGTTGTTGCTCCCAATATTCTCTTAGACAACCTCTGAGGCCGTCACAGAGCAGCTGTATTTGTACTGACATTAAATTACACACAGGTGCACTCTATTTAGTCATTGGCACTCATCAGGCAATGTCTATGGGCAACTGACTGCACTCAGACCAAAGGGGGCTGAATAATTACGCACACCCCACTTTGCAGTTATTTATTTGTAAAAATTGTTTGGAATCATGTATGATTTTCATTTCACTTCTCACGTGTACACCACTTTGTGCTGGTCTTTCACATGGAATTCCAATAAAATTGATTCATGTTTGTGGCTGTAATGTGACAAAATGTGGGAAAGTTTAAGGGGGCCGAATACTTTTGCAAGCCACTGTATGTTAGTATAAGTTCCTGCTCCTCTACAGTAAATATATTGTCTATTCAGGGAGACTTGGGCTTAACAGCCAATTGGTAAAGAAAACAAACAAGAATTTGCAGGATGTGACTGATACATTCATGTAGTTGTCAGCACCATGAAAATATATTGAGTAATCCAAAGTCAGAACACGTTACTCACATTGAGTAACTTAATGGAATACGTGCCAAACTACATTTTGGGGCATGTATTCTGTAATCTGTAGTGGAATACATTTTAAAAGTAACCTTTCAACACTGGAAGTAATTTTGACATGAACCACCATGGACCACCGCTCAAGCACACTGGTAAACACACGAGTATTCAAAGTCACACTATATCTTCCTTGGCTGCTGCCTCAAAGCATACCATGCATTGTCGGTCTTAAGTGCTGCTCAGTAACATTCAATATGTATTATTTACTGTTACTTATATTTATCTAGGGTCTGTGGTCTTATTACTGCGTTGTTCTATTTTTGCTTGTTTTGTTTTCTTTTTTTTCTTCCAGCAGGGGATCCTGCGGATAGTGTCTTTTCTCATTGTCCCTTTTCCCTTTGTTTTTCTTTCCTTCTCCTTTTCTTAAATGTCTCTTGTCTATGTCTTTCCCTTTCCTATCCCCCAGTCATGTCTGTTTCGTTTGTAATAATATTTTAAAAGTTTAAAATAAAATAAAATAAAATGGTACCACTTTACAATAAGTCTCCCCTTATAGATGCTAATAAATAGTTTATAGCTATATTATTAATTAATCTGTAAATGCTTTATAAACCATTATTAATGGTTAATTATGCATTAGTTAAGGGTGAGAAAAAGAAAAAAAACTGACCGGTTTCTTGCCAAATAGTGAGCCAAATGGGTTCACCTATATATTTAATCTAGAGTTGCTATATTAAACATTTCAGACTAAGTTACTATCCTGTAAGCACAATCAGCATTTGTAAACATATTTTTTATCATATAAAATTGTACTTCATAAATGCATTATAAATATCCACAACTATCAATCAGAGCTTTGTTGTAAAGTGTAAAGCATAAAACCATTTATTAATGAATAATAAATATTTATAAATGCCACATGGGAGCCTTATTGTAAAGTGTAAAGCATAAAACCATTTATTAATGAATAATAAATATTTATAAATGCCACATGGGAGCCTTATTGTAAAGTGTAAAGCATAACACCATTTATTAATGACAAATAAACATTTATAAATGCCAAATGGGAGCCTTATTGTAAAGTGTAAAGCATAAAACGCATTTATTAATGACAAATAAACATTTATAAATGCCAAATGGGAGCCTTATTGTAAAGTGTAAAGCATAAAACCATTTATTAATGACAAATAAACATTTATAAATGCCAAATGGGAGCCTTATTGTAAAGTGTAAAGCATAACACCATTTATTAATGACAAATAAACATTTATAAATGCCAAATGGGAGCCTTATTGTAAAGTGTAAAGCATAACACCATTTATTAATCACTAATAAACATTTAATTGCCAAAAGTGAGTCTTAAATGTATAATGTCACCATTTATAACACTTAGACCTAAATTACAATCAGTGCTTGAAATAACATTTAACTACTGTCAAAAATGGCAATGTATTGTAAGAGTAACACATGTAACATTAAATGTGTTTTTTAAAACACCAAACAGTCACCCACTCCAAAAAAAGTTCATGCCAGACTGGTTCAAACTGGAAATATTTTTTGTATGTCCTTAAATAAGCGTCCCAGTGGTCCATCAGGGTGTCGCGAACCAAGCCAAGATGACCACTCAAGAACCATCAGGTGTTCCTCCAGCAACTTCTCAGTGCGATTTCCTCTTAGTCTACGGACATGTCCTTTGATGGTCATCCAAGCCCTTTCGATATGCTGTGTATGACTGCCAGATTGAGGATCTACAAACCACCTGCTGTGATTTACAGTGTAATGTCTGTACCCTATGTTTGTCAAAACATTCTTGTAGGCTCTCCACTCATCACTGATAATGGCACTACCCAACTTAACATGCTGTCTGATCAGAGGAACAAGGTGGCGCCTTGATCGTTTTTCAACAAGTTTTAACACGAGCCTTCGCCTTTTGTCTTTAATTCCCATCATTCCAAATACCCATTTCTTCCTTTTCCATGCATTTCCAAAGCGTCCACGTGCATACTGAAAACAAAAAGAATAAAATTAAACAGAATATCTACAAAGAAACATTCAAAAAGATGGTTGCTTCTACTATTTTTTTTTACTTATGGTAAAGGTTTCCATGTTTAGAGGACACATTCAGATCTGCATTGATTCTAACAAACCTGTCTGAGAGTTTACCAACCCTTCGCTGATGACGGAGACAGCTTTCATCTATAACCACAAATTCTCTGTCACCACCAAGACGGTGTCCATTGTTTATTCTGTGTCTTTTAATTGCACGTATACAAACATGTCGAATGTGTCTTGCCATGCTACTTAGTGTTCTGGAGCTGCCAGCCACTTCATCATCCATCATATCTATTTGTCTGAGCCTGAGCCCTTGTGAAAATCTGTGATAGAAATTGAGGCAATTATTACTAATTTTATTTCACAAGTCTCATATTGGTGTTCAATTATGAAAGGTGCATTGCTATTAATGTCTACATCTACATATACCTGTAAATGAACTTCATCCAACTGAAAAGAGATGTTTTTGATTTCTCAAAGAGGGAGCCAGTTCTAATTGTTCTGGAAACTTTCCTATGACTTGCTCTTTTGCAGCACCTGAGAACATACCAATGAGTTAAGTAAAGAAATGGACCCTTAAACAAGAGCATTAATTGAAAAGATAATCACAAAATTAAATATGAAGAAAATAATAATGAAAAGAGGTTAATGCTCCCTCTTGCATTGATAACCGAAATATTTTGTTATATTTACTACATGCACTACATTATCATGCATTATACGTACCACATATATTGGTCTTTCTTCACCACGGAAATCATTTTCATCTTATGGTGACAAACAGGACATCTAAGGTTCTTTTTTAGCAGGTGTTTCTTCTGCAGCCATTTAATGAGCCTTAGTGCCTTATATTTAGTTTGTTTTCCTTCTATTCTGGCGCGCAATCTCATTCCCAGAGACATTCTGGTGGAAAAAAAATGAGTAATTTATTTTATTATCACCTCGAAACACTGTAAAATACTCTATGGGAGTCTAGTGCAAATCGGTTCAGAGTTAAAGAACTTCACATGCTATATAAAACAAGCCCTATAATGAAAAATAGTCCCAAGCAAAAAAGAGGATTGTCTCACCTGTTATAATGTATCTCCGACTTTGTTATGTAGACCTAACCCGCTGGATTCATGCTAAAGAAATACGTTCTGCCGCCAAAGGGAGGGAAAACAAATTTAATTTAAACGCAGAGGAGCTTATATTATGGAAGAAATATAGTATCATCAGAATTCAAGTATTTTTAGACATTGAATTTATGACACTGAATTTTTATCCTCCAAATTTCCCTGCAAAAATATTCACCTGCAAAAATTCACCTGCAAAAAATTCACCTGCAAAAATTCACCTGAAAAAAATTCACCTGAAAAAAATTCATCTGCAAAAATTCACCTGAAAAAAATTCACCTGCAAAAATTCGCCTGCAAAAATTCAACTGCAAAAGTGATGAACTTTAATGACCCAAGCCAGAGCAATCAGCACCAGATCGAGTCGAGTGGCTCTCAGCCAATTAAATTACGCTGTTTGATCACATGACACCGTTAGCCAGCAGTGTGTCTCCTAAAAGAGAGCTGTTTAAAGGTGAGTGATTAAGTTTTTCTCCTAAATAGAGATCATTACAGAATGCCTAGTCCTACTTAAAATCCCATTTATTTTTATTTTTTTTTATCATCTACTCGAACTGAGGAAAACGTTTGACTAACTCAAAGACAATTTCCACGCCTCCCCTGCCTGACTGCAGAGGCAGTTTTGAATTTAGGAGCAGCAAGATGGAAGCGGCAAACCCTGGCGATTCTCCGGTAAGTATATTGTTATTTATCTTCAAGTTTGTCTTTTGAAACGTTAATGTTATTTAAATCCGTTGCTCACGTATAAAGTACACAGACGGGGTCTTTGCTCAACTCGTCTGAGGCGTGTCTCACTAAGCGCTACATGCTAGCATCCTGCTAACCGAGCTACCCTTTACATGCTGTGCTTTAGAAAATAGGATACTCGTTAAAAAAATACTCCGCAGATATTGATAGACGAACACTGCAAATATAATGTTGTAAACGAGAACGGCCTTTGGTGAAGGGGTAAAATACACCATGAATAAAGCCATAGAGTGAATTGGCTGCCATGGTTGCAGAACGGCCGGATTTAATGACAAGAATGGGGAAGAGTGAGGTGAAGTGAACCAAAGCGAACCAAAGCCACAAAACACGGTCAGACAAGGCGGCAAAAGGGCAGTGATCTGTCCGTCAGTATGAAGTTGGTGTGTGCTTTGGTGAACAAAAACTCCAGACCGGTAGCAGGAAGGTGGGAGACTCGTGTTTCACTGGAATAGTGGTGAATTAAAACATCCTTTGTTGGGGACATTTCGGTGTAAATGCATCCATACAGGTGAGACAGAGGCAGACCAGACAGTGAAGAAAACAAGGCAAACATTAGAAATATTAAAACGGAAATATAGGATTAATATAACATACAATTTGGGAAAATGTAAGGAACGCAATGTAAATGATATTGTAAAGTCATTAAAACAGCATACTCTGATTAAAAGAAACATGTAATTGGGTAGGATAATAATGTTAAAAAAACATGTACAAGATGGGTATGTATACTTGTAGACAGAATTTAACAACTATAAAGTTGTAGCATGTCAGTACCTTACCCCATCCATTATATCCACACTTTCAGAAAAGGATATGGTCAATATCTTTACAAATACTATCTAAACTTAAACGGGATATTCCCTCTGCTTCTTCTGCTTCTCGTATACACCCTCAGGGTTTGTGATCAGCCAGCAGCTGATATGATCATTAATCCTGTAAAATAATATTCTTTCGGTTTATGAATCTGTTTGCATGGATTTCTTAATCCGTTTCCACTGTTAGCAGAAGTTGTGCATGCAGTTTTGGTGTGCTGCTCTCCAAGACTACAAGCTGCGTTAAAGTTGGAAGTAACTGGCCGATGTTCCACTGTTGAAGATCAGCTGTGCCCATTTGTTGCACATTGTGGGTATGGAGAAGTTGAGGCCCTTGCAGGCTACCCACAATTTCCCCAAACTGAGCGATTATACATCTTGCTTCCATATTTGTATCTTGTGTCACTAAAAATATATTTTATTTTAGTTTTATACATTGATTAATGACCTGCAGAATCTCCTTATCATATTAAGTGATTCATAATTGTCACTTTATGCTTTCTCCATCTTGAAAGTGATGACATCCTTGCATTACATCCTTTAGGTTCATTTTCTGCAGGCAGGTTTCTGACAGAACAGGCAGATTTACACTATAACCTGCAGCAATGGACACATAAAGAAATGAAAAATTACATGTATGTGCTAACTTTCTAAACACTGTTACATCAATGATTAAGTAGATAAAACATTTATGTCAGCCTTGGCTCATAGTTCATTTAAAGACAAGAACTTTGTGTGTGTTTCAGGTGCTGCACTCTCAAAGACTGAATGAACCAGCATTGCAGCCATGGGTCACTGTGAGCATCACAGGGAAGGTTGAAGCCGCCCACTCCAGCTGTAAGGCCGGAGTCACGGAGACCTGCACCCACGTCACTGCTCTTCTGTTTAAAGTAGAAGCAACAGTGTTGATCCGTGGCACAAGGACTGTTACAGATGAACCTGCATACTGGGTTTTGCTGGGTAATATGACCAAGATACAGCCAGAGGTTGGCCATAAGATAGACGACTTCTCTTCAGCTGCCCAAAAAAAGGCTCTTGATCAAAACATAGACAGACCATCTGTAGTGACAGGTAAAAGGAGCCGTCCTCAAAAAAGAAATCCCACCTGCTACTTTGGAGGAGTTGTCACTGCTATAATGCCATCATGTTTTATCTAGGGGTCTAGATTTATGCCTGTAGTGCACTGGCGTGTAAATAATTTGCATTTACTGAATGAGTATCGCTGTTCAAAAATTGAATAAAGAAACAAACTAATTTTTTTTTTATTAAAACCACTTTATAGAACATCACATCAGTTACAATGTAGAATCCATGTCACTGGAGCATTTTGATTCAATAAACAGTAAAAAGGTGAGCTGTGAAGACCAAAGACAAGTGCAGTTCACAGGTTTTCTATCCAAGGAATCCCAGAAGATTGCATGGTGTCATTGCCCAGCAGTTGTTCGCAGGACATATGGACTCAACCTCAACAATCCCTCACACTGAGCAGCATGAAGTGACAGTGCAGAGGAAAAACTCCCTGATAGGTTTGTAGCTTGAACCCATCTGCTGGAACGTTGAAGACAATATAATTACACTGCAAGCAAGACGCAAGTAGGCAAACTTCTTCATGGTACTCGTGCACGGGAGAGAACCAGACAAACGCCGTTCCTTCGCTTGACCCCAGTAGCTCTCGTCCGTCCTCCCGTAACACTGTCCTTTTATTGAGGTTACATGAATATGCATAGGTTCATTAACATATGATGTCTACATACAAACAAAGAGTACCTTGCCTGTGTGTGTGTGTGTGTGTGTGTGTGTGTGTTGCTGATCAAAGGGTTAAACATCCTTGGTCAGGAAGAGGGTAGCCTCCCCCTCACCCTAGATGGTTCATCCTAGATAACACGGTGAGGAAGTCCTGCAGTTCATCTAAACAAAGAGCACTTAGACTAGAACAGATGTAGCTACGTTAATCCTACCATAAAACAATAAGACACGGTATGACCTCTCATGCTCCCAAAGTGCTGTCTAATACACACAAAGTTTGCAGACTATCAAGGATCAAAACCTCTACCAATCTACAACTAATTACAAAACTCTAAGCATATATAAGTAAATATTTCTAAGCATAAATGACAATCAACAATACAAATCTAACATTTCCCCCCTTTTTGACCTTTATGCTTGAAAAGTTCCCAGGTATGAATACCTCATGTCTGACAGTTTCAATGCAAACCTTTTTATACTCAGCATATGTCAAATCACCCTAAATTACTGAAAAGGTACACAGTTTAATAAATGTATTAGCAGTTACCCCATTCATTGAGCTCATCTCATGGCAAACTGCATCTTACGAGCAACCAAAGAAATTGTTAATTTAATAGTGAAACTAAAAAAGTAACATTTTCAAAAACATCTCAGCTTGGTGGTGCTTCCTCCGGGTGTGCACATCACATGTCTCTCTGCAGAGTGGTTTAAGCTCTGCAGGGCGTCATGAATGTCTCTTCCAGTTGTTTCCATCACTGTCCATAGGACCAGAGTCCAAATGTATGTAGAATAGACATTCAAACATACCAGTTGGTTTTGTTGTTCGTCAACATGGGTCTCAGCTATTTCCAAGCTGCAGACCTCTCAGCACTCTAGTTTTATGGCCTCTTACCAGCCCCCATCACCTGACTTCAGACCTTCGTCTTGTGAGGGGGATATTTATGACTCCTTAATTGTCCACGCTCTGCAGAAAAAGCTCTCTGTGGAAAGGGTGCTGGGTTCCGTCATCTTACTGCTGTTATGATCCCAGCAGCCTTCAGAGTGTCATCGTATGCACAGTATAGTGGCACAGCATTAGGTGATGTTCATAGGAAACTGCTGTCATCACCACCATAGCTTCTGGTTCCTGTGCTTTCACAGAATCATGATGTCATCCTCGAACTCCTTCTGCGCTGTCGATGGAGCTTGGCACGCTCCCCTCATCCCACGAGTTTTCATGTTCCAACGCTGCTGAAGGTTTAAGGCAGAGCACGTCGTACACCTTAGTTGTCTTCCTCAGCGTCAATATTGAATCTTTCATTTTATTTAAAATCTCCTGGAAGCTCAGTAGCACAGCTCTCTGTGTGATGTCTGCTGTGCTGAAGATGATCTCTGATCCTCCTGAAGCCTCTCTCCTGGCCTCAGCTCCCATCTTGTGGACGATCCTCTCCTCTATTTTGCAGGCAGTTTCATGGTCCTTGCTGTGGCGCCAAGGTCTGATCTCATGATGGGCCCCAACCAGCTTGACCTCAACCACTGCCTGGCTGTCAGCTATGCCTGGAATGGTTCACGCTTCTCACTGGGCCTCTGAAGATTTCTCAGGAGATTACTGCTGCACCTGTATTTCCTTGCTAAGAAGAAAAACTTCTATTTGGAGAGCATGTCAACAATCATCAAACCACATTCTTTAGTTCAGTGAACTTCACTTATAGGCCATCAAAGCCTCATCTGAACATGGATGCACCACTTGCATAGGTTTAATATTTGTAAATAAAACGGCTAATCACACAAATCACTGCAACAATAATAGTAAACATTGTTTAATGTTAATCCTTGCACTCCACCTCTTGACGCATGGACATTCCCATGCGTCAACTCACCAAACCTGGATCCCTGTCTTAAAGAAAAAGATTAGCTAGATCATGTCCCAGGCAACATCAGGGCATCTCCTCTGGAGTAGCTCCGTAACCCTGCAATAAAAGATGTTAGCGTGTGTTGCATATTAAGTTTGCTTAACACCTGGCTCTCCCAGGAGCCTGCATACACACCATCACGGCCTGGAAAGCAAAATCTGGAAGTGAAATCAAACTTCATACCTGTAAACAATTGTATCATAAGAGTAATAAGCATTCAACATCAGCAAGACAAGTGTCATGTGCAGGTTTTCTCAAAGCAGTAACTACAACTATTACCCTAATTCACCTCAGACATGGATTATCCCATGTACTCTGTTAACATTAATGTAATCAGTGACTTCTCTTAAGCAAAGTCACTCCACTCATATATTATTATTATGGGTTCAAAAGTGGCCAGCAAATGAGCCCATAATAAACTATTCCATAATTACCGTAATCTCTTATTTGTTTTACTCATGTCACTTGTCCGCTTCAGCTGATTCTTCTAAATGCAGTCTCAGAAAAACAAACATTAGCAATACACATTGACTGTGGTCAGACGGAGGTCAGACACAGGTCAACAGATTCTAGAGGTGCCATAAAACACCATAAAGTTAACACTCGCTGTGGAAACAGTAACACTGGTCTCATCACAGTATGTCTCAAACTATATTAATTTCTCCATCAACATATGCCTGTAACTACAGTTTTCTTCACACATAAACCCAGAAATCTTGTAGTAGAGAAACATTAGCCAGTATTCCTATAAATCACATGATCAAACACATGAAGAACCGTAATGCTGTAAAAACGAAAATGCAAATGTTAGCGCTTGCGCAGGCGTATGCATACTTTGTCACAGATATCTCTGTTAGCACACAAGCTAGTGAATGACACACACATAGTAAATTCACAGACACAGAAAATGGCATTTAAAATGTTAAATCATCACGCAACCTCGAGTGTTGCTGTCATCTTTCTGCTTCTGTAAAGGGAAGCACACACAGACTCATCTGCACCCCTGCCAGGCGGGGCTCAACTTCACACAGTCGTGTTACATCAGTAAAGTCTTGTCAGCTTTTGTCAGCTTTTACCAGTCAGTCAGTTTGTTTTCCTTTCACTCACTCATTCATGCATTCATTCTTTCTTTCTTTGCTGATAGTGGAACCTATCGTCGCATTTAGTTTCCACTCTCAGCAAAATGACGTCATTTCAAAAAGAAAAAGAAGAACTTTAGTTTGGATTACATCGCTGAATCCTTTTGGACTGGGACTGTCATTTAATAATTGTCCCAAATAAGTGGCTTTCTCCAGAGTCCATTTAAATGTGGAGAACTCACTTGGCACAATTTTCTCGACGACGTGTAGCATTTTTAATTCCCGACGTGCAGATCTGCTTAAAGAAAAGAAAATAGACAAACAAAATCAGTGCCTGTTCAAAAGATAAAAATGAAAAATAACAGAGATTATCAAACAAAACTTTCAGTGCACTGTGAAAGTATCAAAATAAAAAGGCCTTGTTAAGTCATGACACAAACTCCTCATCTCAGGTAAATCATACCATTAGCATGGTTCATCATACCATCATACTAATCGGCAGGCTCGACTTCACAACAAAAGAAAAATCATCAGCTAGATTCACTCCAAATCAACCATCAGCTGCACAACACACAACATAATCCTAATGTCTTATTAGCTATGAGTTTAATTACCAGGTCTGTGCTCTTCACTCATTTAGGCCACAGATCTATTTTATTCAATTTTCCTTTTCCCTTCATCATAAAACATGTGACATGCTGTCATGCACTTCACAAAACAGTCTGTTCTGACGTATTCAGAGTTGTGTATCTAAATACAGGATTCACTCGCACATCAAAGCAGGAAACTCAGTGTTTTAGAGTCTCCACTCAACACACAACAACTCCAACACATCTCATTCACTCGTACTAGAATTCAGTCACCTTTCATTAATCTAAAACCGATCAACTAATTTGCATATCAACTATTAACCCACTAAGTTGACAGGACGACAGAAAAGCATGTTCAAAATAGTATCACAAAAGACAATTTCCCTCATACAGTAAATTACATGTGCTGCCTCAATCAAGCAGGAAGCTTCTCCCAATTTACCATTTTAACAACTAAATTTATTGTCTGATCACTGGTTGGTCAAACCAGGATCTTTTTTCTCACAAAAGTTAAACTGTTGTCCTGCAACCTGGAGAGTCAATTTTTTGCATTGGATAAATTCAGTATTTAATAACAAGTGTCTGCTAAATTGACACTATTTTAACACTGATGAAAGATAACAAGCTAATTTTCATTACATGTGTTTGTGTTATTAGGCAGGTCTAATGCATGTCTGTGGAGCTGCATCTCCAGCAGAGCATGTTCTTAAAGCTGCCTTTCCTACACACTTCTCTGCTATTATTTAATCATTTCTTAACTAATGTGCTATGAGTCTTCATGAGTCATTTTGTGTTTGGAATTGTTAGTAGGGTTAATGCATGTTCTGCTTGTGTGTGTGTGATTTTGTATATGTTTCTATTTTCGCAATGTTTCAGACTCCGTCTCAATTTTCCAACTTAAGCAGTCAGTTTTCTTTTCCCCAGGTTTGCTAACCCAAATTTTGATTTCCCACATTAAATAATTCCTATGTGTTCTCACCTAGTCTTCTCACTCTGTTGTCCTCTCCCACTTCAACAGTCCAACAGCCGGCAGTTCTCCTTCAACTTTGTCCTGTGTCCCACTGTCTCTTCTTGCCATTTTACTCCACAGGTGGCAAATGTCAAACTCCAACTGTTCAGTTCTCCTCAAACGTTTTCTTCACATGCACAGTGAAGTCACAGCCACTCTCACTATTGTCCTCTGATGCGGTTGACTTCGTGCTAGTGGCTGAAGTGCTGCTGCTGCTGCCTTCCTGGGCGACTTCTTAGCAGCTGCTGCCGGTTTCTTGGCTTTGGCCGCGGCGGGCGTCTTAGCTTTGGTCTCAGTAACCCTGTTCATCTTGAAGGATCCGGAGGCCCCGGTGCCCTTGGTCTGCACCAGAGTGCCCTTCGCCACCAGACTCTTGATGGCGGTCTTGACACGGGCCTTGTTCTTGTCCACATCGTAGCCTCCGGCAGCCAGAGCCTTCTTGAGAGCGGCCACGGCTTTCACAATCAGCTCGCCCACGCTGAGGCCGACCTTCTTGGGCTTGGAAGTCATCGTCTTCTTCTTCTTGGCCTGAACCTCGGCGCAGGGCGTGTTTATGATGGAGCCTTTCCCACCACAGCGCTGGCACGTTGAACGCATCATGAAGGGTCCATTTCTTTCATGTCGCTAGCCGCATGTGGCTTGCCCGAGTCACTCAGTCCTTTTTGAGCATTTCAACATGCTGCCGCCGCAGACCCTGGCCTCAGATCCAGCAAGTTTAGCGCGCTGATCTCCAAAAAAGTCCCGAAAGCCAGAAAGACGTCAAATAAGTGTCTCGTGCTAAGCGCTCGAACAAAAACTCCTCTTCACGCCGCCATCTTGCTCGCCCTTCCGTGGAATTCATTCAATCAGACAGGAAGATGGGTTTGCTTTCTTCTTCTGCTGCTTTTGCTTCTGCAGCCTCTGCTCCGATACTGCCGCTGCTGATCAGGTTTTTTCAGGGAAGAGTGAGAGTTTTGAGACAGATCGTGCTATAAATAAGTCAGCCAGAAACTTGGCTTGAACGTTTCCAATTGTTAAACTATAACTTTTCTTCCGACCGCTGCATGTGGAAAATTGATTCAGGTCTGCTTTTCACCTGAAAGTGACAACTAAGACATTTTCATTATTATCATCACTGCATGTGGAAAATTGATTCAGGTCTGCTTTTCACCTGAAAGTGACAACTAAGACATTTTCATTATTATCATCACTGCTTAATCAACACATATCTCTCTCTCTCTCTCTCTCTCTGTTTTTGTGAACAATCCTTTCTTAAAAGCAGAAAATGAAATTATAGTTGTTTTTTTGGTTGATCAACACAAAACCTTTTTCCTATGATTATTTTTTTTCTACAATATAAATTCTCCCTCTTATTCACTCTTTTTTTTTTTTTATTTACAATAGCTGGTGACCTGCAAAATCACCGCTGTCACTCACAATCAAAGGCAATTACTCTTGCACAGTGCACAAAAACACTGTGATGTCAGACACATTCACACTCACTTTGTCATCTGCATAAATAAATCATATGGCTGGAGATATGTGCCATGGTGATCCATAGGCATGATCACACGTTTATTTAATTATTTCCAACCCAACAAAACAAATAAACAAAAACATAATGCTGATGCTATGAACACTCCACACACAAGAGTCAAGATTCAGGAAAACTGCTCATGGAAACGCTGCACACTCCAGTTATCACAGTTAACATAGTGCTGTTTCCCTCTCTTAGAGTAGTTCTCAGACAGCTCTCGATCTGATAATGTGTAGCCTGCTCATCAGCTCAGAAGAAAAAAAAACTGCAACGCAACATCACACAGTAGTTGCTCTGCCCACAGTGGCAAAGTCTTACACTTTCATATTCAACTCAGCTTCTCCATCATGTACTTTTAGATGTTTCATACAGGGTTCAGCATATTAGTTGTTTTCACAGGTGTGCTCTACATCTCAACAATGGTTCATAATAAGACGACAGTCTTCCACACAGGTCAAGTGCCTCTATGCACTTCATTAGTTTAAATATTTATCTATATCACTTCACCTCACATGTCATCGTACTGAATTTAAGCAACCACAAGCGTAATGTAGATGACTTTTAACAACTATCCACCTCAATTACATCTATGGTCTGGCACACAGGCTGAAGAGTTAACGTTTTGTGTCAGCAAGGGGTGGGGGGACAGCCACCCACCAGAGCATAGCTGCTGATGTGGGCTGGCCTTCTCCACACGCTCTTCAAGGCTGGTGTGTTTTCTGAAAACTTCTAACATTTTAATCTCTTCCATTTTTAAGCCTGCGATTAACCGCACGGCTCAGGTCCGCGTGAAACCCGCGTGACCGCGCTCGCGTGAACCCGCGCAGCTGTGGAGCCGTCGCTCCCTCTCTTTTTTACATAAATACTTTGTGCTGCCAGGAGCAAAGTCCAGCACAAACGTCTGTCTCCCTCCGACTCACTCTTGGTTGCTTAGAAACCCATGATAACAACAACAGTCGGTGTCACAGACCACATGTTCTGCTCCGCACACACCCACACAACAACAACAACGACGACGACGACAACAAAAACAACACAAAATAGGCCTATCGTCCAGCACAGTCTGGACCCCGCGGAACTTCTCAACGCCCCACAAAGTGGCGGAGAACTCACCTCTAGCCACACAAAGTAGCGAGGAACCTCTTGCTCCACAAAGTAGCAAGGAACCCGGGTATCGCTCCACAAAGTAGCGAACTTCTCAACGCCTCACACAGTGGCGGAGACTGCACAACCACACGGTTATAGAGTCGGGCTCTTCTCAACGCCTCACACAGTGGCGGAGACTGCACAACCACACGGTTATAGAGTCGGGCTCTTCTCAACGCCTCACACAGTGGCGGAGACTGCACAACGACACGGTTATAGAGTCGGCCTCTTTAAACTTACTTGGCATTGCTTAGAGTGTAATATCAGCCCGAATCCCGCCGACCGTCATTCATCGAGGAGAAAAGACAGACCGCGAATCCACAGGAACTTCCTGGCTGACGTCAGTCTTTCAGCGTGCCTCTCCTCCCCTCGGTGAATGCGATTCCAGGGCTCCGGCATCGAAGGACCAATTAATGATAGGTTTGTAGCTTGAACCCATCTGCTGGAACGTTGAAGACAATATAATTACACTGCAAGCAAGACGCAAGTAGGCAAACTTCTTCATGGTACTCGTGCACGGGAGAGAACCAGACAAACGCCGTTCCTTCGCTTGACCCCAGTAGCTCTCGTCCGTCCTCCCGTAACACTGTCCTTTTATTGAGGTTACATGAATATGCATAGGTTCATTAACATATGATGTCTACATACAAACAAAGAGTACCTTGCCTGTGTGTGTGTGTGTGTGTGTGTGTGTGTGTGTGTGTGTGTGTGTGTGTGTGTGTGTTGCTGATCAAAGGGTTAAACATCCTTGGTCAGGAAGAGGGTAGCCTCCCCCTCACCCTAGATGGTTCATCCTAGATAACACGGTGAGGAAGTCCTGCAGTTCATCTAAACAAAGAGCACTTAGACTAGAACAGATGTAGCTACGTTAATCCTACCATAAAACAATAAGACACGGTATGACCTCTCATGCTCCCAAAGTGCTGTCTAATACACACAAAGTTTGCAGACTATCAAGGATCAAAACCTCTACCAATCTACAACTAATTACAAAACTCTAAGCATATATAAGTAAATATTTCTAAGCATAAATGACAATCAACAATACAAATCTAACACTCCCCTTTAACAAGAAGAAACCTCCAGCAGAACCAGAACCCGGTTAAGTACCAGCAGCCATCTGGGTTTGGAGGAGAGAGACAGAGACACAGAACTACCAAAAGTATAATTTTTTATGTGATTGACTGTTGTTGTAATTCAAGCCCTGAGTGTAGAGCAGGTAAGATATAAAGTTGCATCCTAAATTCCATGCTCATGCAGAGTGTTTAGTTTATGACTTTTTCACCTGGTCATTTCTTGATGAACAGATGGTCTTTTAGGGTTGACCAAGCTGGTACCTTGACTCTGTTCTCTGCAAGATGTTGCAAAAAACAAAATCATATGGAGACAATATTGGACACAAAAAATATATAACAATTTAGTTAAATGTAGCATTAACTCATAAGTCTTGCTAAAGTAAACCTTGTATTCTGATTCATCACAGCAGCAGTTAAGTTGGATGATGTCAGCAACTGCAGCAAGTGTCTTGCTGACTGAATAATTTCATCTTGCATAATCTGAAACAAACACAAAGACCGAAACAATTTATAAATTAACGTTAGATAAAAATCTAAGAATTAATCATTTATTAGATACCAATATGAATATGTCTACCATAAAACTTGTGTGGAGCGAAGTTACATTCAATCAAGATGGTCTGGCATGTTACAACTTTATAGTTGTTAAATTCTGTCTACAAGTATACATACCCATCTTGTACATGTTTTTTAACATTATTATCCTACCCAATTACATGTTTCTTTTAATCAGAGTATGCTGTTTTAATGACTTTACAATATCATTTACATTGCGTTCCTTACATTTTCCCAAATTGTATGTTATATTAATCCTATATTTCCGTTTTAATATTTCTAATGTTTGCCTTGTTTTCTTCACTGTCTGGTCTGCCTCTGTCTCACCTGTATGGATGCATTTACACCGAAATGTCCCCAACAAAGGATGTTTTAATTCACCACTATTCCAGTGAAACACGAGTCTCCCACCTTCCTGCTACCGGTCTGGAGTTTTTGTTCACCAAAGCACACACCAACTTCATACTGACGGACAGATCACTGCCCTTTTGCCGTCTTGTCTGACCGTGTTTTGTGGCTTTGGTTCACTTCACCTCACTCTTCCCCATTCTTGTCATTAAATCCGGCCGTTCTGCAACCATGGCAGCCAATTCACTCTATGGCTTTATTCATGGTGTATTTTACCCCTTCACCAAAGGCCGTTCTCGTTTACAACATTATATTTGCAGTGTTCGTCTATCAATATCTGCGGAGTATTTTTTTAACGAGTATCCTATTTTCTAAAGCACAGCATGTAAAGGGTAGCTCGGTTAGCAGGATGCTAGCATGTAGCGCTTAGTGAGACACGCCTCAGACGAGTTGAGCAAAGACCCCGTCTGTGTACTTTATACGTGAGCAACGGATTTAAATAACATTAACGTTTCAAAAGACAAACTTGAAGATAAATAACAATATACTTACCGGAGAATCGCCAGGGTTTGCCGCTTCCATCTTGCTGCTCCTAAATTCAAAACTGCCTCTGCAGTCAGGCAGGGGAGGCGTGGAAATTGTCTTTGAGTTAGTCAAACGTTTTCCTTAGTTCGAGTAGATGATAAAAAAAAATAAAAATAAATGGGATTTTAAGTAGGACTAGGCATTCTGTAATGATTTCTATTTAGGAGAAAAACTTAATCACTCACCTTTAAACAGCTCTCTTTTAGGAGACACACTGCTGGCTAACGGTGTCATGTGATCAAACAGCGTAATTTAATTGGCTGAGAGCCACTCGACTCGATCTGGTGCTGATTGCTCTGGCTTGGGTCATTAAAGTTCATCACTTTTGCAGTTGAATTTTTGCAGGTGAATTTTTTTCAGGTGAATTTTTGCAGATGAATTTTTTTCAGGTGAATTTTTTTCAGGTGAATTTTTGCAGGTGAATTTTTTTCAGGTGAATTTTTGCAGGTGAATTTTTTTCAGGTGAATATTTTTGCAGGGAAATTTGGAGGATAAAAATTCAGTGTCATAAATTCAATGTCTAAAAATACTTGAATTATGATGATACTATATTTCTTCCATATTTATTTATACAACCATCCAATCACAGTTAACTTAAGGAAAGCCCCTCCTCTCTGAGCGTGACAGGCAGTGGAGCGCTCTGGAAGGTCAAGCCAAAGGGGCACAAACAGACACACTCGTTCAAGTTGCTGCGCCATGGATGGAGCAGAAGATAAAAATTTGTGTGCGTCTGCGACTTACACAGTTAGCACACGTTCGAAGAGATACAAAAAGCAGAGACTGGATGATCTAGATTGCACTAAGCCAACGACGTCAGCAGTTAGACATGAAGGTGAGTATAATGCTAGCTAGCTAGCTACCGAGCCATTTGGCTGCTAGCTACAGTGGCTAACTAACATCACATAACATGTGAATAGCTCTATTACTATTGGTTATTCCAAACGATTTATATCACTTAGTTGTATATTTTTAGTTTTGTTTATGTGCATCATTAAATTTATATTAAACACCCTGGTAAGGCAATACACATAAGAATTATTTGCCTTGTTTTAGAAATGCCTGAACCACCACAGCTGTATATAACATAATTTTTACAAAGTGGCTTTTTATAAATTCAAGTTGTAACCGTTTTTAATCAATATTTTATTTGGGTTTCCCAAGTTTAGATTATAAATTATTTTAGTATTGTAATTTAATAATTGTTCTTTAGATTCTTCTTCTAATCCTGCCCCTACTGCAACTGCCCTTCTTAACAAGGAGCGAGAGAAACTGACTTTTCTTAAGGAGAAACTGGAGTGGCAAAATAAGAGAATTGAAGAACTGGAAGGAGAGAGAGATTTTCTCCGAAGTCAGCTATCATCCCTTACAAGTATGAAACTAGACTTGTTCCATGAACATTGTTTTTATTTTACAGTCTTCAAATAAACATTAGATAATTTATCAATCCCAGTGAAGTTCCCTTATTGTCATTGTGTTGATTAAAAGATTTTAGTCAGTTAACTTTAAGTGTTGTGCTAGTTCATTCCTAAAGAGATCTGGTTCCAAATTCAGTTCAGCCAGGTCTAACTTGATTGATTCAATTTCATAGTTCATAAGATCATAACTCCAACTTGAACTAGTAATGTAACAGCCTTACAATCAGAATTAATATAGTTATATATATATATATTAGGGGTGCAACGATATTCGTATCGATATTGAACCGTTCGATACAGTGCTTTCGGTTCGGTACGCATATGTATCGAACAATACAAAATTTGTAATTTATTTTATCAACTTTTCTTCTGACAATGCTGTCTGTGTTGAGCGCTCGGTGAATCTGCGTTCGACTACTCCGCCTAGGCTCGAGAGTGCAGCCTAGGCGGAGAAGTCGAACACAGATTCACTGAGCGCTCAACACAGACAGCATCGTCAGAAGGAAGAGCCAGGGCAAGCTAGCGAGACAGAAGTGGACCTCCCCCACCCTCATTCAGATCTGGCGTTTGGAATTATTTTGGTTTTCATGTGACGTATGACCCTGAAGGTAAGCGAGTCATGGACTAAAGTAAAACAGTATGTTGGATGTGCCATGCAATGCTCAATTACATGGGTGGGAGCTAGTGTGTTAGCACAGTTAGCTCGTTAACGTGTTGGCCGTCTAGCCCCATGCACGGGGCAATCGGCGGTAGCTCGTTAACGGAGATTTGCCGTGTTGTGGCGTTAAGGTCATTTCAACGAGATTAACCTGAAAGCACTAGTGGGAACACAACGAATATGACTGCACAAGCAGACAAAAACAACAAGCACGCATGCTACAAACTTTAGCCGAGTCATTTAAACAGCTGTTAGCACAGGATTCTCCTTATGGAGACCTGATATGTTTAATATGCTGCTGAGAATATAGCCCAGTAGAAGCGGATAGTATAGCTTTTATTTTGGAAAGAGACATTTCTCTGTAATAAACTCTCTTTTCCAAAGATGAGTGATTCCTCAATCAGATACAGGGCTCGCAATATCGCTAGCCCGACTTCCCGGGGCTAGCGATTTTTTCAGTCGGGCTACCAAAATCTATCTCTGCCCTGCCCGTCGGGCTATTGTAGGAAGGAAAATATATGTCAATGCTTTTGCATTCTTTCAGAAATGTAGCTGGGTAATTATGTCATTGGCATCGGCGAGCCACTGTCAATTAGTGATGGGTCGTTCGCGAACGAAATGGCTCTTAGAGCCGGCTCTTTGACGTGAACGACGAGAGCCGGCTCCGGGTTTGTTTGTTTTTTGGGTTTTTTTCTCTCACCCTCTGTCTCGCACTTTTTTTCCGCTTCACTCTGCACGCGAGCCTTGTGCTTTACGCTGGGCAGAGGGGGGAGGGGCGGTAGTTACACTCAGTAGCACAGGAACAGATCCAGAGGGGGAGAGAGAGAAAGAGAGCCAGGGACAACAACTTCACATTAGAAAGGTATAGTAATCATCCACAACTATTTTCGGTTGCAGATGATAAAGGATTCATAAAGTGCGGATTCATGCGGGCCCATATGACAGAGAATGTGCATGTTCTTTTTGTTTTCATATTATAATTTATATTTAATTGTGTTTTGCAGTGTTTTGTGTTGTTTTCACTTTAAATTTGTAAAAGGAAACAGCTGAAAATTTAAATAGTTAAAAGTTGAAATGTGAATAGTTGATTTTTGTATTATATGATTTATTTATTACATTTTATGTGGCGTGAATAAATAAAAGTATATTTACAGTGGTCCCTAGAGACAAAGCACATACAAACTTCAAATCACGTACGAACTCTGAAGCATGTACAAACTCCAAAACATGTAAAAACACATACAAACTCCAAAACACGTAAAAACTCCAAAACACGTACAAACTCCAAAACACGTAAAAACACGTACAAACTCCAAAACACGTAAAAACTCAGAAGCACATAAAAACTCAAAACACTTACAAAAGACAACAGAAGTGCTCCAGGATGCTGGGCGCAGTGTTGAGCTTTTGTTATCTTGTGGCTACACAATCCAGCAAGTACCAACGACCGGATTTGGTGTGTGATAGTAACAGGTAGATGAACTTTTTTTTTAAATTATTTGAATATATTTGAGTGCCTGTGTATAAATACACAAACAATACACACATGCTTTCAATTGTGTAATTTAAGTGATCTAGTAGCTCTGCTTTGGAAGTTCAGTTCATGCTAGAAATGTGTTTTGGAGTTTGTACGTGTTTTGTCTCTAGGGGCCACTGCATATATTTATATATAAACATATATAAATAAAACCACTTTTTTACGTTAGTAATTCCTTTTGTGCATAATTTTATATTATTGTGAATAATAAATTAATTAAAGCAACAAAACAACCTGAAGAGCCGGTTCGGAGCCAAAAGAGCCGGCTCTTTTTAGTGAGCCGAGCCGAAAGAGCCGGATCTCTAAAAAGAGCCGGAAATCCCATCACTACTGTCAATATGTGACATATTGAAATCGCGTTTGAATTTGCGCTTGTTTTTTTTGCTTTCACTTTGCAATCGCGCAAACTGTGTATAGAGAGCGACAGCACTGATCTGTGAGTGATGATAATTTGTGCACCAATTCCTCTGACATCGTCTTATTAATTGTTAGCTTACTATGCAAACATGACAAGTGAAATCTCCCGCAGCAAGTTCAAACATGTGAGAGGTTGATCGCGCAGAGAATCGCTGAGCTTATGTGAGTGCGTGTGTAAAAGCAGCAGGATATATATTTTAGTTCTGCTGAGCCAAATAAGACAGGTCAGGGTGAAGAAGTGACAGCCAAAGAAAAGCTTACCACAAAACGGAGAAGTTATGACAAATCAGACTATAAGGCAAAAAGAAAGTGCAGCTTTATGGTTTCATGGACAAAAGAATTTCTGTGGCTGCAATATGACGAGCTAAATAACCAGGGCTGCACATAAGTGGTGTGTATTCGCTGTCAAAATAAAAAACACGCACAAGGGTTAGGGTTAAATTTAAAAACTGTACTTTTGAGTTAAAATATATATTTATAATTTTAATAAATGACAAATTAAAAAGGCATAAACTTTTTTCTTGTATCGAAAAAATATCGAACCGTGACACCAAAGTATCGAACCGAACCGAACCGTGAATTTTGTGTATCGTTGCACAAAATTCACGGTTCGGTTCAATACTTTGGTGTCACGGTTCGATATTTTTTCGATACAAAACCAATGTTCATGCCTTTTTAATTTGTCATTTATTAAAATTATAAATATATATTTTAACTCAAAAGTACAGTTTTTAAATTTAACCCTAACCCTTGTGCGTGTTTTTTATTTTGACAGCGAATGCGCACCTGCGGACCACTTATGTGCACCCCTGGTTATTTAGCTCGTCATATTGCAGCCACAGAAATTCTTTTGTCCATGAAACCATAAAGCTGCACTTTCTTTTTGCCTTATAGTCTGATTTGTCATAACTTCTCCGTTTTGTGGTAAGCTTTTCTTTGGCTGTCACTTCTTCACCCTGACCTGTCTTATTTGGCTCAGCAGAACTAAAATATATATCCTGCTGCTTTTACGCACGCACTCACATAAGCTCAGCGATTCTCTGCGCGATCAACCTCTCACATGTTTGAGCTTGCTGCGGGAGATTTCACTTGTCATGTTTGCATAGTAAGCTAACAATTAATAAGACGATGTCAGAGGAATTGGTGCACAAATTATCATCACTCACAGATCAGTGCTGTCGCTCTCTATACACAGTTCGCGCGATTGCAAAGTGAAAGCAAAAAAACAAGCGCAAATTCAAACGCGATTTCAATATGTCACATATTGACAGTGGCTCGCCGATGCCAATGACATAATTACCCAGCTACATTTCTGAAAGAATGCAAAAGCATTGACATATATTTTCCTTCCTACAATAGCCCGACGGGCAGGGCAGAGATAGATTTTGGTAGCCCGACTGAAAAAAATCGCTAGCCCCGGGACGTCGGGCTAGCGATATTGCGAGCCCTGTATCTGATTGAGGAATCACTCATCTTGGAAAAGAGAGTTTATTACAGAGAAATGTCTCTTTCCAAAATAAAAGCTATACTATCCACTTCTTCTGGGCTATATTCTCAGCAGCATATTAAACATATCAGGTCTCCATAAGGAGAATCCTGTGCTAACAGCTGTCTAAATGACTCGGCTAAAGTTTGTAGCATGCGTGCTTGTTGTTTTTGTATAAGCAGCCTTTCAACGCCTCTCTCTGTCTCTCGCTAGCAAACTTGACCCAGACAACAAAGTAAAGCTAGTTTTCAGCTACGAGCCCGACACGAACCCGACGTATTAGCCAGAGGTCCCTTTACTACGGTTCGGAGCCGCTGACCTGTTTTATATACGCGCTGAATAGTTTTCTACACGAGATCGCTGCAAAAAGTGCAGCCTTACCTAATGACCACCTACTGTTACTCATTTATATTAAGATTTTAACATCTAGTTGGTATTGGTATGGCGAGTAGCCTTCAGTAATAGTAATAAATCACACAGCAATAGTACATTCATGTAGTTGTAAAGTATTCAGAATACATTACTTCTATAATCTTTGGTGGAATACATTTTAAAGTTAACCTTCCCAACACTGTCAACAGGTTAGCACCTCATACCACAGTGCAGCAAAGCAGTCTCATGAGCGCTGGGAAGGACGAGCCCAGAGCCCAAAACAGACAGTGCAGGAGATGACAAGGTTAGTAATTGAATGGTGAAAATTATACTTTATCTTGATTGGCAAAAAAAAAGTAAATACAAAATCTGCTTCTCACTTTTAGGGCATTTCCAAGATTTTTTTTTTTTCAAAACTTCTTCAATTTCTTTCATTACAGCTGTCCTGTGCCAGAAGTTCTGTTGACCCACAGTGAGAGGCATCATTTCAGAAACACCAGGAAGACTGAAACTCGTCGCCAGGATCAAGCAGGACTTGTGATCTTCAGCTCCCTCACAAGAAGGATAAACCCAGCATTTCATGAACACTGATGGACACCTTTGCTTTGTGTAATGTTAGAAGTACTCAGATAATCCTCAGAGGGTCTGGACTTTTACATAATATCATAGAATAGAATAGAATTCAACTTTGTTGTCATTGCACATGCACAGGTACAGGGCAATGAAATGCAGTTTGCATCCATCCAGAAGTGCTTTAGCCATGATATAGATATATTACAATATATATAAGCAATAATATAGATATGTAAGTATATTACAGAAATGGGTCTATTATGGTATGTTATAATGTACACGGTATGAAGTATGTTAAGAATATTCTATAACTATAAGTATGTACAGGCTGTAGTGAGTACAAACTATGTACAGGCTATGAACAGGATATAAATATGAAAAACTATACAGAAATCTGAGATATACAGTTATACAGAAATGTGAACTATGCAAGTTATAAACAGTTGTAGGATTAAAAATTATCATATGTACAGAATGATTATTTACACAGAACTATACAGTAGTGCAGGTAAGTAATAGCTGTGGCTATAAGCTATAGTAATGGCTTTAAGTCCTGTAGAAAGTTAAATATATGTTGTGCTCACTGGTTACTCTAGTATGAATGACTCTGAATTACTTTATGATAAATAACACACTATTGTCAAAAAACAGTGAAAGAATTCCAGATCACAAGTTTTTAGTTCAAATTCAAATACAATACCTTTGACTTTAATCAGGTTTTATTTAATTGTGTCAGAGAAAACATCATGTGCTCTTCATGTAGCTGAGTACATTCAGTGTTTAAAACAGAAGTTGTGCAGGTCTGAGATCAGCAGTTTTCTGAAACACCAAACTGAGGTACTGTTAATGCTGATGTATAGTGACACAGTTACAGGGGTGATTAATCCTTTTGACGTTTTGTCTTTAAATTTATCAATAAAACAGCTGCAGCTTTCACTGACAGCACATGTGGTACTTTAACCTTTGTACTGTTTTCTTCAGTTAATTTTGGAGTTACTACAAAGATTGAAGATATAGGATGATCTGTCTGCTGTCACTGGGTGGTGCTGAGGTCTGAATCTGAGGACGGCTCCTGTAATCACAAACAGAACAGAATCATCACAAACTGAAATATAAAGTTTATCTCAAATCTGAAATAGAGCTGATCCTTCTCCGTCCTCACACACTTGGGATCTGAAGTTGTTCAGTCCTACAGTTCTGCCAACAGCTTTTTATTTTTTTATTTGTTTTAAAGGCCTTACTAACACATTTTCTAATATCATGTTTACCTTTGAGTTGTTGATGCTTTATAAATGGACATCTGCAAAGATGAGATGATGGAGCAGGTTTCAGTCGAGGTTCAGTCTGCTGCTGCATCCTGGTCACAACATACAGAGGTGTTATCAGCTCAGTATTGAACAAGAAATATTAATGTTTCAAATTATTTGTCCTAAAGGATGCAAGCTGTACAGAGTACTGCACATGTGACTTTGTGAACATAATTCATTTGGACAGTTTTTTAACCTGAATATTTGTAACAAACTCAGTAAAAAAATGTATAATCAGGGGAAAAATGTAACATTTTAACTTAAGCTGACAAGCGGAAGTAGTTGGTTTCAGTACATAAGTATCGGGCTTTGCTATTTAATCCGTAGCTATTGACTAATGAGGGGAATTTAAAAGTTGGCGTTAATTTCCTTCTGTCATGAACCGAAGTTCCGTGTGCAAGCTGGACCCAGAAGCAGAACACACACACCAGGGTAGGAGAGAATAAAGAAAGCAAGTTTTATTATAACTAAAGGTGTCCCGTGAGGGTAGCCGGAAAAAACAACGTGTGGAACCAGAAAAAACCGAGGGACTGGGGAGGTGAACCGCGCAGGGAACGCCGAGAGCGGGGCTGTGAGAGGCTGCAAAACAAAAAGAGAAACAGATTACTGGGGTGCAGAAAAAAGGCAGCATACGAGGGAAGGTGGAGTATGCGTCTTACGGTGATAGCCGGGCTGAGTGAACCAGAGGGGGGGAGCTCCAAAGGGGTCGAGACGGCGAGGCTGATAGTGATCCGAATCTCAGGCGGACAGGTGGACAGGCAGGTGGCTCGCAAAAACGCCGAGTTGTGATCTGAGTACACAGGACAAAACAGTGTTAGTTCCGATGGATAATTTGTCACAAGGGCTTTTCCCGCAGGTGTACGTTACCGCTGAGAGGCGACTACGGACTGGCGTGGAGCAGCAGGTAGGGCAGGATTAAATAGTCCACCTGGTGATCGCCTGGGATGGGATGCAGGTGTGGGGTTAGCAGCCACGCCCGTGGGCGTGGGCATCCCAACAGCACCCCGGACGCCGGGCCGCGGACCATGACACCTTCCACATGTGGAAAGCGACAGAAAACATGCTGCTGTTTGCACATATTTAATAATCAGCTCTGCACAGGAGCAGAAGCAGAGTCCAGCCTGTTGCTCTTACAGTATAATACTCATAATAAAAATACAGTAACCGTGGTTAATCACTGCGTTTCTCTTGATTTCTTTAGTCAGGGTAAATTCATTCACCTGCACGGGTTAGCTAAACGAACTTTACAAAACAAGTTTCCCCAACAGCCGAGTGCTCATTTTAGCTAGCTAGGTCCTTAGGTAGCTAGCTAAGGACCTAAATTACGGATTAGCTTACAAACACATTTAACTTACCAAAAATAATGCGGTGGGGCCTCAGGTCCTCCTGTCCAGTAGTCCAATTTACTGAAGAACACCTCAGGCTGTCACTTTGAAGTAGCCGGTAATGTAAACGCTGGACCTCTCGGCATCTCCCATTCCCGAACAGACACGTGCGAGTTTGTCCGTGACCGCAGCCGCGTCTTCAGTGTTTTCTCCAGTCATTGGTCAGCAATATAACATATGCAAATCCCCGACCCCCAGCGCGCCCCCGCACACCAAAACAGTGCCAGCAGATTGAAACTGAAAAATGGTTTGAAACCGAAAAGTGGATTGAAACCGAAAAATGGATTGAAACCGAAAAAAATGGATTGAAACCGAAAAAAAAAATTGTAAGTGAAAACAAAAAAAATTACAGTTTCAATTAATTGTTTTTCACTATCAATTTTTTTTTCTGTTTCAATACAAGATTTTTCAGTACATTTATTTCAGTTACAATATTTTTTTTCGGTTTCAATCCATTTTTTTCGGTTTCGTTTCAAGGTGGTATCGTTCTGATTCCATACCTACCCTTCAGGATATGACAAGGCTCAGAGGCAAAACCTCAGAAGATATGCCTCAAAATTCAAAAAAAGGGTCTGTAATTTATTGTTAATACTAACAACTCATATATGTGGTTTAATTAATTTCTAAATATATTATTAATATATTATATTATTATAATATATTATATATTATATAATATATTATATATGTTTTACTGCAGATGGAGAACTCTTTGTTGGAACCAGAAGAGTAGTAAAAACCATGGATGATGCCAGGAAGATATTTTATGAGTTTCATTCATCTCCAATTGGAGGACACACTGGCACACACAAAACGCTAAATGCAGTGTGTTCCAGATTTTACTGGTTTGGTATGACAGTTGACATTAAAACATGGGTATGTATTAACTGTTTGTACTGTTGTTAAATAGTGTTTAAAATAAGCAAATTTTTTGATATCAGTTAAAAGAGAAACTGTACACTTGCAAAATATAAATAAATATGGTTAATTAGTGATATTAATTAAGCATACCCAGGCTTCTACCTTTCTACCTATAAAACCCGAGAGCAGTCAAATGGTGGAAGTGGAAGCTAAATTGGCTAGTCATTCATATGTATATTAGGTCGTTACCTAGGAATTCTGGAGGGAGGGGAGTGGGGGTGAGTGATTGAGGGGGTTTGGGAGTGGAGTGTTTCAGTTTGCCATCTTAGGGAGAAATCAACACATGTCCTTTGTATGTCCTTTGTTGCTGACATTTATTGATGAAAACAGTACAAAAAACCAACCATTTGTACACATATTTACAAATGGCCTGCTGAGTGGTGCATGGAGCAAGTTTTGGGTGGCTTGCGACCTAAAATCCAAGTACACAGATGCAAAAAAAATCAGGCCACTGTGCGATGTGTTCACTGCTACAGGTACACATGTGGTAAATGCAGACGACAGATACCGTGGCAGTGCCAGGATTGTGAGTGATTGCTGAAAATGTTGAAATGTACTCACTCACTTTTTATCATTATTTGTAAATATGTGTACAAATGGTTGGTTTTTTGTACTGTTTTCATCAATAAATGTCAGCAACAAAGGACATACAAAGGACATGTGTTGATTTCTCCCTAAGATGGCAAACTGAAACACTCCACTCCCCCACCCCCTCAATCACTCACCCCCACTCCCCTCCCTCCAGAATTCCTAGGTAACGACCTAATATACATATGAATGACTCCAGCATTTGACTGACTGCTCTCCGGCTTTTAACCCCGGAGAGCAGTCATTTTGGTTTTCTACCTTAGACCCCCGCGGAGTCATCATTTTGCGTTTCTACCTTTAAAAGCCGGAGAGCAGTTAGTCAAATGCTGGAGTCATTCATATGTATATTAGGTCGTTACCTAGGAATTCTGGAGGGAGGGGAGTGGGGGTGAGTGATTGAGGGGGTTTGGGAGTGGAGTGTTTCAGTTTGCCATCTTAGGGAGAAATCAACACATGTCCTTTGTATGTCCTTTGTTGCTGACATTTATTGATGAAAACAGTACAAAAAACCAACCATTTGTACACATATTTACAAATAATGATAAAAAGTGAGTGAGTACATTTCAACATTTTCAGCAATCACTCACAATCCTGGCACTGCCATGGTATCTGTCGTCTGCATTTACCACATGTGTACCTGTAGCAGTGAACACATCGCACAGTGGCCTGATTTTTCTTGCATTTGTGTTTGACCTGACACGTGGCTCTTTTTCCAGGGCTCGGTGTGGAGGGTTCTGCCCGAAGCAACTGATCTTTTCTTGCCTTCTTCGCAGCTACATGAGAGTGAGCCAACTCTGTTGCAAGCGCCACCAGGAAGTCCACCCGTCTTTCCTTCGTCCCGGTGCATGCTTGATACAGCACATGTGCATTCAGTGCTGCCATGTCAATCATGTTATAAAACACGGCGACTGGCCAGCGCCGTGTTCCTTTGCGGACAGTGTACTCCCGAACCATCTGGTCCATCACATCCACGCCACACTTTGTTTTGTTGTAAAGGGTGACAGTGTTTGGCTTCCTTTTGGTGGTGTTATCAGTCTGAACCACGCTGTGCATGCTGCTAAGAATATAGACTGTCTTCTTCCCTTTGGCCGCATACGCCGTCAGCGTGGCAGCAGAGGTTGAAAACACCTAAGAAATAAGATAAATTGTTATTTTCATAGCCCTTTTACACACAATGAAACACATAAACATAGAACCACAAAAGACCTGCAACATACCTGAGTGGTGAATACATTGCGATCTGTCTGTCTAGTGGATTGAGGAATTTCCCTGCGAATCCTGTTGACTGTGCCGAGGATGGTGGTTTTCCGTCTAAGAAGTTTTTGTGCCAGTGAAAGCGATGTGAAAAAATTGTCCGTGGTAACATTTCTGCCCTTGTCTAGGAATGGTTCCATCAGCCTCATTACTACATTTTCAGAAAGTCTCTCCCCAGTGGGACGACTGGGGTCCTTGCCAAGATATGGGAAGACATTGCAAATGTACTTGGATTTTAGGTCGCAAGCCACCCAAAACTTGATCCCAAACTTGTCCGGTTTACTTGCAATATACTGCAGGAAACAGCACCGAGTCTTTGATGGGAAAAGCTGTTCATCAACGGTGATATGTAGACCAGGGTTGTAGCACGTGATGCAGTTGGTGACAAATGATCCCCACACACTGGAAATTGCAGCGAACTTATCAGTCTTTGCTCGATCACTGCGGGTGGACTTGTCATCAAAGCGTAGGTGTTGCATGATGTTTTGGAAGCGGTTTCGTGCCATAGTTCCAATTATCTGTGGGTTTCCCAGGTTTGCTGACCAGCAGTCATTTAGAGATGGAACCCTGTTAACCCCCCGCAAGATGACAATTGCAATAAATGCCATTAGTTCAGGGAGGTCCATGAACCAATGAACATGCTCCATGCACCACTCAGCAGGCCATTTGTAAATATGTGTACAAATGGTTGGTTTTTTGTACTGTTTTTATCAATAAATCTCAGCAACAAAGGACATACACCCATGTGTGTTGATTTCTCCCTAAGATGGCAAACTGAAACACTCCAAGTTGGTGACTTTTGGAGATTTATTTCCCTGGATGATTGAGAATGCATCAAGATGAAACACAAAAGGAAGTTCACAGCTTTTAGCAGCTCCCCCACCCCCTCAATCACTCACCCCCACCCCCCTCCCTCCAGAATTCCTAGGTAACGACCTAATATACATATGAATGACTAGCCAATTTAGCTTCCACTTCCACCATTTGACTGCTCTCGGGTTTTATAGGTAAAAAGGTAGAAGCCTGGGGATGCTAGTTTAAAGGTAGAAACGCAAAATGATGACTCCGCAGGGGTCTAAGGTAGAAAACCAAAATGACTGCTCTCCGGGGGTCTAAGTGTTAAGGCCGAGGGGGCGGTGTGGCAGCAATTTTTCACACCAGCCTATTAATTAATGAAAGACCAAGACAGACTTTTAATTCATTTGAAAGCCTGATGCTTAACATTGTCCACCCCAGCTGTGAAACTCAGAAACCAGTCTTACTTGTTATCATCTATCGTCCACCTGGGCCTTACACAGAGTTTCTGTCTGATTTCTCAGACTTTATATCTAATTTAGTTCTGAGCTCAGATAAAATAATTATTGTGGGTGATTTTAACATCCATGTAGATGCTAAAAATGACAGCCTCAACATGGCATTTAATCTGTTATTAGACTCAATTGGTTTCTCTCAAAATGTAAAAGAACCCACCCACCACTTTAATCACACTCTAGATCTTGTTTTAACATATGGCATCGAACCTGAACATTTAACAGTGTTTCCTGAAAACCCTCTGCTGTCTGATCATTTCCTGATAACATTTACTTTTACAATAATTGACTACACAGCGGTGAAGAGTAGACTTTATCAAAGTAGATGTCTTTCTGAAAGCGCTGTAACTAAGTTTAAGAATATAATCCACCCACTGTTATCATCTCCAATGCCCTGTACCAACACAGAGCAGAGCAGCTATCTGAACGCTACCCCAACAGAGGTCGATTATCTTGTTAATAATTTCACCTCCTCACTACGTACGACTCTGGATACTGTAGCTCCTGTGAAAACTAAGGCCTCAAATCAGAAGTACCTGACTCCGTGGTATAATTCTCAAACACGTACCCTAAAGCAGATGACTCGTAATCTGGAGAGGAAATGGCGTGTCACAAATCTAGAGGATCATCATTTAGCCTGGAGAAATAGTTTGCTGCTTTATAAGAAAGCCCTCCGCAAAGCCAGAACATCTTACTATTCATCACTGATTGAAGAAAATAAGAACAACCCTAGGTTTCTCTTCAGCACTGTAGCCAGGCTGACAAAAAGTCTGAGCTCTTTTGAGCCAACCATCCCTTTAACGTTAACTAGTAATGACTTCATGAACTTCTTCACAAATAAAATTTTTATCATTAGAGAAAAAATTACCAATAATCATCCCACAGATGTAATATTATCTACAGTTACTCTTAGTACCATTGATGTTAAGTTAGACTCTTTTTCTCCAATTGATCTTTCTGAGTTAACTTCAATAATTACTTCCTCCAAACCATCAACGTGTCTTTTAGACCCCATTCCTACAAAACTGCTCAAAGAAGTCCTGCCATTAATTAATTCTTCGATCTTAAATATGATCAACCTATCTCTAATAATCGGCTATGTACCACAGGCCTTCAAGCTGGCTGTAGTTAAACCTTTACTCAAAAAGCCATCTCTAGACCCAGCAGTCTTAGCTAATTATAGGCCAATCTCCAACCTTCCTTTCATATCAAAAATCCTTGAAAGAGTAGTTGTCAAACAGCTAACAGATCATCTGCAGAGGAATGGTTTATTTGAAGAGTTTCAGTCAGGTTTCAGAGCTCAGCACAGCACAGAAACAGCTTTAGTGAAGGTTACAAATGATCTTCTTATGGCCTCTGACAGTGGACTCATCTCTGTGCTTGTCCTGCTAGACCTCAGTGCAGCATTCGATACTGTTGACCATAATATCCTATTAGAGCGATTAGAACATGCTGTAGGTATTACAGGTACTGCACTGCAGTGGTTTGTATCATATCTATCTAATAGACTCCAATTCGTGCATGTAAATGGAGAGTCCTCTTCACACACTGAGGTTAATTATGGAGTTCCACAGGGTTCAGTGCTAGGACCAATTCTGTTTACATTATACATGCTTCCCTTAGGCAGTATCATTAGAAGACATAGCATACATTTTCACTGCTATGCAGATGACACCCAGCTCTATCTGTCCATGAAGCCAGATAACACACACCAATTAGTTAAACTGCAGGAATGTCTTAAAGACATAAAGACCTGGATGGCCGCTAACTTTCTGCTTCTTAATTCAGATAAAACTGAGGTTATTGTACTCGGCCCTGAAAATCTTAGAAATATGGTATCTAACCAGATTCTTACTCTGGATGGCATTACCTTGGCCTCCAGTAACGCGGTGAGGAACCTTGGAGTCATTTTTGACCAGGACATGTCCTTCAACGCACATATTAAACAAATATGTAAGACTGCTTTCTTCCATTTGCGCAACATCTCTAAAATTAGAAATATCCTGTCTCAGAGTGACGCTGAAAAACTATTTCATGCATTTATTACTTCCAGGCTGGACTACTGTAATTCATTATTATCAGGATGTCCAAAAAACTCACTGAAAAGCCTTCAGCTAATCCAAAATGCTGCAGCAAGAGTCCTGACAGGGACTAGAAAGAGAGAGCATATTTCTCCTGTTTTGGCTTCCCTTCATTGGCTTCCTGTTAAATCCAGAATTGAATTCAAAATCCTGCTCCTCACATGCAAGGTCTTAAATAATCAGGCCCCATCTTATCTTAATGACCTTGTAGTACCATATCACCCTATTAGATCACTTTGCTCTCGCTCTGCAGGCTTACTTGTTGTTCCTAGAGTATTTAAAAGTAGAATGGGAGGGAGAGCCTTCAGTTTTCAGGCCCCTCTTCTGTGGAACCAGCTTCCAGTTTGGATTCGGGAGACAGACACTATCTCTACTTTTAAGATTAGGCTTAAAACTTTCCTTTTTGCTAAAGCATATAGTTAGGGCTGGACCAGGTGACCCTGGATCCTCCCTTAGTTATGCTGCAATAGATGTAGGCTGCCGGGGGATTCCCATGATGCATTGAGTTTTTCCTTTCCAGTCACCTTTCTCACTCACTATGTATTAATAGACCTCTCTGCATTGAATCATATCTGTTATTAACCTCTGTCTCTCTTCCACAGCATGTCTTTATCCTGTCTTCCTTCTCTCACCCCAACCGGTCGCAGCAGATGGCCGCCCCTCCCTGAGCCTGGTTCTGCCGGAGGTTTCTTCCTGTTAAAAGGGAGTTTTTCCTTCCCACTGTCGCCAAAGTGCTTGCTCATAGGGGGTCATATGATTGTTGGGTTTTTCTCTGTATCTATGAAGCGCCTTGAGGCGACTTTTGTTGTGATTTGGCGCTATATAAATAAAATTGAATTGAATTGAATTAAATATTACAGTAATAACCTGTAGGCCTGGCAGAGATTTGAAGACGCGCACACAAACTATTGTTGCTAAATAGTTTGTTCGTTAGAGAATATGTCATTAAGTGTTTGTTTTTTACAAATGAGAATGTTGACCATTTACGTGAAGTCCATAAATATTTTTACCTTAAAGATTCTGGAATGTGACCAGTGTCAAAAAAGTTGGGAAACCACTGACTGCTGTGCAACCGTTGCAGTGTATTCAGGTAAATATTATGCCCCATTTACCCATCAAACTATGCTTGTAGCTCATATTCATAAAGGCAGGAGGGTTTGCCAACGAATTCTAACCATAAATGTTAATGTGTACATTATACAAATTGTTATTCAAATTATTAATTTGTCCTTGATAGGTGTCTGAAGTGTGGGAACTTATTGGTATAGATCTTACTGGACCTCTTCCTAAAACTTCAAGGGCTTCCAGTATATACTTACTAGTGATGTGCGGATCGATCCTGAAATATCGATTCCTCCGATACCAGTCATTTATGTTCTAGAATCGATTCTCACATTAAAATATCGATATTTTTAGTAATTTAGAGTAAATTTGTAGTTTATCATTAACAGCAACACAGTGGAAAGAAACTATAACATTCGGATTGTCTACATTCAAAGGAACTACTTCCTCTTCCGCCTTTCATAGTCATGTGCGAAATACCCTTGGCGTGCGCACTCACAACAATGGCTGAGCGTAATTGTGCGGACATATTTTACCTCCACAAACAGCTGAGACATGGTTTGCGATACATGTGGCAAAAAAGTGCTCCAAGAGTGAGGTGTTGTGGCCATACTTTCCCAACCTTGAGACCTCGGAATTAGGGAGACATTCAAAAGGGCACATTTTACAGGGTTTATTTATCGGATAAAATACATTAAATGTCACCGAAACAGCGGGGGCGTCCAAATTTAGAGGCTGCTTCCACCTGAGGACCCGCCCTTCGCGGTCTAAAGAAAGCCGGGTAGTACGTCATGAGTTCCCTCGGTGGAGTGAAACTCAGTCGTCTGCTCCTTGCTCTCTAAAATATAACCGGGCGCTGGCGTAAACTCTCGACAGTCTCACACTTTCTTTAATTAGTTTTCTGTTTGATGTTTATTCAGCTGTGTGAAAACCCCGGAGGAACCCACCCGAGGGATTAATAAAGTTAAATTTAATTTAATCTAATCTAATAACTTTAATCTGAGCCAAACCGATTTACTCCCGAACAAACAAACCACTGAAAAAGCCAAACAATAACATTTTTAAGTTATCAAAGTGACTTATATATCATGTTTAACCCGAGTTGTGAAAGCCTGCGGGGGTTTGAAGACGATGTGTTGATCGGCTCAGATATTTGAAGTTTACACAGCTACATTCTCACCTGAAAACATGTTAAAAGTTGTTGTTTTTTGCGACCCAGAAAGAGAAATAAGAGTGATATTAAAACTAAGTAGCTGCCGCCATTGTTGGAAACTGGAATTGGCTCGGCCGCGCTATGAATTCTGCAATATGGTTTTTCAATTTTGTTGTCCAGGTGGAAATTCGGGAGAATGGTGGCTCCGGGATTCTCCCGGAAAAATCGGGAGGGTTGGCATGTTTGGTTGTGGCAACATCACTAACCTTGTCAAACACCTCAGAGTAAATCATATCACAGAATATGAGGCGTGTATGTTGAGACGAACTGAAGAAGAGGAGAGGGACAGGTGCTGCTAGGGCAAGACACACGTCTCTCACAGAGTCCTTTAATGCTGCAGGCAGGCAACGTGTTCAAATAGCGCACAACTTCAGTTTTTTTTTTATTTCTATATGATGAACTCTGCGTTATTAAGTGATAAGAACAAGTAATCTGATGTCCTGTAATCATTATGACGCTATAATTTGAGATACAATAAATAAAATACGTTTTTTTTGTATAAAGTATCGGTATCGGATCAGTATCGTCGATACCACCCTGAAAAGTACTTGGTATCGAATCGGAAAGGAAATCAGTGGTATCGCACATCACTAATACTTCCTGCAACTGACTACTTTTCAAAATGGGTTGAAGCTTTCCCATTAAAAACAAAATCTGCACCTGAGGTAGCCCAGCACTTGTGCTCCATTATATGTAGACATGGCTGCCCCAAAAGGATTTTGTCAGATCAAGGCAGAGAGTTTGTGAATGAAGTAAGTGTTAAATAATTTTCAGTTACATTTTTTAACTTTACTTCACTGGGGTCAAAGATTTTTTTCTTGTGTGCTTGTATAAGAAGTATAAGAACCTTGTCCTTATCTGTTGAAGCTCAACTCTGATCTTTGCAAGTTATTGCAAATTGAAAGCAGTGTCACAGCAGCATACCATCCACAGACCAATGGTCTAGATGAAAAGACCAATGACAACATAAAAAGGTATGCCTAATTTTTATCTGTTTTTAATAACATTACTTATGTTTTTCAAACTTAATTGTTACTTAATAATTTATTAATTTCTTTACTTCTAATTAAACTTTCATTACTGTCTTTACATATTTCTATGCCTGCATTTAGAGCCCCCCTGAAAACTGATGAATAACCAGCAGAATAACTGGGATCTGTATCTAGAGCCCACCCTGTTTTCACTTCGGTCAAAAGTACACGTCACAACAAAATACACACCTTTTTTTCTGATGTATGGAAGAGAGGCAGTATTTCCATCAGAAGTGCCTGCTCAAGTGCCGGTGAGTGTTTGTCAAATTCTATGTTAGAACAAAGAATTGAAACCATTTAAGAAAAAAACCCAGTAATGTCTTTATGAATATGATATCATCTTGTTTTAATTGCTAATATCTACAAAATTTTAGATTCCAACATCATTCTGCCAGATGACAAAAGGTACAGTGACTATGTACAGTCTGAAAGTGAAGCACAACATGCAGTTAAAGAAACTGCACAAGAAAACATTGCGAAGTCACAAGACAAGCAAGAGGTTGCATACGCCAAGCGGGCCCTGAAAATGTACAAAAATGTTGTGTACAATGTAGGGGATCAAATTCTGCTTCTAAATATGAGGTAACATGGGTGAAAAGGAGGAAGACTTGAACCGGATTTTTCAGGTCCCTACACAATTGATGACTTCAGTGGAAAATGTGTTAGACTGAAAAATGCTGAGGGAAATACTTTAAAAAGTCTATACAGTATTGACCACATTAAACCCTATAGAAGAAGCCACCCTGTCCAAGTCTCAACTCCAACTGAACCTGTTGAGAGTAGCCCATCTTCTGAGATGTGGCCTTGCAGTCCTCAGCATCATCATGAAGCGCTGCAAAATAACAGATCCTCTGTCATTCAGTTTGCACCAAAAATAGCTCAGGTAAAATCAGTCCAAGCACCAGAAGAGCTTGTACCAGTGACCCCCCAGAAACCCAGCACACAGGAAAAAGGTGGCATAGCTAAAAATCTCATTCTGACTGGTTGGTCAATTGTTGCCAGTTTGGCTAGTCAAATGGATACTCCCCGTTGGCCCTTGACCGCTTGTGGCCCTTGACCGTGATTTTTCAAATGGCAACTGTTATTACTAAAGAAACTTATCATATTTTGTTTTTTAGTGAAGTGGCTTTGGGCTGCAAAAGACACCGGGCGTGTGGAGGCAGTCGTTGGGCCATACAAATTGTCTGACTCTTCTTTTCGCACACTGGAGGACAGTGGGTGGCTTTCTGATGGGGTAAGTCAAATAATCATTTTTGGTCCTAGTGGTGGTCTGTAAAAATATTCTTTTAATCCAAACAGATCATTGATGCATACCTGCACTGCCTCATTAGGAAACAAAAGGCAAGTAAGAACGTATGCCGGTTATTTCACAAAGTATTTTATACAATTTTGTAATCTTTTAAAAAAAAAAAAACTTGCATTTGTCAGAAACCCGTGTATCAGTTGTCTTGCGTTGTTGCAACCTCTCTGTTTTCTGGGAAGTTTAAATGTGTCAGCAAGGTAATGTGGATGTTATATTGGTTATATAGTGTATGTAAATAAATCTAAACCTTTATAAAATTAAAAATATTCCACAGATGTTTCTGTTTCCAGCTGAGGACATTTGGTTGTGCCCACTGAACTCTGGTGCACACTGGATCCTTGTGGTACATGTTCACACCTCATGTGTTTTTTCTCTTTTTTGTTTTACTGTTCTTTATAGCAGCATATTCTTATTTTGAAAATGCTTACAATTGGTTATGTTTACTAAAGTGAGTGTAATACACATATTCTACTAAATACAAATAGGTTGTCAAAATCTCCTCACAATCTGTACTGCTGTTAGACCGTCTTGGAAATGAAGGTTGTTATGAAAGGAAAGTTATGCGTAACTGGAGGTATTCATCCATTAATTATCTGTTTTGGGTTGTTTGGTTTGTGGGTTTTTTTTTCTTTTTATTTAGAGCAAAATGCTGGCTACATTTTAAAAACTTGTTTTGTTTTTATTGGGAATGTTCTGAAGATGAAAGGAAAGGAAGAGTCGCGAGTGGATTGGAAAATGGAGACTCTGCCACACAACAAGCAGATGGACTCCAGCAGTTGTGGAGTTTTAGTGTTGAAGGTATTTAATAAGCAATTGTATTTAATGTATTTAACTAGAATTAAGTTAATCAATTGTAATTACTGTAACATATTTTACAGTTTGCCGAACACTACCTTCTGAGTGGAGAGGTTACTAGGGTGCTGTCCACTCCAGAAGCCATTGGGCTGCACTGCACTGAAATTGCTTGCGAACTGCTAGACTAGCATCCCCAGGCTTCTACCTTTCTACCTATAAAACCCGGAGAGCAGTCAAATGGTGGAAGTGGAAGCTAAATTGGCTAGTCATTCATATGTATATTAGGCTGTTAAGTAGGAATTCTGGAGGGAGGGGAGTGGGGGTGTGTGATTGAGGGGGTGGGGGAGCTGCTAAAAGCTGTGAACTTCCTTTTGTGTTTCATCTTGATGCATTCTCAATCATCCAGGGAAATAAATCTCCAAAAGTCACCAACTTGGAGTGTTTCAGTTTGCCGTCTTAGGGAGAAATCAACACACATGGGTGTATTTCCTTTGTTGCTGTCCGCAAAGGAACACGGCGCTGGCCAGTCGCCGTGTTTTATAACATGATTGACATGGCAGCACTGAATGCACATGTGCTGTATCAAGCATGCACCGGGACGAAGGAAAGACGGGTGGACTTCCTGGTGGATAGGGATGGGTATCGAAAACCGGTTCTTGTTGAGAACCGGTTCCCACTGTTTCAATTCCTTGGAATCGTTTGCCATTTTTGCAAACGATTCCCTTATCGATTCCAGTCGCCCCGAATGACGTCACCACGTTGCGGAGTGTCATTTACCTGGCAGGAAACACGGCGCCTAAGCGGCTCAAACGCTCAAAAGTTTGATTATACTTTATGAGAACCGATGACAACAGGGCAACTTGCAAAGTAGATATTTCATTTAAGGGAGGAAACACTACGAATATGCAAAAGCATTTGCTCACAAAACACGCGATGACACACGTTTTTAATTCCGCTCCGGACTCGTGACTCTCAACCCAGCAGCAGCGCTAACGTTTGCACGTCCTCTCCCGTTAATGCGGCAGGTAAATAATCAACTAACAGTGCATATTATGTTAGCGCAATCTGCCTTATTACAAGACCTGCCATTACTGTACATGTAGGTGACCATGATGAGAGAGACAGACAGACAGAGTCTGGCTCAGATGCTGGCAGTTCTCGCTGCAGTCTACCGGTAGCGTCTCCTTTCAGGCCAGGATAGACTAATGTCACCGAGCAGTGTCTAAGTTTGTGGTCAAAGGCTTGCACCCATTTGCCACAGCAGATGCCCCCGATTTTTGGTAAGTGAATGTGTTTAATTGTGGGCAGGGACATTACTGGATATTCTTGTGTAATTGCCACAGAACAATTTATGTTATACTTTGTTATTGCTACAGAAGAATGTTGCAGCTTTAAGGCAGGGATGACTCCTGGAGTTGCTTTCTCACTGCATATGCTTTATTTCACAATCAGATCGATTCGATAACAAAAACATACAGCAGCTCCTCTCCTACTCCTAGCCCTTCGCTGCGGTGGAAAAAAGAACGACTTCAATCCCCTTCAAGGAACATACGTACAAAATAGTTTTCCTGATACACCAATGGGGCGTTCAATGCCATCTTGTAAATATGAGTACTCTGGCAGAGTAACAGTTCAAATGAAAAATACACCAGAACAAACAAGCAAACAAAAAAAGAAGTGTGGGGTACCTTTGAACCAATGAACAAAGTATAACAATTTATACTTTTTAACATAACCCGACCCCGTCAATATGTGATATGTCTCACAAGAATATTTATTTTATTATTTTACATTTACATTTTTTTTTCCTGGGGACCCTGTGACACCCCATTGAAGAGCCGTAGGCTGGATCTCTCAAGATCTCACTGTTGGGTTTGTAAGGCCATGTTACTCCTAAATTTCTATCTTGTTCAAAGAGAAGATATAAAACAAAGCTCTGAGCTAATCGACCTTAGTGTTCTCCTTTTTAAAAAAAAAAAAAAAAAAAGAATCGATAAGAGAATCGATAAAGAATCGAATCGTTAAACAGAATCGAAAATGGAATCGGAATCGTTAAAATCTTATCAATACCCATCCCTACTGGTGGAGCTTGCAAGGGAGTTGGCTCGCTCTCATGTAGCTGCGAAGAAGGCAAGAAAAGATCAGTTGCTTCGGACACAACCCTCCACACCGAGCCCTGGAAAAAGGGCCACGTGTCAGGTCAAACACAGATGCAAAAAAAATCAGGCCACTGTGCGATGTGTTCACTGCTACAGGTACACATGTGGTAAATGCAGACTACAGATACCATGGCAGTGCCAGGATTGTGAGTGATTGCTGAAAATGTTGAAATGTACTCACTCACTTTTTATCATTATTTGTAAATATGTGTACAAATGGTTGGTTTTTTGTACTGTTTTCATCAATAACAAAGGACATACAAAGGACATGTGTTGATTTCTCCCTAAGATGGCAAACTGAAACACTCCACTCCCCCACCCCCTCAATCACTCACCCCCACTCCCCTCCCTCCAGAATTCCTAGGTAACGACCTAATATACATATGAATGACTCCAGCATTTGACTGACTGCTCTCCGGGGGTCTAAGTGCTAGAACATCAAAGTAAGTTGAGTCATGTGCTTTTGTATTGCAATAGCACTTTCAGTTTTGTTTAAAACTGTTAGGTTGGATGTCAGTGTGTTTATAGGTAATGCTGATGACTACTGTGTGGTTTGTTCCATGCTGGAAGCCGATCCTGACTCCAGTATGATTGAAATGGTAAAACAAATAAACCACAAATGCAATATACAGTGGCTTGCAATAGTATTCGGCCCCCTTGAACTTTTCCACATTTTGTCACATTATAGCCACAAACACAAATCAATTTTAATTGGAATTCCACATGAAAGACCAATACAAAGTGGTGTACACGTGAGAAGTGGAACAAAAATCACACATGATTCCAAACAATTTTTACAAATGAATAACTGAAAAGTGGGGTGTGCGTAATTATTCAGCCCCCTGAGTCAATACTGTAGAACCACTTTTATCTGCAATTACAGCTGCCAGTCTTTTAGGGTATGGTCTTTCATTGTCAAAGTTTATATAGTCAGGTGTTCCAATCACTTCAATGGTGACAGCCGCGGGATAAGTCGGTGGTGCCCGGGCCAAGGGAGTCCGCGCCACCGAAGCCCGAGGTTAGCGGGGTGAGCAGAGCGGCCTCACCTCCACCAGAGGCTGGTACCTGCCGGACATCTGCCCAGCCGCCTGCGAGCCGGGGCGCACGACCGTACCGACCGCGCCGCGTCCACCTGCCACGTGGCCGGCCTCCGGACCAGCTTCGCCGACGCTGCTGGGTTCGCGGGCGGCCACCTGAACTCACAACTCCCCGTCGCTTGGCCAGGGCCCGGGGGCGCCGACGCTGATCCCCTCTCCCGCTCGCGGTGGGGGGAGTACGCTCGACCGGATGGTTCCCCGGCCTCAGTCGGGCGATGGGGGTATGTGGTGGGGCGTGGCCTGCGGTGCCGTGCAGAGGAGGTGGACGCACCTGCACGGCATCCGCAATCACGCCCCGCCGAATTAAATATTGTACTGGGTCCTGTGGTTGTGTTGTTGTGACAGTGTTGAGCGGGCAGTGGGAGAGCTGCAGCTCTGTGTGTTGTGGACAGCAACCGTCAAAGCTTTAATAAAAAGCATCAAAATGCCACTGCGTCTGCCGTGTATGTTTACAGTCTCTTTGCCCACTCTTGGTATATAAAACTTGTTGGGGGGGAAAAAAAGACAAAACAAACAAACATGTAAAACAGTAATATAGAGGGACCTTTATTGAAATATGAAGCTTTTTAATTCTCAATGATTTGCTGACAGGATATTGTTATCAAGTAACAAAGTATGAAAATAAAACTTATCAGTAAAGAAATAGAGAAGACTTCCATTTAAGATTTCTGTCAAATGTCTTCTCCAGATGATGTGATTAAAAAGTTCTAGAAGGTTGTAAAATTTATTCTAAGCAGGAAAACACAAATGTTCAGTTCAGTTCAGTTCAGTTCATTTTTATTTCAAACATTTCAAACATGTGCCTTCACAATCATTACAAAATATCATTCCATTATTTGTTTGAAAAGGAGTAGGCTCATCACAGCAGGAGGAAACTGTATAATCTATAAAATGATTATAAAGTAATTAAAATCGATAGTTGTAGCGATTGGGATTGTAATTGTAACTGTTAATGTGACTGTAATAGGAAGCTGCTTTAGCTGTAATAACACTGAATGTAATAATGAAAATCAGGATTGCAGTGGTAACTATGATTGTGGCAGCAATGTTGAGATTGCGAGCAGTGGAGCCATAACTTCGTGCACCATCCATATCTCCAACCATCTTCCTGTCTCTGGCCTGGAAGGATGAAAGTATGGATGAAAGTATTTTATACACTTTAAAAACTGGAGTCCAACACATGTTCAATTCCAGAGAGACTCAGAACATCAGATGTTAAACATAATCCTTTCATAGTCCCAGAAAATATTAAGATTCTTATTTGCAAGCACAGATATTTTTTAAACATGCAAAATGCAAAAGACGGTAGCTTATATAGTTTTACAGTTACAGTGAATCAGCTGTTCTGTGTTTATAGTTTACTTTGTCCTGTACTGTCTCAGCAAAGCCATTTCATTGCACTGTCCACTACACTCTCTTACACTCAGACATTTTAATGTCATCTGATATCTTCCGTGTTGCTTTTACTACTTTTGGTAAGACGATTGTTTGATTTATTGCTTAAATAAATTCAGGTGGTTAATTTCATGAAGACAGAATATTAATTTCCTTTTGTTGTTTTTTATTGAATGTTTTTTGTTTTTCCACTTTATTTTAAGATTTTATCATACTGAGCTCTTTCCGGTATCATATTCTTTGTTTTTCATGTAATGGTCTATTAAATTTTATTTTGATTTTTTTTTTAACTGTGTATGCATATTTTTTATACTCTTATTTCATTTAACTGAACTCCTTTCTTTTGTGTAATTTTAACCTTTTACCATATTGCATGTTAATTTATTGAAAACATATATATTTGTCTTTGTTTATATATTTTTTTATTCCACAATGTCTTTAAGGTTCTGGCTTCTGTAACACATCAATTTCCCCATATTTTGGATAACTTTATCTTCTTTTATCACATAGAGCAAGCACATAAAGGGTGTGATTTCTAACAAAGTAAAATGTGTCACAATATACTCACCTTGATGGAATTAATGAGAGCTGCAAGTCCAAGGCAAAAAGGGTTTGAGTAGAAAAAGCAGCAGAGCGACCAGATGATATAGTCTTTGGGGGGCTCTGTGATGACTCGTTGTCCTGCGGTGATGTTCACAGCAGTGTGCTGGACCACTCCAGGCTGACCAGGGAGTCCACCATAATTCGCAGCCTGCAATGGAACGGCTTCAGTTGGGTAACCTTGAGGATGCATCGCTCAAACTGTTCTCAGCTGCAATTTAGAGAGGAGAAAGGTGTAAACAAGAACAAGAGAGTCACCACAATTGTGGCTTTTAAAGCTTTTTTGGGGGGGGCGGGTGGCAGGAAGCCCATGAAAACCTGACCTACAACATTCATCACTACAAAATAAAGCACGATACAAAGAATGTATCAAACTGTCACATCTAAATATGAACCTGCAAAGAAAGCACTACCAGTCATGAAACCTTTTACATACATAGCATTGCCATTTATAGTTGGAGAAATAACCTTTATTGACTGGATTTAAATGTTATTTTGACATTGTGTTCCTGATATGATGAAATTATCTTTTCTTATTATTGCACAGGGCAAATCGGTTTTCACAGCTGTACTTCACTGTACAGGGCTCTAGAGTGCGACCAATTTGGTCGCAAATGCGACCAAATTTTTCAGTGGTGCGACTAAAAAAAATATTGGGTTGCACCTGTGCGACCAAATGTTTGGGTAGCAAAAAAAAAAAAAAAAAATCTGCAACCTTCCCTGTGGTCAACAACAGACACACATTGGTCGTGTCCAAATTCATGGGCTGCATCCTCCTGAGGCCGCATTTGTAGACCGATTACGTCACAGCGACGCGCCAAAGGCGGTCCAAATTCGTAGACTCCTCCGAATGCAGCCGACAAATGCGTTCTCCTTTTCCCCGAATTTGAAGGATGGGTCGGATGTGTCCCTCGTGGCCTACCATATCCCAGAATTCATAGCGCAGCCCAGCCAAACTCCAGTTTCCAACAATGGTGGCCGCTACTAAGTTTTAAAATTACTCATACTAATCTTTCTGGGTCACAAAATAAACTTTTAACACATTTTCAGGCGAGAAAGTAGCTGTGTAAACATCAAATATCTGCTCGGTTTATCAATTCAATTCAATTTTATTTATATAGCGCCAAATCACAACAAAAGTCGCCTCAAGGCGCTTCATAGATACAGAGAAAAACCCAACAATCAAATGACCCCCTATGAGCAAGCACTTTGGCGACAGTGGGAAGGAAAAACTCCCTTTTAACAGGAAGAAACCTCCGGCAGAACCAGGCTCAGGGAGGCCAGGCCATCTGCTGCGACCGGTTGGGGTGAGAGATAGCGCATATTTGCAAGAGTGCTTCGACGTTTTCGGAGGCGTCTGCTACCCACCAGCTCGATAGCTAGCCGGGAGCTCGATGCGGCCGAGAACGGCACAACTCCCGGCACATCATTTTCAGATCACCGCGGACTTTCCCTGCTCGGGTTAAACGTAATATATAAGTGACTTAGACAACCTAAAAGTGTTATTGTTGGGCTTTTTTCAGTGTTTTGTTTGTTCGTGAGTAAATCGGTTTGGCTGAGATTAAAGTTATTAGATTAGATTAGATAAAATAATGTGGGAGTGCCTACTGGGGTCAGCGGGGGGAGCTGGCCCCAGGGAGGGGTCACCTGCCCCTCCCTTCCTTCCCTCCCCATCTCCAGCTGCCTCCCTCCTCCCGCTCCACCACAACCACCCACACATGCAGGGCCTTGGAGTAGGGGTATGTCACCAGGGTGCAGAGGAGGCTACCCCCCCCTCTGTCCCCTTCTGGCTGCCTCTGCCTCAATTTTATCCCACAACTTAGACATTCACATTACTCACACTCTCATTACACATACATATAGGATCTTGGGGGTGGGCACGATACACGGAGTCCAAAGTACCATCAGGGTGTACACCCCACCCCTGGCATCGTTGCCCACCTCTCAATTTTAAATACACGTAGACATTGAGGGCTAGCAGGAGGGACCATGCGCTTACCTGCTGCTCTCTGGCAGGTAGCTCCATGCCCTCCTGGGTTTTAAATGCACCTTAGAACACACATGCATCAACATTACAATGAGCGGGTGGAGGGAGGTTTGGAGTCTTCTCTCACCCCCGTTCTCTGCGACCTGCTGGAGCAGGGGGGCTAGGAGGAGGAGTTGGCCGTCCGACTGCGGTCTGGAGTGTGGAGCCTTCCTGCTGCTGCGGATTCGGGGCGGTCTGCCTCTCCCCAACACAGGGAAAATGGTAACACCACCTGGGTCTGGGTGCGGTTCCCCCCTCCAGGGGCAAGGGTACCTAGACCCGGTTTGTAGAGTACGCTTGGGGAGTGTGATCGTGTATACAGCGTCTCTTTATGTCTGTCTCCACGTCGGTTGAGTGTGAAGTGCACATGAGAGCATGAGGGTGGGAATGGATGTTTGTGTCTGTGTGTGCCTGTATGTTTGTGTCTATATGTCAGGTTGGGTACCAGACGCCACCTCTCTGGGGACATCTCGGGCCTTCCAAGGTTTGGAGGTCTATCTCCACCCACCACCACTTTCCCCTGCCGGTGGCGGACTCCCTCAGGTGTCGGTGCGTTGGTGGTTCTTTGTATCTGGGGGTGGGCGTCCGGGTACACACCGGCTCACTCCTTGGCGGCCGCTTATTGGGGCTCGCTCGGGCCATTTCGGAGGTGGGGTGACCCCGGCCTCTCGGCCTGGGGCTCGGTCACTCAGGCACAGCTGGCTGCCGGCGGAGCTCACGGGCGCGTCACTGCAACTCCCCCTGGCTTCTGCTCCGCGGCTGCTGAATGAGCCCTCATCTGGGACTCTCCTTAGCTCTTACTGGGACAGTGGCGCAGCTGCCCCTCTGTGGGTCTTCCTTGGTCTCTTGTGTTCTGGGGGCCTCTGGATGTCTGGAGTTTTGATCTCCTCCATACCTGCTTGATACCATAAAGGACAGGGCTGTGGCTCCCCACACTCCCTAGCAGATCATTACATGGAGAAACCTTTGGAATGCAAGCATGCTGATCCACACAGGTATGCACACAGGTGTACACATGGGTATTCACAGACGCGGACTACAGCTTTCTTGGCTGCTGCCTCAAAGCACACTGTGCGCTGTCTATCTTGCGTGCTGCACAATATCGTTTATTATTTAGTAACTATTGATATCTATGACTAGCTAGTTTATTGTGATGGTGCTTTTTTTTCTATTATTATGTTGCTCTTTGTTGTTTGCTGTCTCCTCTGTTCTTTTTTTTCTCCATACAGGTGACCCAGGAGTTTTTTTTGTTGTTTGTTTTTTTTTCTCTCTTCCCCCCCTTCTCACCGTCTCTTCTCCCCTTTGGTTTTCTTTCTTTCTCTCCCCCTCTTTCTTTCATTCTTTCCCCCTGTCCTATCCCACAGTTATGTCTGTCCCGTTTGCAACTGAAAATAAAATAAATTCATAATTATAATAAAGGTCAACCAAACGGACCAATATGGCAAGGCCATGATGATCCACTTGGTAAAATAAATCCGCTTGGCATCTTTCTTGGCCTCAAGACAACAATTCTGATGGCTATAGATCCAAACGGGACAAAAAAAAAAAAAAAAAGATTAGATAAAATAAAACTTTATTAATCCCCCGGGTGGGTTCCTCCTTGGTTTTTACACAGCTGACTAAACGTCAAACAAAACTGATTAAACAGAAGTATGAGACAGTCGAGAATTTACGCCAGTGTCCCGTTATATTTTAGATAGCAAGGAGCAGACGGCTGAGTTTATTAAACTCCACCGAGACAGCGGTGACGCTAATCAGAAGGCTAGACCGTCCAATTTCACGGCCGTTTACTTCCGGCCTACCCGACCTTCTGAGGACCCGGCCCACGTAGACCGCGAAGGCCAGGTCCTCAGGAGGATGCAGCCCATGAATTTGGACACGACCAGTATGCCCCTATCGTGGACTAAACCAATTAGAGATAGTAAGGGGCGGGACCTCTCTGATTGGCCGTGGTCCAGTTGAAAGTGCAGGTGGAAGTGGGAGGTGAGTAGCTTGAATAAAGCGATATCAATTCATTAAATCCTGAATCGACTTTTAAATATAACTGTGTTTTGCCAGAAACACCAGATTCTCAGATTAAAGCTCACAAAACCATTTCAACAACAAACAGCAAATGAGAGCAGGTACACGCATTCCACACAAAGACGTAAACACAGAGCGGAACCGACGCATCAGAATCAGCTTTGTCTCTCTCGGCTTTCTCACCCGACAGCCCGTAGACGGACACGCTGTCGGAGCTTAGCGATCCTGATACGTCCGGTCCGCGCTGTGTTTATGTCTTTTTGCCATGATTCTGAGCTGCAGGTTTTGTCTCTCTCCAACCAAAATTCGCCAAGCCAGCAGCAAAAGAAGCAGCAAACTGCGCTTCACATTTGATCAATCTCGTCATGAATTTTGCTGTTTTGCTTCCACGACTATTAAAATCACACTTCATTCACAGCTAGCTCTCTCTCTATCTCTCTCTGTACTTCAAGAACAGTTTCCCGTCTCCAATCTCTGTTTTCTGTATTATTCATTCGCTTATTACTGTCACGGTCCTGAGTCTGTGGACTCAGTGTTTTTCTGTTTGTATTAGTTAGCTTTGATTTCATGATGTGTTTTGATTCTCTTGGGTTTGATTTCTGTCGCTAGTGTTCCTAACTGTGTTCTGTGTTCTGTTAGTATACAGTCGTCTCTGTCAGTGTGTCTCTTGTTCTGTCACCGTATCTGTCACGGTCTGGCTGGCAGACCGTGGGGAGATGGGGAAATAGGACCCAAACGCCGGACTCTTCAGTGCAACAGTGTTTATTTACAAGGTGGTGAAAATAAACAACAATAAATCCCCAGTTTCCCAGACTCCCGTGTAGTGTCTTCTTCCCAAAAGTCCCCGTGTAGTGCTCTCTGCCCCAGTGTCCCTGCACTCCCCGTGCTCACTGCTCCTTCTCGTCCCACACTCCTCCTGAGGGGAAAACAATAGAGGCAGCCGTTAACACTTATCCCAGCAGGCCAGTGGCGGCTCCTGAAAAAAATCTCAGGGGGGGCAATTTTTATGATATCGACTAAAATGACCCATTTAATGAGTACATCAAACAACACAATTTTAATTTAAATTTAAAATGAACAACCATATTCTGGCCATTTGTATAGATTTGTAAAAATGAACATGAACAGATTTTTTTTTTTTTTTTGAATGAATGAAAAATAACTATTGAAAACAACAACTGTAAACTGATTGGGGGGGTGGGCTAAAGAGAGAAAGAGAGAGGGATGGAGAAAGAGAGTAAATATGGTTAAGGGTTCTTATTTGTACAAGAACTTTGCTCGTCTGTCTTTCTGAGTGGCAAATTTCTCGATGACCCTGGTGTTGAAATCAGGAAGTTCTTGTGTGAGTTTTTTCTCTATGGACAGCATAGCCAGAGCGTTGAGCCGATCCTGAGCCATATTGTTTCTCAGGAAAGTTTTTATCCTCTTTAAAGTAGAGAAACACCTCTCCGATTCTGATGTTGTCATTGGTGTGGTGATGAGGATGTTAAGAAGACTTACAGTTTCGGTGAATGTGTCTTGAAGGTTGTTTTCCATCAGAACCTGATAGAGCGCCAGCGCACCACTACAACTCTGAAACTCCTCGTTGTCGTAGATCAGGGACAGTTCTGTTTTAAGTCTGGCTTTGTCCAATGAGGGATAGGCTTCCACTGTGGTTTGTAGTGCTGCATCTGGAAAATTTTTGCTGTGTTGTTGGAACAAGTCTCCTTGCAACAGAGTGGCGCTGACAAGGTGCTTGGTGAAAGAAAACCTCTCCTTGGCATGGCTCATAATGGTGTCGCACACCTATCCAATAATATATAATTGGTAAGAGTTAGATTCAGTGGTAAGACTTTGGCACATGTCTCATGTTAATCATTATTCTGAAAAAAAAAATCTGTCCATAACAAAACAAAACAGTCATGACCACTATATCAAATGACATCTGACAGCATCGTCATTAGATTTTATCTGATGATCCGATTTAAATCAGACCAAGCAGCTAGTGCTTACCTCCAGTGCCAAATGGTGTTGCCTGTCTTCCCCCAATGTTCTCCGTCTCTTTGTGGGTGGGTCTTGAACAGGTCCCCTGTACTCCTCATCCACAACCAGATTAGGAAGTGCCTCCCTGATCCAATACATAAGTTTCATTAATGGCTTCTGAAAACTGAATAGGGATATATTAACCAAACACAAACCAAACAAAGGTTGTGTTCTAATTACCGGGAATTACCGGATTTAATTAATAACCGGACCTGGTTTAATGGCTGGGGGAAAACCAGTGCAAGTAAATAAAGGCCCTGGCCATAATTTCAGGAAATAGCCTATGGTATAGGCTACATCAAATCATTACTGGGAATATACTTCATCAAATATACTTAATCAAATATTTTTCATAAAATTACTTCAAAGGCTGATATAAATCAAAATTATCTGAATTCCATTAAACATTTAAGTCACAGAACACAGAATATATGCAGAGAATTTGATAGAATCTATGCATAGATAATTAACATTTATTCTAGGTTACATATTTATGCTTTTATGCCTACCTGATAGCCTGCATGCGGCTGATGAATGTCTGGGTGATCCCTGCGATGGTGACAGAATCGATGTTTCTCTTCTGTAGGTGGTTATACAGCATGTCTACATGTGGCATTATCTTGTGAAACAAGGCCAGGAAAAAACAGAAAGCTTCGTCTTCCAGCATTCTCACGAAACCACCGGCATCTCTCTTTGTAGGGGCATCAAATCCTTCACTGTTACGGATGGTCTGAAAACACCTCATCAGATCGTCTTTATGTTCATACACTGTATTCACAGCACGACTGTTGAAGTTCCAACGGGTTGCCGATGCACTTGGAAGTCGGTGCGCCACCACCTCGTCAAGCACTGCAGTCCTCTTGCTCGATTTAGTAAAAAAAGAAGCGAATCCTGCTATGTCGGAAAAAAAGTGACTGATTTGAGGGATGTGGGAGGTTGCTTGTTGCATTACCAGGTTTAACTGATGGGCATAACAATGTACGTAGTGAGCGTTAGCATAAATGTCCTGTATCTTACGCTGCACTCCTCCAGTGGTACCCCTCATTACAGCGGCCCCATCGTAGGCCTGGGCGATCAACTTTCTCTCTTGTCCCTGGGGGAGGATGAAGCGCAGCCTCTCCGATAAGGCACTGGCTATTGCATCTGCACAAGCATTGGGTAGCTTGATGAATTCAAAAAAACGCTCTTGAATACGGTTTCGTTGGTCAATGTATCTTAGCACCATGACTAACTGACAGTGTGTAGAAATGTCAGTGGTTTCATCAGCTTGAATGGCTAAAAACTTCGCTGCCTTTACTTCTTCCACGATCCTTTCTCTCAGAACTGCCAACATGCAATCCAGGATCTCGTTCTGGACTGTTTTCGAGGTGCCTTTAAATACAGTAGCATTTTCAAGGTGTTGCCTCAAGTCGTGATCAATTGATGCCATCAAGTCGACTAAACCTCTAAAAATCCCTGGATTGTCTGAGGAATCACTTTCATCATGTCCCCGCATTGCTAGCTCAAAAGCACCACAAAACTTAATACAATCGATGATTTTAGATAAAATATGACGGTTTTTATCTACCTCTTCGTTGTGCCTTCTTAAAGCAATCCGATGTCCATCATCTAGCTGCGCCGCTATGCTAGTTTTCCCTAGCACAGCTAGCTTTACACTGTTGTCCATATGAACTCGTGAGCTTTCATGTTTCTTGATTCGTTCGGAGAGGTGCTTTAAGTCGGTTTGTCCAGATTGTGTCCACGTCAAATCACACTTGTCACTTTTGAACAGTATGCACGGGAAACAAAAAAGTGCATTAGCTGTTCCACAGCCTGTCAGCCACGACTTGCGCTGGAACCAACTCCGACAAAAAGTCCTGTTGTATGCTTTTGACTTCTCCTTCGTTGCCTGGGTTAGTTGAATTTCGGGCTTGTCAGGTCCCAACTCTTTAACTTGCAGTTTTTCTGCCATTGTCCTTCTGGCAAAAGGGTAGGTTAGAAGCGATCTAACCGAATTTGGGGGAGGCTGTGCCTCAACCGTTAACAATACCGCTGCCATCGTCTCTCTCTGACCTTATAGCTCACTTAGGCTACTGACTGAGGTAAAATTCTAGAACAGCAAATCTTCGCGCGTTTTCTGCAGGGGCGCAATTTTAAGCGCCCCCAAACCATTTAATTCAGCGACGCTGATAGGTCAAATATTTATTATTTTCCCCTGGCAACCATTTAATGATAGGCTATTTCGCTGCATATCAAGGGCGCTTTGACGAGCGCCCCAGAAGAAGAAAAACACCGTTTGTTGGTTGAACTTTAATGAGTCAGCTGGTGAAAATGTTAAAATACGCCTGGCTGTATATGGGCACACACATAGTAAAACTATCATTGATGAATTTTTTAAAAATATATATTTTTACTCCTCCACATTTGGGGGGGCGGAGCCCGAGCGCCCCCTATGGGCCAGCCGCCACTGCAGCAGGCATACACTCACACTTGACTAGTTTGAAGACTGACGTGTAGTCAAACGCAATAATCCAGCGTCGGTGGAAGCTCCATCGCTCATCTAAATAACTCCCCCGACGAGCCCAGATGAGGAGCAGGTGTGCGGCCAGGACTTCGGGTGTGGCCAGCCCTCAAGGTAGACCACGCCCCCAGAGCTGAAGGTGCCTGTAACTTGGCCACAGCAGAAAGGAAAAACACACACACACACGCCTACATACAGATGTGCACAGGGGCAGTGCAGACAACACACCAAATAATAATAACAACAATAACAATAACAGTCAGAGTCCCCACTGCCCACGGACCTGGAGTCCCCAGAGCCGGGTCCGTGACAGTATCCCCTAGTTTAGTCCACGTCTGTTCAGTTTCCTGTTTTACTTTGAAAGTCTGTGTACTATGTCAATGTGTTGAGTTTTGCCTCGTCATGTCTGATGAGTCCCAGCTGTGCTCTCCTCCTGTTTCACATTCCCTAATCACCTCAGTATGTATTTAAGCCTTGTGTGTTTCCCTGCCAGTTGTCGCGTCGTACCCTCAGAATTATGCCTGTGTGTTCAGTTCTCAGTGTCATTGTTCAGTTCACGTTGTCGTTTATCACCAGCAATAAAGCTAAGGTTCTCAGTTCCAATTCAGTCTCAGAGTCTCGCATTTGGATCCTCCTCTCCATCCGCCTGCACACAGAGCCCTGACAATTACCCACCAGTCTACCGTTGTTTACAGCGCTGTGGCTGCTGTCTTTTTCTTTTCTTTTTTTCACTTAAATGACCTCGGACAAGAAAGCCTATTTTTTTCTGTTGTTCAATACTGAAGAAATTTAAACTTTATATGCAGAACATTGTAGAATATTGTAACGATGTTTAAGTGTTATTGGACAGTGACATGTTAGTTATCTCTGCACACTGTTGTTGTTCCTTTAAGATTCATGTTTGGTTGGGCTGCAGGAAGTAGTGAGGGTGGTGTACAGGAAGGGGTGGGGGGACCTGGTTGTTCTGTGTTAGATTAGATTAGATTAGATTAGATAGAACTTTATTAATCCCTCGGGTGGGTTCCTCTGGGAAATTCGATTTCCAAAAAAGCACAGCACCGACAGAAGTTACAGAGTTATACACACACACATATATATATAAATACAGAGACAATATAAATAAAATATACGAAGGGGATAAATAGAATAAATAGGAATAAAAATAAAAATACAAGTGAATTGCACATTTCAAGTATTGAGTCTATTGCACCGTTGACTATTTACAAAAGTATTGCACAAAAGGTATTGCACAGTGAGGTGAAGAGGCACTACAGCTTAGTTGTTCCCCCCTCCTTTGTCCTCCTGTTTCCCCTCCCTCTCCCCTCCAGAGAGGAGTTAAACAGTCTGATGGCGTGTGGGACAAAGGAGTTTTTAAGTCTGTTAGTTCTTGTCTTTGGGAGAAGCAACCTGTCACTGAACAGACTCTTCTGGTTGTTAATGGCCGTGTGCAGAGGATGCCTGGCATTGTCCATAATGTCCATCAGTTTCTTTAATGTCCTTTTCTCTGCCACTGTCACCAGAGTGTCCAGCTTCATGCCGACCACAGAGCTAGCCCTCCTGATCAGTTTCTCCAGCCTGGATGAGTCCTTCTTTGCTGTGCTGCTCCCCCAGCACACCACAGCATAGAAAAGTACTCCAGCACTTTTACTACACTTTTACTACACCTCTCTTCAGCCAGGCTGAATATAAATATACATATGAATGACTCCAGCATTTGACTGACTGCTCTCCGGCTTTTAACCCCGGAGAGCAGTCATTTTGGTTTTCTACCTTAGACCCCCGCGGAGTCATCATTTTGCGTTTCTACCTTTAAAAGCCGGAGAGCAGTCAGTCAAATGCTGGAGTCATTCATATGTATATTAGGTCGTTACCTAGGAATTCTGGAGGGAGGGGAGTGGGGGTGAGTGATTGAGGGGGTTTGGGAGTGGAGTGTTTCAGTTTGCCATCTTAGGGAGAAATCAACACATGTCCTTTGTATGTCCTTTGTTGCTGACATTTATTGATGAAAACAGTACAAAAAACCAACCATTTGTACACATATTTACAAATAATGATAAAAAGTGAGTGAGTACATTTCAACATTTTCAGCAATCACTCACAATCCTGGCACTGCCATGGTATCTGTCGTCTGCATTTACCACATGTGTACCTGTAGCAGTGAACACATCGCACAGTGGCCTGATTTTTCTTGCATTTGTGTTTGACCTGACACGTGGCTCTTTTTCCAGGGCTCGGTGTGGAGGGTTCTGCCCGAAGCAACTGATCTTTTCTTGCCTTCTTCGCAGCTACATGAGAGTGAGCCAACTCTGTTGCAAGCGCCACCAGGAAGTCCACCCGTCTTTCCTTCGTCCCGGTGCATGCTTGATACAGCACATGTGCATTCAGTGCTGCCATGTCAATCATGTTATAAAACACGGCGACTGGCCAGCGCCGTGTTCCTTTGCGGACAGTGTACTCCCGAACCATCTGGTCCATCACATCCACGCCACACTTTGTTTTGTTGTAAAGGGTGACAGTGTTTGGCTTCCTTTTGGTGGTGTTATCAGTCTGAACCACGCTGTGCATGCTGCTAAGAATATAGACTGTCTTCTTCCGTTTGGCCGCATACGCCGTCAGCGTGGCAGCAGAGGTTGAAAACACCTAAGAAATAAGATAAATTGTTATTTTCATAGCCCTTTTACACACAATGAAACACATAAACATAGAACCACAAAAGACCTGCAACATACCTGAGTGGTGAATACATTGCGATCTGTCTGTCTAGTGGATTGAGGAATTTCCCTGCGAATCCTGTTGACTGTGCCGAGGATGGTGGTTTTCCGTCTAAGAAGTTTTTGTGCCAGTGAAAGCGATGTGAAAAAATTGTCCGTGGTAACATTTCTGCCCTTGTCTAGGAATGGTTCCATCAGCCTCATTACTACATTTTCAGAAAGTCTCTCCCCAGTGGGACGACTGGGGTCCTTGCCAAGATATGGGAAGACATTGCAAATGTACTTGGATTTTAGGTCGCAAGCCACCCAAAACTTGATCCCAAACTTGTCCGGTTTACTTGCAATATACTGCAGGAAACAGCACCGAGTCTTTGATGGGAAAAGCTGTTCATCAACGGTGATATGTAGACCAGGGTTGTAGCACGTGATGCAGTTGGTGACAAATGATCCCCACACACTGGAAATTGCAGCGAACTTATCAGTCTTTGCTCGATCACTGCGGGTGGACTTGTCATCAAAGCGTAGGTGTTGCATGATGTTTTGGAAGCGGTTTCGTGCCATAGTTCCAATTATCTGTGGGTTTCCCAGGTTTGCTGACCAGCAGTCATTTAGAGATGGAACCCTGTTAACCCCCCGCAAGATGACAATTGCAATAAATGCCATTAGTTCAGGGAGGTCCATGAACCAATGAACATGCTCCATGCACCACTCAGCAGGCCATTTGTAAATATGTGTACAAATGGTTGGTTTTTTGTACTGTTTTTATCAATAAATCTCAGCAACAAAGGACATACACCCATGTGTGTTGATTTCTCCCTAAGATGGCAAACTGAAACACTCCAAGTTGGTGACTTTTGGAGATTTATTTCCCTGGATGATTGAGAATGCATCAAGATGAAACACAAAAGGAAGTTCACAGCTTTCAGCTTTTACTACACCTCTCTTCAGCCAGGCTGAAGAGAGGTGTAATACGAGGGCGCTCTCCCCTGAGTTAACAACCCGCCTGCTTATGTGCCGAATAAACGGACAAACTGAGACCCCAACCGTCTGGTTCTTGTGAATGTTACATTGGTGTCAGAAGTGAAGAAAGAAAAAAGAACCCCAGAACGCCCGACACCCTGTTGCTGGCGACGCTTGCCGTTACGAGACGAAGATGTTGCCGGGCAGGATTAAGAAGGAGACGGAGGAGAGGGAGGTTCGTCCGCGCTCGCCTGCCCATGGAGTGAGGGAAACGGCGCTGCGGCTGTCTGCCGAAGCTGGATTTTCTCCAGGTTTGACTAGGCTCGGGAACTGTTCGCACAGCAGCCGCGATTCCGGCGGGAAGGAGTCGACCTCGCTTGGCGCGCCGTCACTTGATGTAAACAAACATGGCGGCGCCCAGCAAGCTGCAGCGAATATAAAAACGCCTAAGTTCAGCGGCAAGACGCCATGGGAAGTGTTTATCGCACAGTTCGAGCTGTTAGCTGTTGCAGCTGGCTGGTCTGAGGAACATAAAGCTCTCCAACTGGCTTTGTGCCTGTGTGAGGATGCAGCTGCATGCCTGCTGCTGCTGACCGAGGAACAGAGGGGAGATTATAATGCTCTGGTCGGAGCACTTCAGAGGCGCTTCGGGCAGTATAACCAACCAGTGCTGCTGAGGTTGGAGTTCCACAACAGACACAGATTGCCAGGTGAGCCCCTCCGCATTTTGGCCCATGAAGTCGAGTGCCTTTGCCGGAGGGCGTATGACAGCATGCCACCATCAGTGCAGGCGGAGTTAGCTCGGGACCAGTTCCTGCAGGCCCTAAACCCTAAAGAGCTCCGTATGCAAACTCAGCTTGCTCGGCCGGCCACACTCAGTGCAGCCCTGGAGCTAGCGTTGGAGAGGGAGATGCTTGCAGGATCCTCTGGGGGCGCTGACGACGCACACGTGGTGAGGGCTGTGTCAGCACCTGTGGAACAGATGGAGACGCCAGCGGGCCTGTGCAGTTTGGTGCAGGCAGCTTCGCTGCAGTCGCCTTCCCCTCGGGCTGGCCCACACCGCCGACCTCAGAGCTGCTGGGGATGTGGACAAGTCGGACACCTCATCAGGCAGTGCCCCAAGCTTGCAGCGGTTCAGGGAAACGCCCACGGGCCCGTGTAGGCGGGAGTACATGGGCCCGGGAGAACGACATCCCCACACCACCGCCACCTCCACCCATTACTGTGGGCTGGACCCAGGTTGGCGGCTTCTGCCATGTTCCAGTGACGATTGCGGGGGTGTCCTGTACGGCCCTGCTGGACACGGGATCCAATGCAACGCTGGTCCGACCCGATGTTGTCCCAACCGGAGCTGCTGTACAACCGACTAACGTGCAACTTAAGACAGTGACCGGTGATCTGGCCCCAATGAGAGGGAGGGGAGTGTTCCAGTTCAAGGTGGGGGACCTCGGTGTGTCTTATGCTGCCTGGGTGGCTGACGTGCAGGACGCCTGCATCCTTGGGCTGGATTTTTTATGAGCCATTGGTGGTGTACTGGACTTAGGCAAAGGCTTCCTCGTACTCCCTGATGGGAAGAAGCACCTTCTTCCCATCGCTTATTCCTCCCCCGGTCTGCACAGCATCTGCCGCGGCATCCACCTCCACCGCAGAGACCCCTGCAGACCCGCCAGCAGGACAGCGAGCGGAGGAGGAGGAGGAGGAGAGGCTCTCAGCAGTGAGGAGTATCTGGTCAAAGAACTGAGGGGCTGACTCCACAGCAGCAAGAGAGTCTATGGCAGGTACTAAAAGAGTTTAGTGACATTTTTGCCCTGAAAGACAGTGATGTTGGCTTGACACACTTGGCAGAGCACGTCATTGAGACCGGGGAGGCCCAGCCTATTAAAGTGCGCCCCCGCCGCCTGCCCCTGGCTCATCAGGAGGCTGCAGACAGAGAGTTGTGTGAAATGATGAAGGCGGGCATCATAGAACCATCTGATAGCCCGTGGGCCTCCGCGGTGGTGATGGTGCCTAAGAAAAAAAGTCCTAGGATGCGTTTCTGTGTGGACTACAGACCACTCAACAAAGTGACGAAGAAAGACTCTTACCCCCTTCCTAGGATTGATGAGTCTCTCGACTTAGTAGCCGGGTCCTCCTGGTTTTCCACCCTGGACCTGCGGAGTGGCTACTGGCAGGTGCCACTGTCCCCGGAATCCAGACCGAAGACAGCCTTCTGCACTAACAGGGGACTATGGCAGTTCAAAGTCCTGAGCTTTGGCCTTTGCAACGCTCCTGCGACCTTCGAGAGGCTTATGGACAGTGTGCTGGCTGGCGTCCCACGGCAACGGTGTCTGGTTTACCTGGATGATCTTCTAGTGCACGGGAGCTCCTTTGATGCTGCCCTGGATGCCCTGAGACAAGTGTTGGAGAGGGTGGCGGCTGCAGGCCTGAAGCTGCATCCCGACAAGTGCCACTTCATGAGGAGGGAGGTGGAGTTTCTGGGCCACAAGCTGGGTCGTGAGGGCATCAGCACTTTGGAGGAAAAAATTCACACCATTACCGAGTGGCCCACACCAGCAGACCAGAAACAGCTCAAAAGCTTCCTAGGACTGGCGTCTTATTACAGGAAGTTTGTGAAGGGCTTTTCCTCCATAGCCGCACCACTCTTCCACCTGCTGCAGAAGGACCGTGACTTCATCTGGACCCAGGACTGTCAGCAGGCGTTCGACACCCTCCGCAGATCGCTGACAGAGTCCCCAGTCCTTGCCCCCCCTGACCCCGCCCTGCCTTTTGTCCTGGACACTGACGCAAGTAATGTGGGGCTGGGAGCGGTGTTGTCGCAGGTTGGGCCGGAAGGGGAGAAGGTGGTGGCGTACTTCAGCCGGGTCCTGAACAAGAGTCAGCGGCGCTACTGTGTCACACGACGAGAGCTGTTGGCTGTGGTGGCGGGGGTGAGACACTTTAAGTACTACCTGTGCGGCACAGCATTTGTTATCAGAACTGATCATGCTGCCCTTCAGTGGCTGATGTCTTTCAGGGAGCCAGAGGGACAGGTGGCTCGCTGGCTGGAGGAGCTCCAAGCCTTCAATTTCACTGTGGAGCACAGAGCGGGGACGCACCATTCTAACGCAGACGCCCTCTCTCGCCGCCCATGTGCTGCAGCTGGCTGCCGTTACTGTGAGAAGCGAGAGGAAATAGAGCGGGAACTCACGACAATAGACGGAGCAGCACAGCTCGCCTGCAGGGCTCTTCTGGTGGTGGATGCAGCAGAGTGGAGGGCACGGCAGGAACAAGACACGGATCTGCTGCCGGCCCTGCAGTGGCTGGAGAAGGGGGAGCAACCCCTTTGGGACGAGGTCACTGGGTTTTCCATCTGTACCAGGGGGCTGTGGGCCAAGTTTGCAGCTCTCAGGCTGAAGGAGGGGGTGTTGGAGCGTGCCTGGAAGGATCCTGCCACGGGGAAGGAGAGGTGGCAGGTTGTGGTGCCAAGGTCGCTGAGGTCAGCTGTGCTGGAAGCCTGCCATGGGAGCACTGGCTCTGGCTACTTTGGGGTCTCCAAGACTCTCCGCCACCTCCGCCAGGGCTATTACTGGGGTCAACAGCGGAGGGATGTGGAGGACTTTTGCCGCAGCTGTGATGCATGTTCCTCACACAAAGGGCCACAGGACCAGTCCCGGGCTCAGCTTCAGCAGCAACCAGCAGGAGCCCCAATGGAGCGAGTAGCTGTGGACGTCATGGGCCCATTTCCTCGCACGGACAGAGGAAACCGCTATGTTCTTGTGGCCATGGACTATTTTACCAAGTGGCCGGAAGCATACGCCATCCCAGATCAGGAGGCTGAGACTGTCGCTGATGTATTAGTGGAGGGGATGTTCAGCCGCTTTGGAACAGCAGAGACCCTCCACAGTGACCAGGGGCGTAACTTTGAGTCCAAGGTATTTGCTGCCATGTGTGAACGCCTTGGGATTAAGAAAACCCGCACCACCCCACTTCACCCCCAAAGCGATGGGCTGGTGGAAAAGTTTAACAGGACGCTGGCCCAGCAGCTAGCCATCCTTACCTCAGAACACCAACGGGACTGGGATTACCATCTTCCCCTTACCCTCATGGCCTACAGGTCGGCAGTGCAGGACTCCACCCAATGTACGCCTGCCCTGCTCATGTTAGGGAGAGAGCTGAGAACTCCTGCAGAGTTGGCTTTTGGGAAACCCCCGGACGCGCCAGAGGCACCACCGGGCCGGGACTACGCAAGGAAGCTGCAGGACCGGCTGGATTCTGCACATTCCTACGCCCGAGAGCAGCTGGCGAAGGCAGGCCTGTGCCAAAAGAGGAATTACGACATCACCACTAAGGGGAGGCACTTCCGTGCTGGGGAGCTGGTGTGGGTCTACAGCCCAAAGAGGAAGAAGGGGACGGTGTCCTAAACTGGATAGCAGCTGGGTGGGGCCTTGCAGCGTCCTAGAGCGAGTGGGGGAGGTTGTTTACAGGGTGCAGTTGCCTCCTAGGGGGAGGATAGTAGCGCTGCACAGAGACCGGATGGCCCCCTACAGAGGACAGTCCCTCCCCTCCTTTCCAGAGGGACTGCGTTCCCCTCCCTCGGACTCTTCACCCCAAAGCCCCGAAGCTCCGCGTCCACCTCAGGGGCTCAGGAGGTCAAGGAGGGAACGTAGGCTACCACCCCGCCTCAGAGACTGTGTCGTTCCCTCGGGGACGAGGAACTTATTGCTGGGGGGGCAGTGTAATGATGTTTAAGTGTTATTGGACAGTGACATGTTAGTTATCTCTGCACACTGTTGTTGTTCCTTTAAGATTCATGTTTGGTTGGGCTGCAGGAAGTAGTGAGGGTGGTGTACAGGAAGGGGTGGGGCGACCTGGTTGTTCTGTGTGTGTGCCAGGCTGAAGAGAGGTGTAATACGAGGGCGCTCTCCCCTGAGTTAGCAACCCGCCTGCTTATGTGCCGAATAAACGGACAAACTGAGACCCCAACCGTCTGGTTCTTGTGAATGTTACAATATTTTTAAGGTTATCTGCTATAAAAAGCCAGACCAGGAAAATCTCCTTCATGTTTTTCTGTGTTTTATTCTCAGTTACTTTCACACAAAGGCATCTGCTGTGATGTTCACAATTCTGATGAAGTCAGTACTGATAAATGATCAGAATTATAATATTTCTGACTGTCTGAGGCTAAGTTGAATCGAATCGGGACTTTGAAAACCAGAATCGAATGGATTATAGAAATCAGTGATGATACCCAGCCCTAGTGAGCAGCCTAGGCACGACAGAAGTGGATGTAGCTGTAATAGGAAAAGAACTATTGCTAACTTTTCTGTTAAGTTAAGGCCTGATCCTTCTGAAATTCATAGCCAGTGCTCTGACACGGTGTCATCAATCTTTGAATGCTGAAAAAGCACAGTGTGTCCAGAAAAACACATTATATTATATAAATTATTATAAAATTTGTGTGCGCCTAACTTTTGTGCCGGTACGCCTAACTTTTTAAAGTTAGGCGTACCGGTATGCCCATGGCAAAAAGTTAGTCTAGAGCCCTGCTGTACTTGCACTTTCTTAAATCATCAACTTTGCACAACAGATGGAAGACATGAGGAAATATTTGCATGCAAGCCATACAAGAGTGGGTGGAACTCTCTAAATCAATTCGTTAACACTGGACATTAGCAAGGAAGAGATAATGCAATTTCATATTCTAAAGCAACACGTGGAATCATTCTGTTCAAAAATGATCAAGAAAATGATCAAGAAAAATACCAAGTGCAAAGCTCATGTAAATGCAGATTTTTTTTAAAAAAATGCATTATCAAGAGCTTTGCTGCATTCAAATGGTGGGAGTGAATTCAAGGTTTCTGTTTGCATTAGTTATGTTCTGAGTAGTGCTGGACTTAAGATTATAATTAAATGATTGCTCATGTCTGACATGACGCTCACATTTTGAGCTTACTATTTACTATTACGTTACTATTGAAGACACTGGAAGGAGGCTAGAAATCTGGAGGGTGCGTTATGTATTATTGAAAAATGCAAAACTGTCATGTCCGTAGGAGCAGTTGTGCAGGAGAGTGTTTCTGGATGGCTCTTTGGCTACGCCCTCAGGCAGGGCCACCAGCGTCACACCTGAATTCCATCACAGGTAATCACAGGAGTACTACTTCAGCCAGCACAGTCTGCTGCTACACGCCAGTCTGTTCAGTCACTGTTAGTGGTAACTAGGCTCGCCTATGGTCTGTATCTGCTTTAGTCTTTTGGCAACAAAAGTGATGGTTTGGTGTGGTATATGGGGTACAATGATAGTGGGTCCATTCTTCATCAATGGAAACCTCAAGGCCACTGGATCTTTGAAATTGCTACATGATGATGTGTTTCCCTCTTTATGCACTGAAGCTGGCACATTCCCTGAGTTTTTCCAGCAAAATGGTGCATTATGGGTGCCAGGTCCGAGCATTCCTAGATGAACAGTTGGATCTGGAAAGTGGATTGGTCATTGTGGGCCAGTTGACTGGCCCCCAAGGTCTCCCGATCTGACCCCCTTAGGCTTTTGTCTTTGGGGTCATCTGAAGGCAATTGTCTATGGTGTGAAGATATGAGATGTGCAGTACCTGAAACTACGGATACTGGATGCCTGTGCTGGCATTTCTCCTGCGGTGTTGCTATCAAAGTGTGAAGAGTGGGAGAAGAGGGTTGCATTGACAATCCAACACAATGGGCAGCACTGTGGGCAATGGGCAGTACACAATGGGCAGTGCTTTTATAAGTGGTCAGAAACTTGTAAATAACTCATGAAAGAATAAAGTTGCATTGAAACAAAGCACACCATTGTTTTTCTTATGACATTACCAATAAGTTTGATGTGTCACATGGCCCTCTTCCTATTGACAAAAACAAAAGTTGTATCCAAGATGGCCGACTTCTAAATGGCCACCATTGTCACCATCCATCTTGACTTGTTTGCCCCCTCACATATACTAATGTGCCACAAACAGGACTTTAATATCACAAACCATTCCCATGTTATTACGGTGTATCCATATAAATGGCCCACCCTGTACATGTGTATAATCTGTATATCATGTGCATTTGCAGTCTGTAGCGCATGCAGCCAGTTACTCTGCGGTTAGCACAGTCACCACAGTAGAAAATGTAACAGTTTGTACTCTCGTACTTCCGCTGGTTTTACCAACACACAGGAACTTTGCAAGTTATGCGCTTGTTGCAATTTGTGCGACCTGTTTTTCTTCAGTTTCCAACCACAATGGAAATGAAATCTCACCATGAACCTTCATACTTTTTTTTTTTTTTCCGCTGTAGTTTGATGGCTAAGTAGTGATGTTTGAGTGGATGCACAAAGCACAAACACGTTTACTAAAACATGAAATACTGAAAGAGCTTCTTTCTACTGCACAGAATTCCAAGAACTAGACTTTATCAACCCCTTTTTATTAGGGGTACAACGATACACAAAATTCACGGTTCGATATTTTTTCGATACAAAAAATGTTCATGCTTTTTTAATTTGTCATTTATTAAAATTATAAATATATTAACTAAAATGTACAGTTTTTAAATTTAATGTTGCTGAAACAACAAAGGGATAAAATAATAAATCTATCTGATTGAGAAATCACTCATCTTTGGAAAAGTTTATTACAGAGAAATGACTTTCCAAAATAAAATCTATACTATACGCTTCTTCTGGGCTATATTCTCATCAGCATATTAAACATATCAGGTCCCCATAAGGAGAATCATGTGCTAACGGCTGTCTAAATGACTCGGGTAAAGTTTGTAGCATGGTGCTTTTCGTTTTTGTCTGCTTCCACTTGTCTTTGCACTAGGATGATGTCGGCGTAAATGTGCAGTCATATTCATTTTCTTCCCACAAGTGCTGTCAGCGTTAATCTGAAATGACGGTAACGCCACAACACGGCAAATCTCCGTTGACGAGCTACTGCAGATCGCCCCGTGCATGGGGCTGTTTGTAAGGTGTGAGACATACACATAATGTGCACCACAGCCATTGGTGCAACCATGTTAGTGGCATTATCTGTGACAAAATACTCAACAAAAATTTCACTCCAACACTATCTTGCCATTGTTTCACAGCGGCCTGGAGGTGAGGTAGAATGTTGGCTTCTGTGTGATCTCCATTAAGAACCTCCATCTTGAGAAGTGCGGTCACACGTTTATCTTCATCTATTCATAGGGGACTCTGTTTGCTTTCTATCCAGTGGCCATTGAGAGAAAGATATGAATTTGTGGAAAATTTGCTCATCCAGAACTCAGACGTGCAGTGCACAAATTTCCCTTCAGATTTTGAGAGAGCTTCTTTTACTTTTGTTTTCGCTTCTTGGTAAAGTTGTGGTATAACTGTGCGAGAGAAATGCCAAGGAGATTGGTATTGAGGTGCAACCACATTGAGAAGTTTGTGAAAATCTTTATCCTCCACTACTGAGTAGGGCATCACATGAAGGCAAATCATTTCTCCCACTGTGTTTATTTGCTTTGCAGTGAGGTGGATAGGTGGATAAGCCTTTTTGCATTAAATGCAGCTAATATAGGTGATGGAAACTGACTTGCAGGGGCAGACAACGGCTGTGATGATGAATTGCTGCTGGTGGGGGGATTGGTGCATGTGGGGGGGGGGTGCATGTGGGGGGTTTGGTGCATGTGGGGGGATTGGCAGACAGAAGAGGATGCTTTAACTTCTATGCATGTGATTATGCATCGCAGGTGTTGACAGATGGTTGATATCTGCCTCTGCTGATTTGAATTTTGTACAAATTACACATCACTTTGGTTTTATCTGCAGGACTGACTAGGGATGGGTATCGTTTAGGTTTTATCCGACACTGGTGCCAAACTGGTGCTTAAAGAATGGAGAACACAAAATTGGTCCAAAAACCTCTCATGTTAAGCTGTTTTTTTTTGTTTTGTTTTGTTTTTGTAAAAAGATAACAATGTTAGTCTTTTCTGCAGCTATAAAAAAAATTTGCTCATCCAGATCTCAGACGTGCAGTGCACAAATTTCTCTTCAGATTTTGAGAGAGCTTCTTTTACTTTTGTTTTCGCTTCTTGGTAAAGTTGTGGTATAACTGTGCGAGAGAAATGGCAATGAGATTGGTATCGAGGTGCAACCACATTGAGCAGTTTGTGAAAATCTTTATCCTCCACTACTGAGTAGGGCATCACATGAAGGCAAATCATTTCTCCCACTGTGTTTGTTATTTGCTTTGCAGTGAGGTGGATAGGTGGATAAGCCTTTTTGCATTAAATGCAGCTAATATAGGTGATGGAAACTGACTTGCAGGGGCAGACAACGGCTGTGATGATGAATTGCTGCTGGTGGGGGATTGGTGCATGTGGGGGGGTTGGCAGACAGAAGAGGATGCTTTAAGTGCATGTGATTATGCATAGCAGATGTTGTCAGATGTTTGATATCTGCCTCTGCTAATTTGAATTTTGTACAAATTACATATCACTTTGGTTTTATCTGCAGCACTGACTGTGAAATGCTTCCACACAGAACTTGAGCAAGTTTTTTAGGGCCAGTGGAGGACCAGGAGATGGCTCAGCAGAAGCCACACTCTTTTCTATTTGGTTGAATAGGTTAAATAGCTTATAACCTACATCTTGGTGTCTGCAAAAGCCAGAATAACTTAAACGTACCATGCCTGTGAAGGTTAAACGTACTATATATCGCCCACAACTGCATACAATTTGAAACAACTACACAAGCATTGTTTTAACCTTTTTAACTGAACGTTAACGTTACTCTGTCAGCAGCAATGACTGTTTTCTACAGTCATTGGTCAGCAGCCTATTGTCTAAAGCTAACACAGCTACATAAACAGAGCGAACATGAGAGCACACGAGTGAGAACCCGGTTAAGGTACAAAAATCAATTCAACAAAACTAGTGATGCAGTTCATTCTTTTTTCGCTCAGCCATGCCTTCTCTGTTGCTGAGTGCAGCAGCGTGTGTCAGTTACGTCTTTACACGTCACTCACTCGCTCAGTCATCGGGCATGCACTGTGGTCTCATGAGGAAACGCAGCTTTTGATATAAAGTTTCTCTTGTTCGCGAATATAAATATCTTTAAAATATTTGTTCGAATTAAGTATTCGTAAAAAAAAAAAAAAAAAAAAAATCAAAAGAAAAAGAAAAAAAACACGTTATTTGCGCCTTTCCGAATACCGTAGCTATTCAGGTTCGGCTCCATACCTCCTATTTGTCACTTTTTTAATTTTTAAATTCATTTTAAGTTCCTGTGTGAAATATGTTACACAAGACGTTGACAAGACACTCTGCTGTTGATCTTCAATGACACAACTTTTTATTATCGTTGTTGTGAGAAATAGTTTTGGCTGATGTGTTTCTTTGTTGCTGAAAATGGCATGTAGAGAACCAAAACAAAGCTGTAAGAAGATAAACAGAAATGCTTAAAAGAAAAGTTTTAATATGCTATAAAGTGAAGCGAATATAAGATGAGTGGAAGAAACGGTAAATTTGGAACTGCAAAAGATTAGTAACGACAAAGTGAGGACAAGTATGAAGTGGATGAAGAGTGAAATGGCAGTGGGTCTAGTTAACATACCTGTGACGGTACGCAGATGTACAGACGAGAAAGCAGTAGACTTTATACCACATTGTTTAAAACAATCTCAGCGAGTGAGAGTAATGGAGGAGAAGTGGTGTGCAGAGCTGCAGAAACTACAGAAGGATGAAGTTGACGCTGAAGCTAGATTAAGAAACAATAGTTTAATGCTCAGAAAGAGGACAGCATATGCAATGTTTGCATTAAGAATGTTGATTGAGAAATACAGAGAAGGACTGGTAGAGTTACATTGTGTTGTTTTGGATCTAAATCATTGAAAGAAAATGTTTAATTTTGCCCTTTATAGAGGGTCAGGGGTGCCAAAAAAAATAAATAATGTAATTAAATAATTAATTAAATGTTTCATCAATTAATCAAATTGGCATTAATTAAATACATAAGTATAAAATAATTAAATGTCAATTAATTTGACTTAAAACATGGTTTCTCATGACATTGAAATACATTCTAAAGGGGAAGGACACTCTCACCCAGTCACAGTTTGTAGCTCTCGACCACATGCTTACAAATCCTGTTAAATCACTGTTACCTGTGTGAGACTGTCTTCATCTGAGCTGTTGTAAGGAGCAGCATCTGGAAACACTTTGAACTTGAACTGAAGCTGGGTCTGTGGGGCACTGACGCTGTTGGGATCATTTGTTTGGAGTGCCACCTGGTGGTCAAGCAGATGAAATACCAGTGAGATGGAGAAGAAGGAAAAACAGCGTTGTTGAGGCTTGAGTTTTGCAAGACAAAATACTTAGTAGGGTAGGTCTGATCAATAAATACAGTAAATACAGTAATGACATAATTAATTACCTAACAAACGCAGCTGCCACTTAACACACTGTACATTATGTTAAGTTTTCAAATTAATGATTTATTCATAGTTTTCAGTGGACAATGTATGTGGTTTAGGGCAGTGGTCCCCAACCTTTTGTGCACCACGGACCGGTTTACGTCCATCAATATTTTCACGGATCGGCCTTTAAGGTGTGGCGGATAAATACAACAAAATAAAACCAGTACCAGTACCAAAAAAGAAAATTTATTCATAACACACAGGGAAAGACCCAGGAAAACTGATAAAAAATAATGATAAAAACTGATACGAACCCTGAAAACCATAAATTTCACACCCGAGTCTCAACCAAAGTCGGTCTGTGAGTTGGTACCAAACGGCTCACAGACTGGTACCGTGGGGAGCACTGGGTTAGGGGATGTAATGCACCTCTTATCATAAATGGCCAAATCTAATCTCATAATAAAAATTTTTAACTTAAGAAGTTAATTTAATAAAGGTTCATTGTGTCGTAATATTTATACAGACCAAATGCTGACATCTCCTGGCCATCAGTTACTATTAAATTTCAGTGGAGGGAAGAACTTAACACAAAATTCTGATGATGAGAAGATTCACTGCTGACATTTTGTTTAGTAAAGCTAATAACAGGCAAACTGAACATTTATACACAATGATCACAATGATACAACAATCTCCGTATGAGTAATAACTTAATAAGAAGTCAGAAATAAGAACTGAGTATTAAATCAGTACTACCTGAAATGCAATACTGCATGGATTTAGATTAAAGGATTGTTTTCTGAGCTACAGTAACTAGACCGGGCAGCATGGTGTCACAGTGGTTAACACTGCCTCAAAGCTAATTTCGATTCCACCCTTTCTGCTTTGATTTTGCATGCTCTCCCCATGTTTGCGTGGGTTCTCTCTGGGAACGCCAGCTTTAAACTCACCTAAAAAAAACTTCAAGAGAAAATCTGCCATGCAGCATCGTGTCAAGACTGGGCTCGATGCCAAGTGACAAGCTGGTGGAGTTGAGGGCCAGCTGCTCCACCTCTACAAAGTAGTTAAAGCAGATTCTGATGTACACAATTTTATCAACTGGCATCACTGCGTATTCTTATTCTGAAAAAAACTGGACCATGCACAATGCAGTCAGACAAATACCGTTCCCCTGGCAACCACCAAACCCAGAAACGTGATTCGTCACTCCACAGAAAACGTCTCCAGTGTTCTAGAGTCCAGTGGCGACATGCTTTACACCACTTCATTTAACGCTTTGCATTGTATTTAGTGATGTAAGGTGCAGATGCAGCTGCCCAGCTGAAACTGAGACTGCAGAAAGCTGCCAACCTCTGCGCTCTATGCACCTTGGCATCTGCTAACCCCGCCCTGTGATTTTATTTGGTTTCCCACTTTGTGGCTGAGTTACTGTCATTCCCAGTCACTTCCACTTTGTTTTGATTCCACTAACAGCTGACTGTGGAATATTTAGTAGCAAGGACATTTCACAACTGGACTTGTTGCACAGGTGTCATCCTATCACAGTACCATGCTGGAATTCAATTCACTTCATTTTTTCAAAAACGTTTTTTGAAGCGGTCTGCATGCCAGCTGTTTGATTTTATACACCTCTGACCATGGAGGTGATTGGAACACCTGAATCCAATGATTTGAATGGTTGCCTGAATACTTTTGCCAATATATGTGCAGGTATAACATTCCTGTTTTTTAAAAAATCAGACTCTTTCATGATAACTCTTAAAAGGGGTGCTACTACACCTCTATAACCTGCTCATCTAGTAATGATTTTCAAGCAGGGCAATGAAAACAAAAGCTGTTAAAAGCTAATCTTTTTGATTTCAGGTAACTTTTTGTGACTCTGGACAGAATGCTGTTTTTTACTGATATGAACAGCCTGCATCTTTGTAAATAGATCATAGATCATACTGCAATTGCAATATCACAATAATTGGACTCACTTAGTAAATCTGCCCCATAGTGTATAAAAATGAATCCTGAAAACTGTAGTACAACAGAAAGATTTTACTAAAGAACAGTGATTACAGAGAAGTTTAAGCACACTTTGATCAGTCAGTGTAGATCAAAATCTTGAGCTTACATAGCATATTGCATTCTACATGCAAAGCAACTCAACAGCAAGTATTTATTTAACAAACAGTTATTAAAAACGCTGAAATATACCAGGAGTTCATGAAATGAAAAGAAAAATGTTACAACGAACATTCACACGATCTGTGCAACTTTGTTTATTATGTCCATTGTTTTCATGAATGGCCGGATGGTCTGTTGCAATGACTTATGGGACACCTTTTTCTTCTTCATTTTCATAAAGGATGCTCCAGTGTATCCTATGCTAAAGGAAGCAATAAAGGAAGCACCAAATCACCTTTCCTTAGTAATTGGGTAACTGGAACAGCTTTTATTACTACTGCCACAGTTCCTAACTGAGAGACTAAGCAAAATGAACTATTGGAGCACACCTTTAGTTTTTAAATTAAACAGTGGGTCTGAAGCTGTGTTTTTTCTTGTACCGAATATGAGGCTTAATAACAAGTCACAGAAGCAAGCAACTTAATCTCTGTTAAAATGATAATAGTATGGTTCTCTGTGAGCATAAGCAGGTGCATTTGCAAACAAAGCACTGATTATAATAAAGAAAATCATGAGTACAATGACAAACAGGACTGTGGCAGCAATCACGGGCAATGAACCCATGATGTTGTGCACCCTCCAGATCTCCGGCCACCTTCCGGTCTCTGGCCTAGAAGGACAGAAACATATAGTTTGTAATGGTGTAATTATAATGTAATTATCTTTATCCCATTGTAAACTGAAACTGCAAATGTTAAGCATAGCCTAAGTTTCATTATTTGACAAAGTTAAGCTTCATGTTTTTAGTAAATGCAAACAATTATAATAATAATACCAGGTGCTCTTTCACTGGTGGGGTTTTTTTGTGCCCATATATTTTCTTTGTTACTATCAGTGTAGGAAATGATGTAAACTGTATAACAAATGTAAGATATTTCTTTCAGTGTTGTAGTTTTTAAAAAAGAAATTTGCACTTCAGCTTTGGTTGTGTTCGATGCCATGATCATGTAGCTTGATTTATATGGTAAGATATGATAGGCAGGTAGGTACAATGTATATATTCACACACACACCTTGATAGAATAAATGAGAGCTGCAAGTCCAAGACAACAAGGGTTTAAGTAGGCAAAGCAGAGGAGGGACCAGATAATATGGTCCTTTGGAGGCTCAGTGACGATGTTCACACTGGTGTGCTGAACCAATACAGATCCTCCAGGCTGTCCAGAGGGCCCATCATAGGTCCTCACCTGCATTGGAACATAAGCTGGAGGTTTCATTGCTCTCACTAGTCTGAGCTCAGCTGCAGTTTGGAGAGAGGAAAGATATTGAAAAGAGTTACTGACATTGATGATTTCATTTTTGAAGTCTTTGGGCAAAGCAGTTGTTCCTGTTAGAAACTGAACAGTAACAGCTGTGTCTTTGGGGTCCAGGTATTTCCAAAATGTTGCATTGTCCTTGCAACGGAATTTTTCTAAATCTGTGAATCCTGAAATCTGACTTCACTAAATAAATTAATAAATAAATAATGTAAATAATATGACTGTGAATAAATGTTTTGGGACAAAGCACACGTTTTTTTGAGGATTTTGTACTCACAGTTGGTGACACAAACTAAGTTAGCATGCAGTGACATCAAAAATTTCCTTAAGCACAGTGATAAAATCTCTCTTCTGCTTTTTACATGAAGCCATTAAACAGATCCCCCCCCCAACCCTAACATCTTGATTGTTTTTCTATAAGTGAGCACAGAACAAATGCAGAAGTCTTCTTCTGAAAACTGTACAAAAAAAAAAAAAAAAAAAAAAAAAAAAAAATGAAAACTGTACTAACCTTACCAATACTGCACCACCAATTACATTAATTACAACCAAAGAGAAACATAAAGATTCTTATGTCACAACTTCAATATATGGAAAAGAAACTTCAAGAAAAAGTCTTTCACAAGATTCCCCCATTGTGCAACAGCCTCATCATGAAAACAGACAGCATTGCTACACAGACACAGCTACACAGACACAAAAGGAAATGGAAATTAAAAAGTTTTCCTACTTTGAAGTTCATCATGCCTCTCCTCAGACTCTACTAAGACAACCCGATCTTCAGTTCCAGTATCACGAAACATGTCGGTCATTGGACTCAGCCGTCTGTAATTATGTGAAGTTAACAGCGTGCTCAGCATACAGGAGTTGAAAGCAGACGTTGGTGGTTTAGTTTCACATTTGTGTTGTGCTGTGTGGGTTCAGGAATTTGCGTCATTGGCATGATCAAACAGGATAAGGAAGGAAGTTCAACACAGCCTTTGTTGTTACAGTGACAATCAGATACAGAAGGTAAAACAAATATTGAACACTTTTCTAAGTAAATATATTTTGAAAGGTGGTATTGACATGAAATTCTCACCAGATGTCAGTACCAATCCATCCAGTAGATGTCCATAAATTATGTGCTCTAATGAGAAACACTACAGGGAAAGAATTTTGAACACATGAGGAAATGGAGATCTGGAATCAGCATGGAAAATTGTTTCAAAGAAAATAAGTAATGAGGTAAAGCATCTTGAAGAACATTTAAACTTTACTGAGCAACATTTAGACAAGCCTGTAAAATACTCTGAGGATATTGTCTGGTCAGATGAGACCAGATGAGATGCTTGTCATGAACTGGCTGTGCACAGGCAGGTGAGGACCCAAACGCAAAACTCATGGAAACAGAACTGAACTCAAAAATCACTGCTTTATTGCAGGCTTAACAATGATACAAAACTAGACTGGGAATGCTAAACTAAGGACCGAGGAAACACAGGGAAAAATCACACAGCTTCAGGGATGAGACATTGACGACGCGACACAGAACTGAGGGAGACGTGGACATAAATTCACAGACGGTTAACGGGGAACACAGGTGACAGTGATAATCATAGCGAGACATGGCAGGAGCAAACACAACACTGACGGGAGACTATCAAAGTAAAACAGGAAGTATACAGAGACGCAGACCAGAGAGGGGGAGAGAACACAGACACAGCGGGCTGAGGAAAACATGAAATAAAACACAAGGAGGAGAAACGAGACTCACAGATACACAGAGGGGGCACACAGGGGGTAAAGTAACGAGGGGAAATCTAATAAGCAACATCTTAACAGAACAACTTAGAAACCATGGAATAAATAAAGAACAAAATACAAAAACACAAGAAAACTAAGAACGCTGGGTCAAAATGAGCCAGGACCATGACAATGCTACAATACACACCGTGTTTTGGAGGTCAGAAGGCACTGCATATCATCCCAAAAATACCAGGCCAACAGTGAAGTCTGGAGGTACGAACATGATGGTGTGGGGATGTTCTTCAACAAATGGGACCAACATGCTTCGTATAATTGAAACTACAAAGAAAAGGTTAATAGTGTCACTTTATTTGTAGGCTCCAAATGGCATCATCCTCTGATCAACACTGACTGTATTTTAGAATAGAATAGAATAGAATAGAATAGAATAGAATAGAATAGAATAGAATGCCTTTATTGTCACTATACAGATGTACAATGAGATACAGAGCATCTCAAACTCAGTGCTAACATGTGGGAGAAGAAATGGGGACGAGGTGCACAGTTTCTGCAGCACTATATACATATGAACAGTATTTAGAAAAAATATATATATATATACATATATAAAATCCACAAAATAAACAAATCCGGGAAAAAGGAAACAAATATGTAAATAAATAGTCTTGTGCATATACAGTTTGGGTTATTACTCTGTGGTGGTTTATAGAGGGAAGTCTTGAAATAGGCGGTGGAACTGTGTTATTGGTGCATGTGTGAGTTCAGGGTGGTTATGGCTTCTGTTCTTGAGTCTGTGGGTCTTTGTGCTGATGCACCTGTAGTGCTTCGCTGAGGGAAGCAGGTTGAACAGGTCAAAGCCAGGGTGGGGAAATGTTGTTGATTATGTTCATTGCCTGCTGAGACAGCGGGAGGAATAAATGTCCATCAGGGAGGGGAGAGGGCAGCCGATGATCTTCTGAGCTAACTTGACTACTCAACTGAAGCCTCACTCTATACCCCTTAGTGCAGCTGCCATACCTTACTGTGATGCAGTATGTTAGCAGGCTCTTAATGGAGGTGTGGTAGAGGGTCAGCAGCAGGTTGGAGTCTGTTTTGTACTTCTTGAGGACTCTCAGGAAGTTCAGCCGCTGCTGGCCTTCTTGACGGCCGCTGTGATGTTGTCTGTCCAGGAGATTTCAGCAGAGATGAGGATGACAAGAAACCAGAAGTTGTGGACCCTTTCCACAAAGGGGGGGGGGGGGCCAAGTCAGTGCTGTGCCTTCTGAAGATGAAAATGATCTCTTTGGTTTTCTTGGTGTTCACATTTTGATGGAGGGGGAAATTTAGGAGCAGAAAAAGATTTAAATACTGCCATTGCTGGCATTTTATTCAGTAAGGCTCATTCTACAAAAACTATACATTTCTATATAAAGTGCACAGCTCCGCTTTCTCAGGAGATAACGCAGAGCTGTACTACAGCAGAGTGACAATCACATACCTTAATATTTAAAACTTTTTGATGCGCATGGAGTCAAAGCATTTGTCAAAGGACTTGTTGAAACACTATTCTATTTCATTACAAAGAAAATTAAGACGTCAAGTAATAATACTGCAAAAATGCATGGATGAAAACTATATTTTTATTATATTTATATTTTTATACCAGGTTAATTTCAGGTACCAGACCTGAATGACGTCTCACCTGACGTATCACGCTGGTCAGACGTCCTCATCCCAAAATATAACATACCGACGCTACGTGACAAATCGCCGGTATGTTACACTTGTGGAAACATGAGAACCATTTGGAATTAATCTACACATGTGCATTTATTTTACTTTCTCATCATGAATCACTTTGGAAAACCCTATCTAATATGATTAAAGTTGTGGTTAAGGTTAAGAATAAGGTTATGAACTGAGGACTGAGCCTGTCATCAGCCGGGAGACAAGAAGGGCACTGCCTGTCCCCCAACAGCGTGCCCCGTGTGACCCCGGAAAATTCCTGGGAAGTGTTCTTCTATGGGCTCAAATTGTGGTCATAAATTTTTTGTACTTGTAAATCAGTTTTGTACTTGTAAATCAGGATTTGTATGTCTAAAAAGAATTTTTTGTGTGTGTGTAAAAAAGATTTGTGTGAGGACTTAGCCAAAAAATACATGTGAAACTCTGCACTCAAGTTTCAAGTTACAAGTATGAATTTTGACCCTATTTTTCTTCCTTTCATCTGATTGGCCAATGTCATGTCAATTACAAATTTAACAATCCAATCAGAGAACAGATGGGTTTGGCTATTGGAGGGCAGTGTTGCCACTTTAGCGACTTTGTCGCTATATTTAGCGAGTTTTCAGGCCCCCTTAGCGACTTTTTTTCTAAAAAGCGACTAGTGACAAATCTGGCGACTTTTTCTGGTGTTATTGGAGACTTATTTATGATGACTTTTTGACCTGAAAGCGGGTATCGCTTTTACTCTCAACAAGCAGCAGGTGCTGCCGTGGGCACCTCGCCCGTTCCAAAGCGCTCACGGGCGGAGGATAGTCCTCCCCCAGCTGCTATCAGAGCAGAAGATGTTCACACCTACGCATCCGAACTGCAAATGAACCGCGCATGAGCGAAGCCGCTGCTCCCGCACTGTAACGCAGTAAATTCTTCTTTTACTGTTATGCTGTTTTGTAGATCACGAGGTTTAAAACTACTTATAAACACACACACACACACACACACACACACACACACACACACACACACACACACAAAGTAAGTCCACCAGAGTGCCTATTTCGGGTCACTTTTGCCGGTCCAAGCCCGGATAAAGCAGCAGGGTTGGAATTGTGACATTAAAAAAAACAATAATTGCTAAAATAAATTTAATTTGTAGTTCTAAATAAATTCTAAATGCATTTAGGACGTTTTTACTCACTTTATGTCTCTTCCACGATGTTATTTCTCTCTCCAACAACGTAGGTTACAATTATATTAGCATGACCAATTATATGCAAATTACGCAATGACGTCATTTAGTGTTTGACTCCTAACCTCTCTGTCCATGCTCCTCCCCTTCCCTCTCATACAGAGTTTCATGCTACTATTGCACTTACATACTTAAAGTGAGAGGTACCCCCTTTTAGGTTCCAATCCCAAAACAGTGACTTAAAATTACTTTATGTAAACACATATATTTTCACATTTATTAATACTGAAAAGATGACTTATGTAATGAATCTATGAATTATAAAACAAACATGAACTCAATCGTAAATAAAAATATAAAGCAGACGTCTGGCGCTTACAAGTAGTTTTAAACCTTGTGATCCACAAAGCAGCATAAGAGTAAAATAAGAACTGACTGTGTTACAGTCAGTGCGGGAGCAGCGGCTTTGCTCATGCGCGATTCATTTGCAGTTTGGACGCAGGGGTGTGAACATCTCCTGCCCTGATAGCAGCTGGGGGAGGACTATCCTCCGTCTGTAAGCGCTTTGGTATGGGTCAAGTTCCCAACGGCAGCACCGCTGCTTGTTGAGAGTAATAATAATAATAATATACAATATACAATGTAGCTTGCCATCGCCAGTGTGTGAATGTGTGTGTGAATGGGTGAATGACTGAATGTAGTGTGAAGCACTTTGGGGTCCTTAGGGACTAGAAAAGTGCTATACAAATGCAGGCCATTTACCATTTTTACTTGTATTCACACTATTCACACGTATTTTTTGGCAAAGTCCTCACAAAAATCTTTTTTACGCACACACAAATTCTTTTTACACATACAAATCCTGATTTACAAGTACAAAATATTTATGAGCCCTGGTTTTTTCGTGAGATTTCATCCTGTGTTGTTTATTATTTGTGTGTACTTTGTGTCCCCTGTTTGCTTTGTTATTCTAAGTAAATAAAATGAAATTTAATCTGTTATGTTATTTAATAAATGTATTTTTATGTGTTTATATGAAAATAAAACTTTATTTATATATTTATTAATGAACAAAAATGAAATAGAAAAAACTGAAATGAAAAAAAAAATACATTAAAACTCCTCAAATAAAATAATCAATGATGCGTGTGCTTGTACTGCCATGTTTTGGCCAAGATTTGGCTTTCCTCAGGTGAGAAGCACATGAAAAGAGAAAAAAAAAGTGAAGTTGTGGCTGTTGAAGGGCTCTCAATAGAGATGTGCACTGTCCGAAGGTCTGAGACAGAGTTAGGAATAAGATTATGGGTAGGGTTAAGTTAGGATTAAGGTTAGGGTTAGGGCTGGAATACATGGCTGGAATGTGTGTTACCACCAGGAGTATCATTCTATTGGATTCCATCCAAAATACGGTGCATATCATAGGGGTGCGTAAGGTTATCTTTATTTATCTTTACATTTTCTAACTAATTTTGTAGTTTGTAACTCAGTTATTTTATAATTAATATAATAATATTAAATGGATATTTTAGCAGTGGACCATTAGACCAGACTGTTTGACGCAATCCCTTTTTTTTTTTTTTGCCTGTCCTATTTGGTTCTTTAGCCGTCAGAATTGTTGTCTGACAGCCAGGAAGGATTTACTTTAACAAGTGGAGCATCACGGCCTTGCCATATTGGTCCATTTGATCGACCTTTGTTGTTACTATTTATTTTTGTTTTATTTTATTTTCAGTTGTTACAGATGGGACAGACATGGATTGGGGATTGGAAAGGGAGAAAGAAAGATGAAGGAAAAGAAAAACAGAGGAGAAGCGGGACAGTGAGAAAGGGCACTTACAAAGAAAGAAATCTCCCGGATCACCCATTGAGAGAAAAAAAAAAGGAAAAAAGAGAAAACAAGCAAAGAAAGAGCAACATTATAAACACAACACCATCACAATATTCTAGCTAACAGTAAATAACAGTTAATACTAAATATTGAATGTTGTTGTGGAGCATGCAGGATCGACAGCGCACAATTTGCTTTGAGGTAGAAGCCAAGAAAAGTGTACTTTGTGTCTATGAACAGTGAACACCCGTGTGCACACCTGTATGGATGAGCACGCTTGTATTCAAAAGGTTTCTCCATGTAACGATCTGCTAGAGGGTATGGGGAGCCATAGCCCAGTTCCCCAGGGCATGAAGCAGGTATGGAGGAGATCCAGGCCCAAGAGTGTGAGACCCCAAGGAGGACCACCGGAGGGGCATCCGTGCCACCCTCCTGGGAAGAGTGAGAGGATGGCAGAGGAATGGAGAAGAAGTGGACTGGTTCCAGTTTTTAAGGACAAGGGAGATGTGCAAAACTGTGCCATATATTGAAGCTGCAGGAAAGAGTTGGTGAAAAAAGTTTACGGAGAGAGAGGTGACCATCAGTGAGTAGTAGTATGGCTTCATAAGTAAATAGGAAGACCACAGAAAAGATTCAAGGGTATAGTGTATAGAGGGTTGGTGTAACAGAGGAGGATGCAAGGGATGGGGTGAGATGGAGAAAGATGATCTGCTGTTGAAACTCCTAAAGTGGGCAGTGAAAGAAGAAGATTCCCAAGTGTGATACATTTATTGAGTTAAGATGGTCAGTTTAGTGTAACGACCAAAAAATCTACTCAACTGGAAATAAACCTGAAAACAACAATTCCTCAGAAGTAGACTATTTCCATTCTAAGATATTAAACTACAATATTCATTTCTAAAAAGGAAGAAGGAATTGCTATCGAGGCTACAAGAGCTCCTGGAAATCAATGGAATCTAAAAAACAAACAAAAAACCCAACCCTAGGAAATACATTTTTAATGAGTTACAGTCCAACACCATTTAACCCTTTAAGACCTACCATAGAACCAAGTCCGCCAGAGCTTATATTATATTTTTACATGCTGTGGAGCCATTTTTGGGAGCATTTCAAGTTGCTATACATCAATACAACCATTATAGCCCAAACTTTAATAATATGTCTGCATTAAGTGCATAGTAATTACATAAATTGCCAAAAAGTGCAATAAACTACAAAAAAATTGAAAATTGTTTTTGTTTTTTTAACATATATTTCTAGTTAGAGAAATTTAAGAGGCTTATCCCTCAAAACTGTAAATACAAAAAAGTTGCACAAACTAGTTTCCCATCACAGAAGATTAATTTTAAGTGTCTTCATAGTTTTATTTTTGAAATACACCAATTTTCATATATTGCAGGAAAAACGAAAATAAATATTATAATGCAAATTTGCAAAATAACAGCATATGCATCAAAATAAACTATTTCCAGCAGTGCAATATGAGTCTTAAGCATCCCAGAAACGACACAGAACGTCATAAAGTCAAACATAACTTTTAAAAACACAAGTATAGGCTCATAAGTCCCCGATGGTAAAAAAAAAACTACATTGGCGCAAAATGACGTCACTTCCGGTTTCGGGCAGGTCATGGCGGACATGCGACAGTTCACGCTGATGGACGTAGGAAGTGTTACAAACAGCTGATCGGATCGGCAAAGCGTTTTTCTGGAATATTATGTTTTTGTTGCTGCAAGTGCTTTTTATGCAGTTTTTGCAAAGCTATATGTGGAAGGAAACTGTGACCTAGGACAAGCTGATGGCATAAGATGTAAGTACAACTCCTCCGGTTTCATATGCAAAAAAAATTATTGCGCTAGCTTACGTGGTTGCAGTGCTACCGGGATTTAAAAATAGTTACGCAAAATGGAGCGTGTCCGCTCCGACCGGCTTTAAAGGGTTAAATCTCAAAGATTATATTTATTATAACATAGCATACAAATCAACTCTTAATTCTCTAAATCGAACAAATTCTAAGGGGATGAAATGTCCACACTGTTTCTGTGGAATATTAGTGAGTGGAAAATGAAACATCTCAATAAAAAGATTTTCCTGCCATGAATGAGCTGAGATCCCTGTCAGTGAATATGCAGCATGATCCACAGCTACAGAAAAAAGGTTTTTGTGAACAAAGAAGAATTCCGTATACTGTCATTCATTGTTCCGTATGTAATTTAGCAGACGCCAAATGCAGTGTGCTTATTTTTCACCTGGGTGTAGATAGATAGGCACAAACATTAATTTAATTGGCTAAAAATCATCTTTATATGCATTTACCTTCACTGAAATATGAAAAAACAATATATATGAAATGTGATCTTTTCCAAACAAAAGACTTGCCAACAGAGACAAATCATAGTCAAAATCTCATAATGAAGACTGATAATAAAATTGATGTTAATATTTATCATCCAAATCCAAAGTCACAGCAGCAAGCAATGCACTGCAATCTGTTAAAAGGAAGCGTTTTGTCAGGGTTTGTTACTTTGAGAGTTTAATGATATACCCCTTCCAATACAACTATCATTGTAATGATGAAAAACAGGAGTCCAAGGGCAACCAGGATTGTGGAGGTGACGTTAAGCTGGCGAGCAGTGGCCCCATAATGCCGTGCACCCTCCAAATCTCCAACCACCTTCCGGTCTCTGGCCTAAAAGGACAGAAACATATAGATTGTAAAAGTGTAGTTGGAGTTCATGGATATTAACTTGATCTATATGGTCAAATCAATATAATGTAGGTCATAGTAAGCAGACAGTTAAAAACTGATATATTTATTCATGCACACACACAGACACAAACACTCAGAAGAATAACAGATGCTCAAAAAACTGATTTAATTAACCTCACCTTGATAGAATAAATAAGAGCTGCAAGTCCAAGACAACAGGGGTTTGAGTAGGCAAAGCAGAGGAGGGACCAGATAATATGGTCCTTTGGAGGCTCAGTGACGATGTTCACACTGGTGTGCTGAACCAATACAGATCCTCCAGGCTGTCCAGAGGGCCCATCATAGGTCCTCACCTGCATTGGAACATAAGCTGGAGGTTTCATTGCTCTCACTGGTCTGAGCTCAGCTGCAGTTTGGAGAGAGGAAAGATATTGAAAAGAGTTACTGACATTGATCATTTCATTTTTGAAGTCTTTGGGCAGTGAGAGAGTTAAAGCAGTTGTCTCTGTTAGAAACTGAACAGTAACAGCTGTGTCTTTGGGGTCCAGGCTTTTCCAAAAGGTTGTTGTGTCCTCGCAACTGAATTTTTCTTAAATCTTTGAATTATGAATGAAAAATCTGCTTACGCACAGTGATAAAATCTCTCTTCTGCTTTTTACATTTAACAGGTCTGACATGCTGGATGAAATATGCTGAGTGTCAGAGGGCTTGAGCACATAAACATCACCTACCGCCCCTCCCCCAATTCTGAAGCCTACATTTAACACAGAACAAATGCAGATGTCGTCTTCTGAAAACTGTACTAACCACCACAGCCACAAAAATTCAATTTTGATTACAACCAAAGAGAAACATAAAGATTCTTATGTCACATCTTCAATATATGGCAGAGAAACTTCAAGAAAAAGTCTTTCACAAGATTCCCCCATTGTGCAACAGCCTCATCATGAAAACAGACAGCATTGCTACACAGACACAGCTACACAGACACAAAAGGAAATGGAAATTAAAAAGTTTTCCTACTTTGAAGTTCATCGTGCCTCTCCTCAGACTCTACTAAGACAACCCGATCTTCGTTTCCAGTATCACGAAACATGTCGGTCATTGCTCTCAGCCGTCTCTAATTATGTGAGCGTAACAGTGTGCTCAGCATACAGGAATTGAAAGCAGACGTTGGTTTCGTTTTACATTTGTGTTGTGCTGTGTGGGTTCAGGAATTTGCGTCATTGGCATGATCAAACAGGATAAGGAAGGAAGTTCAACACAGCCTTTGTTGTTACAGTGATGGTCAGAGATACAGAAGGTAAAACAAACATTGAACACTTTTCTAAGTAAATATATTTTGAAAGGTGGTATTGACATGAAATTCTCAGCAGATGTCAGTACCAATCCATCCAGTAGATGTCCATAAATTATGTGTTCTAATGAGAAACAGTACAGGGAAAGAATTTTGAACACACGATGAAATGGAGATGCAAAAAAGGCAAGTAAAATCATGACACTGGAGGTCAGGACACAGAGGAGTGAAAAGAATTACCAGAAGAGTTATCCAGTTGCCAAGAAAGTAGTGCACCTGTGGAGCACTACAGAAAGATCTGGAATCAGCATGGAAAATTGTTTCAAAGACAATAAGTAATGAGGTCAACCACTGTGACCTTTATGCACCATGCAAGATTCCATTGCTGAAGAAAAAGCAAGTTGAAGAGCGTTTAAACTTTGCTAAACAACATTTAGACAAGCCTGTGAAATACTCTGAGAATATAATCTGGTCAGATGAGACCAGATAAGATGCTACAATACACACCATGTTTGGAGGTCAAAAGGCACTGCATATCACTCCACAAACACCAGACCAAGTGGAATCTGGAGGTTAGAATATGATGGTGTAGGGATGTTTTTCAGCAAGCGGGACTGACAGGCTTCGTATAATTGAAGGAAGGATGAAATTAAAAATATACAAAGACTATCTTGATAAAAATCTGCTCACTTTCAGCTTTTTTTAGAGAAAGAAAATAAAGCCAAAGTCACTTGACCTGAATCCAGCTGAAAGTCTGTGGAAAGAGCTAAAGCTACATTTTTCAATGCCTCTGCAAAATGGGTTAAAAAACATAAACAACTGTGGGATACTGTTTGTCCATGATTTGAACCGGGGGAACAAATTGTGGCAGGATGAGCGCGATATCATTTGTATCCCACTGTAACTTTACTGTATAAAGAGCTAACAGCTCCAAAACGTCAGGAGTAGTTAGTTATTACAAGAAGTGCTTGTGAACTAAAAATCAAGAATGTGGGATACTGTTTGTCCGTGATTTGGAGAGCCCATGCTCCCGACGCAGGGAAACCCAATTCTGCAGGGGAGACCTACCTTGGCACTTGTGCAGGTGAAGCCAGAGGGAAGATATGCTTCACCATATTTTCTAGTCTTTGGCTTGGAAGGAAGTTGGTTCGGAAACATATTTGGCGATGCTTCATCTCCTGCTTTGCGTTTGTGTGTGTCCATGATGCTAGCAGTGTCCAAGCGTTCTTTTTTTTTTTTTTTTTTTTTCATACAGCCCCCCTCTCTCAATGGCTCTGCGGGGCGGGCCCCACACTTTGGGAACCTCTGCCTTAGAGTTAAAGTGGGGTTTGGCTGGTGGGAGCACCCTAAGATTGGACATATAGGGAATATAATTGCATAGAAATAAGTGATCATGATAATTTGTACTGTCAGCTAAACTGTGCTGATGCTGCTCTGTGTTTCTTTGCCCTTTGTGAACTTAGCCAGCTCAACTCAATAAGATCTAACTCAGTGTTAGCCCCGTGATTTATTATCTTTCCAGGATATACCAGGCCTTTCGCCCTGTACAAGTTCATGTGTCAGACATGATTTTTCCCTGGGAAATACAGTAATGTACATTTTCATTTAAAGCACTAAAAAGGTTCGTTTGTTGATATTTTTGAGCTGTTGAAATGATCTGCCAACTCACCAAATATCACCAAACACCATTTTTCTTTATTGTTATATTTTCTAACTAATTTTGTAGTTTATAACTCCATGAGTTTATAATTAATGTAATAATATCAAATGGACATTTTAGAAGTGAATCTTTAGACCAGACTGTTTAACGCAATCTTAGAGAGTGCGAGTTTGGCCACTTGGTGGTGAAACAGATAAAATACAAATGAGATGGAGAAGAAGCAAAATACAGTTGTTGAGGCCTGACTTTTGCAAGACAAAACACTCATAGTAGGGTAGGTTTGATCAATAAATACAATAAAGACATAATTAATTACCAAACAAACACAACTGCCACTTAACACACTGTGTTGTTATGTTAAGTTTGTAGTTTTCAGGGGACAATGTTAAATACTGTGGTTTAAGGTAGAGATGGTCTGATACCACATTTTTATGTCCGATACTGATATCATAAATTTGGATATCTGTCGATACCAATATGAAGCCGATATAGTGTATTTTTTAATCAATAAAACTGTTTTTAATATCTTGCTGCATTTTGTATAAGTTCATACTTAAGCTTTAAAAAACAAAACACTGAAGCTATTCTGTTATATCTGTATTCAAAAACACACTGCACCCAAAATATTTCATAGTTCAGTAATGCTGATCAATCTAATAAACTTAAACCTACACCATCCTCCCTATTCTGGTATTTTAAAGAGTACTTAGCAGAACTATTAAACAACCTAACTGATAGCGTTGCCAACTCCCTGCAAAAAAAAAATAGGGAACCACCCCCCACCCTCCGCCTCGTGATGACATAATCAACTTTAATTTAATGTACCTGTAAAAAAGAAATGCACAGAAATCAATTATTTTCTACAATATTTAAATAGATTCAACATCTTTCTTTAACAGAATTGCAGACTGCACAGATGGTACCTTCCCAAAGGAAAAAGTACTATAGCTTACTAGGGTATATAGAATTAGAATAGAATAGAATAGAATAGAATTCAACTTTATTGTCATTGCACATGCACAGGTACAGGGCAACGAAATGCAGTTTGCATCCATCCAGAAGTGCTTTAGTGATATAGATATATTACAATATATATTAGCAATAATATAGATATGTGAGTATATTACAGAAATGGGTCTATTATGGTATGTTATAATGTACACGGTATGAAGTATGTTGTGAATATTCTATAACTATAAGTATGTACAGGCTGTAGTGAGTACAAGCTATGTACAGGATATGAACAGGATATAAATATGAAAAACTATACAGAATATGAAATAAATAACTTTACAGAATCTGGGATATACAGCTATACAGAAATGGGAACTATGCAAGTTGTAAACAGTTGTAGGATTAAAGATTATCGAATGTACAGAATGATTATTTACACAGAGCTATACATTAGTGCAGTTAAGATAAGTGAGGGTGTAGATAGTTTCTACAGAGGCTATATAAAGTGCTAGTGGTTGTGAGTGGTGGTTCAGTCCATGTTATTATTGTGTTTGAGGGTACAGTTGTCCATTGTGGGTGTGTGTATGTTCAGTCCATGAGTTTAACGTGGGTCAGATGTCAGGAGGCAGAGTTCAGGAGTCTGACAGCTGTGGGGAAGAAGCTGTTCCGGTACCTGGTGGTCTTAGTCCGGAGGCTCCTGTGGCGCCTCCCAGAGGGCAGGAGGGTGAAGAGTCCATGTGATGGGTGACTGGGGTCTTTGATGATTTTCCCAGCCCTTTTCAGACACCGCTTCCTGTAGATGTCTTTTATGGCAGGAAGTGGTGCTCCGGCGATGCGCTGGGCAGTTTTCACGACCCTCTGCAACGCCTTCCGGTCCGAGGCAGAGCAGTTCCCGTACCAGACTGTTATACAGTTGGTCAGGATGCTCTCGATGGTGCAGCAATAGAAGTTCACCAGGATGTCTGAGGACAGGTGGTTCTTCCTCAGAGTCCTCAAGAAGAAGAGGCGCTGGTGAGCCTTCTTGACCAGCTTGGAGCAGTTGGTCGTCCAGGTGAGATCCTCGGAGATGTGGACTCCCAGGAACTTGAAGCTGCTCACACGCTCCACAGCCGTCCCCTTAATGTGGATGGGTGGATGTGGGTCAGCATTCCTCCTGTAGTCCACGATGAGCTCCTTGGTCTTCTCGGTGTTAAGCAGCAGGTTGTTTCTGTCGCACCACTCAGCCAGACGATCCACCTCCTCCCTGTAGGCGGCCTCATCGTTGTCACTGATGAGGCCAATCACCGTGGTGTCATCTGCAAACTTAATGATGGTGTTGGAACCATCAGCAGGTCTGCAGTCGTGGGTGAAGAGGGAGTAGAGGAAAGGGCTCATCACACAGCCTTGTGGTACACCGGTGTTCATTGTGATGGTAGATGAGCAGCGGTTATCCAGCCGGACATGTTGGGGGCGGTTGGTCAGGAAGTCCAGTAACCATTTGCAGATGAGGGAACTGATACCCAGGTCTGTCAGTTTCCTGATGAGTTGTGAGGGGTGGATTGTATTGAATGCTGAACTGAAGTCTATAAACAGCATTCTGGCGTAGGTGTTGTTGTTGTCCAGGTGTGAGAGGACAGAGTGCATTGCGATGGAGACTGCATCCTCTGTGCTCCTGTTCCGGCGGTATGCGAATTGGTGGGGGTCCAGGGTGGGGGGGAGACAGGATTTGAAGTGTGCTAGGACCAGTCGCTCTAAGCACTTAGTGATGATGGGGGTGAGTGCTACTGGGCGGTAATCATTGAGGCAAGATGGGTTGGAGTTTTTGGGTATCGGGACGATGGAGGTGGATTTGAAGCAGGCCGGTACCACAGCGTGGGCCAAGGACAGATTGAATATGTCTGTGAGCACTCCTGCAAGCTCCCCAGAACACGCTCTGAGAACACGCCCGTGGATGCCATCAGGGCCTGCAGCCTTGTGGACATTGATCCTGCTCAGCACCGCTCCTACATCGGTGGGGGAGAGAGTCATAGGTTGGTGGTCTGGCGTCATGTCTGCTTTGGTTGTGGTTGTGGGGTTCCCTCGCTCAAAACGAGCATAAAAGTTGTTGAGCTCGTTTAGGAAGGAGACATCAGAGGATGCGGGAGAGGGTTTGGTGGTCCTGTAGTCTGTGATGGTCTGGAGTCCTTGCCACATGCGTCGGGGGTTGGAGTTGGAGAAGTGTTCTTCTACCTTCTTTTTGTAATGGTGTTTGGCTTTTTTGATGCCCTTCTTTAGATTAGCCCTGGCTGTACTGTAGGCGTGTGCATCTCCTGACCTAAAGGCAGTGTTGCGGGCCTTCAGGAGGAGACGAACATCCCGGTTCATCCAAGGCTTCTGGTTGGGGTACATGGTGATCCGTTTCTGGGTGGTGACACTGTCTGTGGTTTTGGAGATGTAATCCAGTACAGATGAGGCGTACTGGTCCAGGTCTGTGTGGGTGAACATATTCCAGTCTGTGTTTTTAAATCTGTCCTGGAGCACTGCGTCTGTCCCCTCTGGCCACACTTTAATTGTCCTCACAGCAGGTTTCACACGTTGGATGAGTGGTGAATACCGAGGTGTGAGGAACAGGGAGAGATGGTCCGATTGTCCAATGTGGGGGAGGGGTGTGGCTTTGTAGGCTCCAGCCAGGTTGGAATACACATGGTCTAAAGTCTTGTCTCCTCTGGTGTGGCAGGAGACATGTTGGTGGAATCTGGGGAGGACTGTCTTTAAGTTGGTGTGGTTGAAGTCGCCAGCAACAATAAAAGCAGCCTCGGGGTGTTTATTCTGGTGTTTGTTAATGGCTGCAGAAAGTTCTTTCATGGCCAACCTAGCATTAGCGTCGGGGGGTATATACACGGCAGTGAGTATGATCGAAGTGAATTCTCTGGGGAGATAATAAGGTCTGCATTTGACCATTAAAAACTCCGCATTAGGTGAGCAGTGACTCTCAGTAGTAGTGGAGTTCATGCACCAAGCATTGTTAATATAAATGCACAAACCTCCACCTCTGGTCTTGCCGGAGTCATCTGCTAGCCTGTCGGCTCGGTGTGTGTGGCGTCCTGCTAACTCGATAGCATTGTCCGGGCAGCTGTTGTTCAGCCATGTTTCGGTGAAAAACATGACATTTGAGTCCATAATCCGTCTGTTGTTAGTGATGGAGAGCCGTATCTCATCCATTTTGTTTGCCAGAGAACGGACATTGGCGAGAAAAATACTGGGTAAAGGCAGCCGGTGTGGTGTTAGCTTTAGCTTAGCCCGTAGCCCTCCGCGCCTACCTCGCCTTTGTTTACGATCTCGGCGCCGTCTGCGTGCACTTCCGCCCAGCCGGGGAGAGTGGGCAGCCTCCGGTGTTCTGGAGATCTCTGGGGTGAGTCGGAGATCGGCGATAAAGCTGTTGGAGTTGTGAGTCCAGATGTCCAGAAGCTCTTGTCTGCTGTAGGTCAGCAACGCACAGCAATTCTGGACGAATAATCCGGTTAAAAGTAGATAAAAAACCGCTAAATAGCAGATTCTGGAGAGACACTGAGCCTCGCGTTGTTCACGCGCCGCCATCTTGGTTAAAAATATTAGACTTAATAGTTAATATATACAGTAATAGACTTCTATACATTTTACATCAGATTAAAATTTTGGGTGTAATATTCAGATAATACTCCTCCACATACTCCTCCGACAAGCTAAGGTTATGAGCTGAGTTACGCCATGTCGCAAGTTTTGTGAGGTGCTTTTGTGATATTTAATAGATCGGATTACAGTTCTTTATTTCCCTCCGATATACGATGTAGTAATTTAGGTCAGTATCGATACTGATACCGATACGCAATATCGGATCGGTCCATCCCTAGTTTAGGGTATGTAATGAACCTCTTACCATAAATGGCCAAATCTAATCTCATAATAAAACTTTTTTTAACTTAAGAAATTGATCTGATAAAGGTTCATTGTGTCATAATATTTATACAGACCAAATGCTGACATCCCCTGGCCATCAGTTACTATTAAATCTAAGTGGAGGGAAGAATGTAAGCAAGCAAGAAATTTATTAATATATCACTTTCGGAACAGCTCCCAGCTGAAAACAAAGTGATGTACATTTGATATGCCAAAAACGATACAATGAATAAAGATAAGCAAGAAGTCACATGTAAAATGATGGTTAGAATTAATTTTAAAATAATAAAATCAGCACAAATAGCAAAAATAAAATAGTATAAAATGATAATTAGAACTGCATTCAAGACAATAAAATCAGCACATTAGATTACACTAAAACAACAAACTCAGGGTCATACTGTGTCATACGCCAACAAGTAAAAATTGGTTTTAAGACGTGTTTTAAAAGAGCACAATGAAGGGGCCTCTCTAATGTGCTGGGGCAGATTGTTCCAGAGATTAGGAGACCCAGGGGGTGATTAAGGACGAAGAAGCTCAGAGAGGTAAGGTGGGGCAAGACTGTTTAAACATTTAAAAAGAAATATTAGAATTTTACAATGAACTCTAAGATGTACAGGCAGCCAGTGGAGTGAAGCGAAGATGGGAGTTATGTGCTCTCTTTTGCGAGTTCTGTTAAAAGTAGTGCAACAGGCTTTGAACCACCTGCAGATGAGAGAGAAGAAACTAACTCCAAAATACAGTGCATTAGAGTAATCTAAACGAGATGAAATAAAAGCATGGATTACTGTTTCAAAATCCGGCCTGGATAAAGCGCCTTAAATGATAAAAACTGTACTTGACAGTAGCCCTAATTTGAGTGTTCAATTTAAAATTACTGTCCATCATAAAACCCAGGTTAGTAACAACAGGTTTAAAATACTCTGCCAGGGGTCCCAAATCAATAGTGGTCCGATAGAACCAAACATAGTCAAATCTATAAGAGTGGTGACTTAGTGCTATGGAGGTTTTTAAAACCTTTTTGGGACACATCTAAGATACCATTCTCATTTTTAAAAAATCCATCAATTGGCAATAAACAATTTTCTCTAAGATTTGGAGACAGGATCACTTGGAGAACCACTGGTGGCCGACCACATTTACATGATCTGCGCAACTTTGTTTGTTATTTTCATTGTTTTCATGAATGGCCAAATGGTCTGTTGCAATGAATTATGGGATGCCTTTTTCCCCTCCCTTTTTATAAAGGATGCTCCAGTGCTAACGGAAGCAACAAAGGAAGCACCGAAGCACCTTTCCTTAGTATTTGGATAATCGGAGCAGCTTTTATAATGACCGCCACAGTTCCTAACTGAGAGACTAAGCAAAATGAACTATTAGAACACACCCCTATTTCTGAAATTAAACAATGGGTCTGAAGCTGTGTTTTTCTTTACAGAATTTGAGGCTTAATAACAAGTCAAAGAAGCAACTAACTTAATCTCGGTGTAAATGATAATAGTACGGTTCTCTGTGAGCATAATCAGATAGATTTGCAGTCACAGAACCTTAATTAAGATTAAAATCACAAATCCAATGACAAACAGGACGGTGGCGGCAATGTTAAGCCCACGGGCAGTGAGCCCATGACGTCGTGCACCCTCCAGATCTCCGGCCACCTTCCGGTCTCTGGCCTAGAAGGACAGAAACATATAGACTGTAATAGTGTAATCATCTTTATCCCAATGTAAATTGAAACTGAAAATGTTAAGCATAGCCTAAGTTTCATTTTCTGGAAAAGTTACGCTTCCTGTTTTTAGTAAACACAAGCAATTATAATAATAATCCCAGTTGCCCGTTTTTTGTGCCCATATAGTTTCCTTGTTACTATCAGTGTAGGAAATAATGTAAACTGTATAACATATTTAAGATATTTCTTTCATCAAATCATTTATCTCTATTTTTATCTTTATTGTGCTGTGTACATTGTTGTGCTTCAGCCCAAACTGTTCTTATGACTCTTGCAATGGTCTTAGTTAGGACTGAGTTTTCCTTGTAAAGTATTAGAACACACTTTTCCATTGATTTAGTCAGTTTTTTGCACTTCAGTTTTGGTGTTTGTTGTGTTAGATGCCATGATCATGTAGCTTGATTTATATGGTAAATCAATGTATATTAAGATATGGTAGGCAGGCAGGTATATATTCGCATACAAACACACCTTGATAGAATAAATGAGAGCTGCAAGTCCAAGACAACAACAAGGGTGTGAGTGGAGAAAGCAGAGGAGGGACCAGATAAAATGGTCCTTTGGAGGCTCAGTGACGATGTTCACACTGGTGTGCTGAACCAATACAGATCCTCCAGGCTGTCCAGAGGGCCCATCATAGGTCCTCACCTGCATTGGAACATAAGCTGGAGGTTTCATTGCTCTCACTGGTCTGAGCTCAGCTGCAGTTTGGAGAGAGGAAAGATATTGAAAAGAGTTACTGACATTGATCATTTCATTTTTGAAGTCTTTGGGCAGTGAGGGAGTTAAAGCAGTTGTCTCTGTTAGAAACTGAACAGTAACAGCTGTGTCTTTGGGGTCCAGGGGTCCAACTTTCCAAAAAGGTTGCTATGTCCTCTCACCTGATTTTTTTTTTTAAAATCTTTGAATTGTGAAATCTGAATTCAATGAATAAATTGATAAATATAAATAAATAATGTAAATGATATGAATATGAAACATGTTTTGGGACAGAACACACGATTTTCTGAGGATTCTGCACTCACAGTCGGTGATACAAACTAAGTTAGCATGCAGTGACATCAAAAATTTGCTTACGCACAGTGATAAAATCTCTCTTCTGCTTTTTACATGAAGCCATTCTGCAGGGGAGGTAGGTCTCCCCTGCAGAATGGTCTGACTTAGTGGATGAATCTGCTGAGTGTCAGTGGGCTTGAGCACATAAACATCACCTATCGCCCTTCCCCCAATTCTGAAGCCTACATTTACTATCTTGATTGCTTTTCTGTAAGTGAGCACAGAACAAATGCAGATTACTTCTTCTGAAAACTGTACTACCCTCACCAATACTGCACTACCAATTACACCAATTACAACCAAAGACAAACAAAGAAGATTCTTATGTCACAACTTCAATATATGGCAGAGAAACTTCAAGAAACAGTCTTTCACAAGATTCCTCCATTGTGCAACAGCCTCATCGTGAAAACAGACAGCATTGCCACACACACACAGCTACACAGACACAAAATGAAATGGAAATTAAAAAGTTTTCCTACTTTGAAGTTCATCGTGCCTCTCCTCAGACTCTACTAAAACAACTGAATCTTCAGTTCCAGTATCACGAAACATGTTGGTCATTGCCCTCAGCTGTCTGTAATTATGTGAGGTCCGTACTCAAATTCCATTAACAGCCAAGTTCCCAGTATACAGGAGTTGAAAGCAGACGTTGGTGGTTAGTTTCACATTTGTGCTGTGCTGTGCTTGGTTCAGCTATTTGCGTCATTCACATAATCAAAAGAAGGAAGTTTGATAAAAAATAAATATTGAACGCTTTACCAATTTTCTAAGTAAATATATTTTGAACGGTGGTATTGACATCAAATTCTCACCAGATGTAGGCAACTATCCAGCCAGTAGATGTCCATAAGTTTTATGTTATAATGAAAAACAGTATAGTGAAAAAATCTGAGCCTATGAGAAAATGGAGATGCAAAAAAGGCAAGCAAAATCAAGACACTGGAGGTCAGGACACTGAGGAGTGAAAAGAAATATCAGAACAGTTTAAGAACTTTTAAGCTTTGCTGAACAAGATTTAGACAAATCTGTGAAATACTCTGAGAATATAATCTGGTCAGATGAGACCAGATGAGATGTGTTGTGGAAGTTTTCCATTTAATAAGGCCTGCAGACAAGCGGTGAGCGGTAGCTAACATTCTTTAATCAAAACAAGAACAGGTGAGGGAATGCATCATCACGGGGCAGACGATCAGCAGAGTCCCGCCCGGAGCCTAGTATGGCTCTCTGTTAAATACCCTTACAGGAACAAAAAGCAGTAGACAGCTGTTTCACACCTTTGATTTTTCCCCCCAAAGAAAGTTTCACCTCTTACAGTGGAGAAAGAGACAAAAGACCTCGTAACCAGTTTCCCTCATTCTCCTTCTTATCCCGATAGTCCCACAAGAGATGCTCAAGGGTCTCATCTTCATCACAATTTACCAGAAGACGCCCGAGAGATGAGCCACACCACATCCCTCATATTCTCAGCAATGATCTTATCTTGAATATTTTTAACTATCAATAAATTTTCTCCCATTTCTGCATGTCTATATTGAATTATACCTTCATTTTTAATATCATTAATTGTATTATACTTTTCCTTTGTACTAATCTTCAAAATATCGAGATTATGTTGGCCTTGGTTCATTAAAGTCCTTGTCTTTAAATTAACTTTGTCTGTGTGTGTTTCAGGTACTGCACTCTCAAAGACTGAATGAACCAGCATTGCAGTCAAGGGGCCTTGTGAGCATCACATGGAAGGTTGAAGCCGCCCACTGCAGCTGTATGGCCGGAGTCGTGGAGACCTGCACCCATGTCACTGCTCTTCTGTTTAAAGTAGAAGCAACAGTGCGGATCTGTGGCACAAGGACTGTTACAGATGAACCTGCATACTGGGTTTTGCCTGGTAATATGACCAAGATACAGCCAGAGGTCGGCCATAAGATAGACTTCTCTTCTTCAGCTGCCCAAAAAAAGGCTCTCAATCAAAACATAAACAGACCATCCGTATTGAAAGGTAAAAGGAGCCGTCCTCAAAAAAGAAAAATCCCACCTGCTACTGTGGAGGAGTTGTCACCGCCATTGGATACTTTGCTGGAACACAGTAAAGCTGTGGGTTGTGGGAATGACCCATAATGTTTTATCTAGGGGTCTGGATTTATGCATGAAGTGCACTGCCATGTAAATAATTTGCATTTACTGAACATGTACTGACTGAGTACCACTGTTCAAAAGATGAATGAAGAAACAAACTGATTTTTGCCCTTTTTTTTAATTAAAACCACTATATAGAACATAACATCAGTAACAATGTAGAATCCATGTCATTCATAGTTTACAAATGACAAAATGTTTACATAAAAATCATGACAGCGTTTATATGATATCACCCACTACTAACATTACTTAATTTACTGTATCGTTTTAAAAATTACATTAATTATACAGCACAAGACTTATAATATATATTATATATTAATATTTAATATTAATATTATATATCAATATTTAACAAGAACAAGTTTCATTGTCCCTGGTTTTACTACCACACCGTTCACCAAAATGCAGCAAACCTTCACCATTTTTATCCAGAAGGGTCACCTCTTCACCCTCACATGGAAGAAGTAATCTGATTGGCATGGTGGTATGTTTGAAGCAGGAATTTCGGAGTGCCCCTTGCTGGAACCCAGTCACGATGTGTTTCATCAATTGCTATGACCTCAGAGTGCATCGAAAATAAAACTAATAGGCTATATGAACATATTTAGAACTTACCGGAATGAAAATGTCTGGAGCACCAACAGATATTTGGAGATGGAAGAGAACTGAATACCAGCTCGTCTCACAGCTGCTATCCAGACTAGTGATGGGAATTCCGGCTGAAGCCTTGGTCAGTGGATCTGCACTTCTCTGGCAGGGGCTCATCAATGTAGGATCTTACTTCCAGTATTGCATCTGCTGAGGGATTCCTTCTAGTAGTGTTTCTAGTTGCTCGTTCTTCAAAGAACACTATTAAGCATTAGTTATTCATCTGTTAAGCATTAGTTAATGGTTACTTAATTATCTCTACAGCATCTACAAAGTATTTCTCATAATCAGTTAATAGTTTACAAGCACTGCTTTAAACACTTTATTCGTGATGAATAAGCTAATGTATAACACTCCTTATTAATTATTTTTTCTTGTTCTAAAACTCATTGATTAATCATTTATAAACACTACTCTGCATCAGTTACAAACCTGTCATTTCAGGATGTTCAATGGTATACAAAATCATTGGTAAAAGGTAAGTAGATGGTTAGCATATATAACCCAGAGTAAAATCTGTTTTACTAGAATTTAGTAATTTCCTGCCATTGAACGCATCACAAATACATGACTCCAACCACATGACTTTGCTCAGCCGATCGGCTAATTGGCTGCTGCCAGTCCAAACAATTTGATTTTGATTTTTGATTTGACCGATAGTTGTTGAATAACAAATGTTGTGAAGCTATATAATATGTATTTAGCAGTTGAAATGTTTTAGTTAAATCCTTATTGGTTAAATATACTGTTTGTTTATTTATTTATAAATTGTGTACACAGGAACAAGAATGACTTAATGTATTTAGCTTAACTGGCTGACATTTTTGTATTATTCTTGTGATTTCTTATTGGCCTTGTTTATTTAATGCAGGCCAGGTGAACCTTTTTGGGTATGGAAAAGGATGGCGAGCCAATGAACGGCTATAGGAGCAGGAATCATTCTGCATTGAAGCTTCCACTGGTTGGGTAAGAAGCTATCAAAGACGACGCTCTGTCCCCATTTTCCGAATACACTGATTTCCACAATCATACACACCATTCCCCCCGTTTATGGACAATAGCACTTGGACATCTCTCATGGACATTCAGATAAAACTCATTGACTTCAGTGTGGATCAGTGTTTTTGATGTTAACATGTGTTATTTATGGGGAACTTTTTTTGAGAATCTATATTGCTTGGTATAAGCCAGAAGAATTTGCTTAGTTGTCTTTGTGCACCCCCACTGGGTTTTTTGATTAATTGAATAGCTGCAGCAGGAGTGATTATTTAAGTTTTCCTTTTCTTTTCTTGTTATTTTTCTTTGCTTTCGGTTAAATACATGGCATGGTACCTGCAAAAGCATTTTGTGTTGTGTGTATTTATTAATTACTGCCCATCAGCTCCAGTAGCATTCCTAAATCTTCTGATTAATAATAACCTAATATTTCACTCAATACCTAGCCTGTGTTAATTCATTAGCGCTTCATCAGTGTTACATTTCTTGGCGAGCCAGCCAGGAGCTGATTTGGTTAATAATTAATATATATTCAAACTGACTGGTTTGTAACTGATGCAGAGTAGTGTTTATAAATGATTAATCAATGAGTTTTAGAACATGAAAACATAATTAATAAGGAGTGTTATACATTAGCTTATTCATCATGAATAAAGTGTTTAAAGCAGTGCTTGTAAACTATTAACTGATTATGAGAAATACTTTGTAGATGCTGTAGAGATAATTAAGCAACCATTAACTAATGCTTAACAGATGATTAACTAATGGTTAATAGGGCTTTGGAGTTGACGTCACACCGCAATGCATTGTGGGAGCGCGGCACCATTTTCGGGGTCTATGAATCAAAACAAACACACTGTGTTGGAACGACGATTACAAGATGCTTAAAAGCAGCTCAAAAGAGAATGGACTGTATAGAGACTGATTGCGTCCAGAGGCGAAGCGGCGGTACTTGCAGAAAATAGCGTGCATTGGAAATGTGGACCCGTATGAAATACGGCCGTGGAGTAGAAACCCTGAAGACCAACCGCTACTGACGTAGCCTGATATATTTTCGTACCTTATCTGTGGAATCAGCACGTACAAGTCGTCATTCAAACAAAGGGAAGTCAGCTCGAGTACTGCGTGTGAAATGCGTTTGATTTCCCTGCAAACATTCACATTAGTGCAGCATAAATTCATTCATGAGGGGAAATTACAGTGAGAACATGTGGAGGCTGTTAGGTGGATAACATAGTGAGTTCAGTGCATTGATGTGACATTGTCCTGAAGGATTTAGTTATTCTTTATGGTTAAAGAAATTGCACTAATTAATTCATATTTATTATAAATAATTCTAATTATATATCTTGCTTCCATATTTGTATCTTGTGTCACTAAAAATACATTTTATTTTAATTTTATACATTGATTAATGACCTGCAGAATCTCCTTATCATATTAAGTGATTCATAATTGTCACTTTATGCTTTCTCCATCTCAGAATCAGAATCAGAATACTTTATTGATCCCTGGGGGAAATTATTTTTTGTTACAGTGCTCCATTTTAAACCAACATTAAGACAAGACAGACAATACGCTAACTAAGAATAGTACAATATATACATATATATACATACATACATACATACATAAGTCACTTATAAATAAATATTTGGAAAAGAAACATGTGTAGCTGTAGCAGCAAACAGTGTGTTAAGTGGATGCGTTGTACAGGGAGATGGCCACAGGCAGGAATGATTTCCTGTGTCGTTCAGTGGTGCTTTTCGGTAATCTCAGTCTCTCACTGAACGAGCTCCTGTGACTGACCAACATGTCATGGAGTGGGTGGGAGGTGTTATCCAACATTGTCTTTATCTTGGACAGCATCCGCCTCTCCGACACCACCTTGAGGGAGTCCAGCTCCATCCCCACAACATTGCTGGCCTTACGGATCAGTTTATTAAGTCTGTTGGCATCTGCGACCCTCAGCCTGCTCCCCCAGCATGCAACAGCATAGAGGATCGCACTGGCCACCACAGACTCATAGACTCTAAAGTGATTACATCCTTGCATTACATACTTTAGGTTCATTTTCTGCAGGCAGGTTTCTGACAGAGAACAGGCAGATTTACACTATAACATGCAGCGTTCTATAGATGGATACATAAAGAAATGAAAAATTACATGTTACGTTCCCCCTGAAGGGGTCTAGGCATGCGAGTGAGGGGACCAGTAACAAATGAGTCCAGAACAGAATGAAAGGAAAACAGGTGTTTTTAGTAAATAAAATAGTCTTTGTTATAGACAATCTTAACATAAAGAGCCGGCAACGCCGTTTTACCAATAACACTTGGAAAAGGGAAAACAAGGTTGCAACAACAAAGAACACAACAACCAAACAAAAACTCCACACCACGAGGAGGCACTTCCAGGGGCCCACAAGCTCACCCTGTCACTAACAGCAGCTGGCTTTACTGCTGCCAAGGCCCACAAGCCCACACTACTCACATAAAGCAGCTATACTGTTTCCACACCTCCACCCTTCAGGCATGCTAACTACACACCAAGACCACTCCACCCTTCAGGCATGCTAACTACACACCAAGAACACCCCACCCTGCTCACAGCTCATCCCCAGCTTATATGACCTCAGAGAGGTGATTGCTGACTGGGCCCAGGTGGTAAATGAGTCCAATGAGCAGCAGCTGTGTCCTGGGGAGAGAGAAGAGCAAGAGAGAGACAGAGGGGTGGAGCAAGAGAGGAGGAGGCGGAGAAAAACACCATGCCCACACAAGGGCAGTATCAGGAGGCCCAGCTAGGGCCGTAACATACATGTATGTGCTAACTTTCTAAACACTTTGTTATGTAACCCACCTAAAATTTGCTTCATGAAAATGAACTGCTGTTCCCAAAGAATGTCAGTAGGTGGCACTATGAGATTGTTTAGTGCTTGTGAACTTGAGTTGAGAACTATAGAGAAGGAGAATAGCGCTAAGGCTACGTATGCTGGTCGGAGCTACTCACCGAGTTTTTCTTTAATCCTTGTTCAAGAAAAAGGTTATGTGTGAAGACACAAATTGGATTTTACTTTTCCGCTTGTTGGGAGGCGCGGACACTTTTTGTTGATGCTGATGTACCTCTGTTTTTGTGTTTTTTGTTCATTTCCGGTGAGTTGACTAACTGCGCTAGCATAGCAAGCTAATCGTTAGCTAATCATTAGCTTAGTATAATGTAAATTTCATGTGTTCCTTTTAAGTGCTGTATTATCTTTTTATTTCTTCACTTGTGAATGTTTTAAACCAATCGGAAATATTTCTTTGGAAGCTAGTAGGTAAGTTTTATTTATTGTAATGAGATGATAAATATGAGCAGTAGTGATGGGTCGTTCGCGAACGAAATGGCTCTTAGAGCCGGCTCTTTGACGTGAACGACGCGAGCCGGCTCCTTATCGCGAGCCGTCACGTGGGTTTTTTTTTTTTTTTTTCTTTTTCTCAGCCTCTCTCTCGCACTTTTTTTCCGCTTCACTCTGCACGCGAGCCTTGTGCTTTACGCTGGGCAGAGGGGGGAGGGGCGGTAGTTACACTCAGTAGCACAGGAACAGAGCCAGAGAGAGAGAAAGAGAGGCAGGGACAACAACATTAGAAAGGTATAGTAATCATCCACAACTATTTTCGGTTGCAGATGATAAAGGATTGAGAAAGTTTATTCATGCAGGTCCATATGACAGAGAATATGCATGTTCTTTTAATTTTCATATTATAATTTATATTTAATTGTGTTGTGGTTTGCAGTGTTTTGTGTTCTTTTCACTTTAAATTTGTGAAAGGAAAAAGCTGAAAATTTAAATAGTTAAAACTTGAAATGTGAATAGTTGATTTTTGTATTATATGATTTATTTATTACATTTTATGTGGAGTGAATAAATAAAAGTATATTTACGGTGGCCCCTAGAGACAAAGCACATACAAACTTCAAATCACGTAAAAACACGTACAAACTCCAAAACACGTAAAAACTCCAAAACACGTAAAAACTCCAAAACACGTAAAAACTCCAAAACACGTACAAACTCCGAAGCACGTAAAAACTCAGAAGCATTTAAAAACTCAGAAGCACATAAAAACTCAAAACACGTACAAAAGACAACAGAAGTGCTCCAGGATGCTGGGCGCAGTGTTGAGCCTTTGTTATCTTGTGGCTACACAAGCCAGCAAGTACCAACGACCGGATTTGGTGTGTGGTAATAACAGGTAAATGAACTTTTTTTTAAATTATTTGAATATATATATGAGTGCCTGTGTATAAATACACAAACAATACACACATGCTTTCAATTGTGTAATTTAAGTGATCTAGTAGCTCTGCTTTGGAAGTTCAGTTCATGCTAGAAATGTGTTTTGGAGTTTGTACGTGTTTTGTCTCTAGGGGCCACCGCATATATTTATATATAAACATATATAAATAAAACCACTTGTTTTTACGTTAGTAATTCCTTTTGTGCATAATTTTATATTATTGTTAATAATAAATTAATTAAAGCAACAAAACAACCTGAAGAGCCGGTTCGGAGCCGAACGAGCCGGCTCTTTTTAGTGAGCCGAACCTAAAGAGCCGGATCTCTAAAAAGAGCCGGAAATCCCATCACTAATGAGCAGTCTTTGGCTAAATAGTACTGCGACCACGTTTTGCACTTTCCTCGTGCATCAGTAATGTACATTCTCTCAATTCATTGGATTGATGTGACTGCTGTTCACAAAATATGAGATGTGGAAATTGTTTTAAGGTTCTTTGATTAATTTTATTATTGATTGCATTAAGTCGTTATATACAAAGAGTGAGAGACATTTGGTCACTAGTGTTGATTAAGTTGTTATATGATATTCATGTAAAATATGTTCACTGCCCTGTGCAGGTTTGTTTTTTTGTTGGAGTCTAAAGTTGCGAGCCAGGATTCCGGACCCCCAGCTGCCATGCAGGAAAGATTTCCAGCCTATTTAGAAGTGACAACTGCGTTACTTCTTGACAGATAAGCTTATGAGATCTCAGAACAATACACTACCCGGGTAGTACTACTAACATTAACACTACACTCACACACCTGAACTGAAAAGACTGAAAAGAACTCTGAACTCTAAAACTGAATACACAGACTGACAAATATGGACAATTGGAACTGTTGTGAACTGTTGAATGACTGTTTTTGGTTTTGTTTTGAATAAATGTTGACTGTTCTTTTAGCTGTGTGTCATTCGCTCCTTAGTCGATTCCTAGAGACCATAAGCCTAAGATCCTAACTTTCTCTACATTCAGTAGTGGTAAAGTATCGTGTGTTACATAGTACCTTTTCGTGGCGAGCCAGCCAGGAGCGATTAAGACACAGCTAATATTGAAATTACAGCATTCTGCAATAGCATAGTTAATTTTGAGATTGTGATTTATTGTGATAAGCTTTCAACTAAGACAACATTGAAGAGAGATGGATTTGGTACAGAATTACGGGGTGGATTTTAAACGGTCCATCAGTATTACTGGAGTTACTAGTTTCGATTCTGATGCTGATATTATTGCTTCCTTGGAGAAGTATGGGGTGGTAACAAGGATTCTGAGGGTCCCAAATGCACAACCAGATTGTGGGGAAACTGTTATTGCTGAGTTTGAGTCAGAGATTACAATGGGGTATAACGAGTCAGATTTTCCCCTTGAGATTGAAAATGTGACCAACAAGAATGTAAAATGGCAGGCTAGTCGCATTGAAATGCCAGCACTCCATCAAACTCCAGAGCCAGACCCTGTTTTGACTGACTCAAGTGATGAAAGTGTTGACGGTTATTCTGACCACAGTACTACACCCTTGATAAAGACAGCAAAGTTAAAGTACGACCACAGACAGCCCCTTACATCCCAGCCAGTCACCCATTCAACTAAATCTCAGACTTGTAGAGTTGTTAAACCAAAGACAACATGACAGATGAAGTAACAAACCCACCAGAGATACAGCGTATAGTAGTGGAACATGTAATCAGAAATGACTCTGTCGCTACACATGGCCAATCCAAATGGTTACGCTCATTCTCAGGCCGTGTGCCAAAACCTCCCGGAGAAGTGGATTTTGAAACGTGGTGTTTACATGTTGAACTAATGTTCAATGATGGCACTCCAGTTGACATTCAGCGGAGGAAAATACTAGAGAGTCTTCTTCCCCCAGCATCAGATGTTGTGAAGCAACTTGGTTATTCAGCACATCCACGAGAATATGTCAGGCTGTTAGATTCTGCATATGGTCTTGTGGAGGATGGTGAGGAGATATTTGCAAGGTTCCTGAACACAAATCAAAATCCAGGTGAGAAAGCTTCTGATTACCTACAGAGGCTGCAAGCTCTCCTTAACACTGCTGTAAGCAGGAATGGTGTGATTCCAGCAGATGCAAGTCGACATTTGCTAAAGCAGTTCAAACGGGGTTGTTGGGACCATAACTTGGTCCTGCAACTGGAACTAAAGAAAGAGACCACACCTGAGTTTGCAGAGCTTCTGCTAGAGCTGAGGACAGAAGGGCTTCTAAGCTGGACCGGATGCAACGTCATTTTGGGCCTACCAAGATAAAACCAATTGCACACATGCATTCTGTCCCTGACTTCCCACATCACACTGACCCAAGTGCAAGTGTATTGCAGGCGTATATCTCTGAAACTGAGAGTCTAAAGAAGCAGGTTGCAGAACTGCAATTGCAACTGATGACAAAACCATCTAAAAAGCAAAGAAAGCGACAAGTTAAAGCAATGGAAACAACACAAGAGCCACCCGCACCTGTAATTGAAACTCTGGTACACCAAATTCCACCACGAACCCAAGTGAGAGCTGAGCCCAAGGCTTGGTTCTGTTTTAGGTGCGGTGAAGACGGTCACATAGCCAGGAACTGCGAAAATGCTATAAACAAGGCTGTGGTTGATCAAAAGTACAAAGAACTAAAAGCCAGACAGGAAGAATGGAAAGCCCAGCAGCAGGGTCAAGCTTTAAACTGGAGCAGGTTCCGGTAAGGGGACATACGGGAACCAAGAACATTCACAATAGTCCCAAGTCAGAACAGAGATGTCAAAGTAAACAACAACATGCTGAATCCATTCCAAATCACCTTCCAAATAGATTAGTTGGATCAAGGTCTCTTGCAGAGGTTAAGATTGGGGAACTATCACATAGTTGCCTCATTGATTCAGGGTCTCAGGTTACCACAATTTCAAAATCATTTCAGTTGACCCACTTACCTTCTCATCCTCTTTTGCCATTAAATGATCTGTTAGAGGTTGAAGGTGCTGCAGGCCAAATTGTCCCTTATCTTGGGTACATTGAAGTTGACATCACTTTCCCACAGAGTTTCACGGGGAAGGACAAAGTTGTGACTATTCTAGCTTTAATTGTCCCAGATCACAGAGCAAATTCGGAAATTCCAGTCCTCCTTGGTACAAATGCCCTTGACGTCTTGTATGAGGACTTCAATGAGCAAATGACCATTCCTGAGCATTGTGCTTACGCCCCTCTCATTAGACATTTGCATGCAATCTACAGAAGTAAAACAAAAACTGATAGTTTTGTGGGGACAGTCAAGTCACAATGTAAAACCAACATAGTAATTCCAGCTGGTCAGAAAATAGCCTTAAATGGTCGTGTCAGAAATGTCTGTGCAGGCCCTGGATCCACTCTTCTAGTCGAGCCCCACAGCCAGTCCAGCCTACCAGGTGGCTTGATATTTTCCAGCTATGTAATGTCAAAGCCACGACAGACATCCTTCAAAGTTCCCATTCTCCTAAAAAATGAGACAACGCATGATATCATTCTGCCAGCTCACCGTCCTTTGGCAGCGATATCTATCCCACTTTCAGTTTCTCCTGCGAGGTCTGAATGTATGAATCGAACTGGAAGTTCAGAGCAGAAACATGCTCAGTGTTACACCACCCATGAAGTACAACCAAGTGACAAAATCCAGTTCGATTTTGGTGACTCACCCCTGTCAAACGAGTGGAAAGACAGGATCGCCGAGAAGCTGAATTCCGTGTCTGATGTTTTTGCTAGGGGTGAACTTGATTATGGTCACACCACAGTGGTGAGACATAAGATTCGGCTCTCTGATCCAACGCCTTTTAAACAAAGGCCAAGGCCCATTCATCCCTCGGATTATGAAGCTGTCCGCCTTCATTTGGAGCAGCTGTGCGACAGCAACATCATTAGAGAGTCCGAGAGTCCATTTGCTTCACCAATTGTAGTTGTGAAAAAGAAAAATGGGCAGATCCGCCTTTGTGTGGATTACAGAAAGTTGAACAACCAGACAATCAAAGACGCTTATGCCTTGCCCAATATAGAAGAGGCATTTACAGCTCTGTCAGGATCCAAATGGTTTTCTGTTATGGATTTAAAGTCTGGATATTACCAGGTAGAGGTGGAAGAAGAGGATAAACACAAGACGGCTTTTGTCACACCCATGGGGTTTTGGGAATTCAACAGGATGCCCCAAGGAGTCACTAATGCTCCAAGCACTTTTCAAAGAGTTATGGAGAAATGCATGGGCTCCATGAACCTCAAGGAAGTACTGGTCTTTCTTGATGATCTTATAGTGTTCTCCAATACTTTGGAGGAACATGAAGAAAGGCTCCTGCGAGTTCTGAACAGACTAAAAGAATTTGGTCTCAAACCTTCACCTGAGAAATGTCACTTTTTCCAAAAGTCAGTGAGGTATTTAGGACACATTGTCTCAGAACAGGGAGTGAAGACTGATCCTGAAAAAATATCTGCCCTCACCACATGGCCCAGACCCACAAACCTGTCAGAACTGAAGTCATTTTTAGGCTTCACTGGCTATTATCGCAGGTTTGTCAAAGACTATTCTAAAATTGCAAGGCCATTGAATGATTTGACAGCTGGTTATGTCTCTGCCAGGAAGCTGAAACACCACAAATCACCATCAAACGGCGACTTGAACCGTCCTTTTAATGAGAAATGGACTCCCTCATGTGAGGAAGCTTTCACGACCCTCATTGAGAAGTTGACATCTGCACCAGTGCTTGGGTTTGCTGACCCCAGAAAAGCCTATGTTTTACACACCGATGCTAGTTCGCATGGACTTGGTGCAGCCCTATACCAGGAAGAAGATGGTCGGTTAAGAGTCATCGCCTATGCTAGCAGAGGGCTGTCTAACTGTGAAAGAAGGTACCCCACTCACAAACTTGAATTTCTTGCGTTGAAGTGGGCAGTTACAGACAAGTTTGCTGATTATTTGTATGGAGCTGACTTCACTGTCATGACTGACAATAACCCACTGACGTACGTGTTAACATCTGCTAAACTTGATGCAACTGGACATCGATGGCTTGCTGCTTTGTCGAATTTCAATTTCAACATACAGTACAGAGCCGGAAAAAGAAATCAGGATGCGGATGGATTATCGAGACGGCCGCATGTTTCTGTTGAAACTGATGACAGTACAACTGCTGAGGATGAGAGAGTAAAGCAATTCATTGCAAAGTTTACGGAAGAGGGAAATAGTGCAACATTTCCAAAGGATGCTCTAAAAGCTGTATGCGAGAAGCACCAAGTACACATATCTCCTGACACTACTTACCGCTACTGCCACTACTTACCTGCTGCGGTGGAGTGTTTGGCAGTGGATGCAAGTGCGATACCTGACGAGTTTGTTCAAGCCGACATTCTGACTGGTACTAGCACTCTTCCTCAACTCTCCCAACAAGATTGGGCTGCAGAACAAAGGCGTGACCCTATAATAAGCAGAGTCATAGACCTTGTCCATACAGGAAAACGCCTTTCCTATCGTCTTAGGCAAAAGGAGGAAAGGGAAGTCCAACTCATGTTAAGAGTACAGGATCAGTTGTCCCTAATAGATAATGTCTTGTACCGGAAACGAGTGAGCCAGGGCCAGACTCTTTTTCAACTAGTGCTTCCGAAGGAGTACAGGGAAGTAGCTCTTAAAAGTCTTCATGATGCACATGGGATTTGAAAGAACTGTTGACCTTGTGAGAACACGTTTCTTTTGGCCCCGAATGTTCCTAGATGTTGAAATGAAAATCAGAACATGTGAAAGGTGCATCCGCCGCAAGACTAGAGCTGAGAAATCTGCCCCACTGGTAAATATTAAAACCAGTCGACCACTTGAGTTGGTGTGCATGGACTATTTGTCTCTAGAACCTGATAGCCGAGGGACAAAGAATATTCTGGTGATAACGGATCACTTTACGAAGTTTGCTGTTGCAGTGCCAACTCCAGACCAGAAGGAAAAGACCGTTGCCAAGGCCCTGTGGGACAAATTCATCATTCACTATGGCATACCAGAGCGGTTGCATAGTGATCAGGGCCGTAATTTTGAATCGGCAGTCATCAAAAACTTATGCCAAATGTTAGGCATAAAAAAATCAAGAACAACCCCCTATCATCCCCGTGGTAATCCAGTAGAACGGTTTAACCGTACACTGCTAGGGATGCTTGGAACACTCCAAGAAGACGACAAACTAAAATGGCGTGATCATGTGCAGCCGTTGGCTCACGCCTACAATTGCACAAAAAATGACACAACTGGGTATTCACCCTATCAGCTCATGTTTGGGAGACAGCCAAATCTTCCAATTGATGTGGCTTTTGGACTTAATGTGAGTAGGCAGGACAGTGTAACTCACAGTGAATATGTGAAGAAGCTCAGGGAAAGCCTACAGGAAAGTTACAAACTTGCTGTGGAACATAGCGAGAAAGCTGCCCTACGCAATAAGTCAAGATATGATCTAAAAGTGAGAGAATCCACCTTGGAGGTTGGAGATCGTGTTCTTGTCAAGAATGTTGGAATACAAGGGAAACACAAACTAGCTGACAGATGGAGTCAGACGGTCTATAAAGTTGTAAAACAGATCAATGACTCTCCTGTATATGTTGTTGCTCCACTCAAGTCAGATGGGCCTGAGAGGACACTGCATAGAGACTTACTGTTACCGTGTGGGTTTCTGTCATGCTCAGCGCCAATCAATCCCAGTCATGGAAGCCCAGAGAAAGAGACACCCAAAGGCGACACCTCCAAAGAGAATCCATTTTCTGAAGTTGAAGGAGACTATCATTATCTGGGTGATAATGACATTGTGGATTATGACTTTCCAGTAGTTTACAAAGAAGTCAATTACCCGGCTTTCATTACTGTCAGTGAAATCCCCAAAGCAACTGAGTCTGTGTCAGAACAAAGTGTGGACCGGGACGAGTCTGATCTAAACCCTGCAGTAAAGGAGTTTCATTCTGCACCCGTGGAGCTGGATGAGGGCGATGGTTCACTTCAAGGTTCTAGTGGAAATGACATTGGAAATGACCCTCCAATGAAAGAAACAGGTGTTATTGTTAATGAGGAATATTCATCTGTTCATGATTCATGCGCTGATATAGATCCAGCTACAGAAAATGATGTTGAACCTTTGGAAGAGGTTATTGACGTAACTCAGGAGCAGTACCAAACTGAAACAACCGGGTTGTCGGATGGAAAAGAGGGGAGTGATAGATATGGATTGGAGGCAGAAGTTGCTAAAGATGAAAAACCTCCAGAAACAAGAGAAATCAGGCGGTCAACTAGGAACAGGACTGAACCTAGCAGACTAACCTACAACACCTTGGGAAATCCCTTAACATTAGTGATGCATTCTCTTTTAAACAGTCTTGATCAGATTTTTTCACATGCCCTTGACTCAAACCCTTCCCCATGTGTTGGTAGAGTAAAAACCATTTAAAGTGACTGCTGTCATGCAGGGATGCATGCCCATTTAGGGGGGGAGGGATGTAACCCACCTAAAATTTGCCTCATGAAAATGAACTGCTGTTCCCAAAGAATGTCAGTAGGTGGCACTATGAGATTGTTTAGTGCTTGTGAACTTGAGTTGAGAACTATAGAGAAGGAGAATAGCGCTAAGGCTACGTATGCTGGTCGGAGCTACTCACCGAGTTTTTCTTTAATCCTTGTTCAAGAAAAAGGTTATGTGTGAAGACACAAATTGGATTTTACTTTTCCGCTTGTTGGGAGGCGCGGACACTTTTTGTTGATGCTGATGTACCTCTGTTTTTGTGTTTTTTGTTCATTTCCGGTGAGTTGACTAACTGCGCTAGCATAGCAAGCTAATCGTTAGCTAATCATTAGCTTAGTATAATGTAAATTTCATGTGTTCCTTTTAAGTGCTGTATTATCTTTTTATTTCTTCACTTGTGAATGTTTTAAACCAATCGGAAATATTTCTTTGGAAGCTAGTAGGTAAGTTTTATTTATTGTAATGAGATGATAAATATGAGCAGTCTTTGGCTAAATAGTACTGCGACCACGTTTTGCACTTTCCTCGTGCATCAGTAATGTACATTCTCTCAATTCATTGGATTGATGTGACTGCTGTTCACAAAATATGAGATGTGGAAATTGTTTTAAGGTTCTTTGATTAATTTTATTATTGATTGCATTAAGTCGTTATATACAAAGAGTGAGAGACATTTGGTCACTAGTGTTGATTAA